>NC_136073.1:578212825-578640325 GCF_964261635.1 Lissotriton helveticus | reverse complement strand
TTTTCCGCCATTGGGTTCGGATGTGGTTTCGACGTCTTACTGTCGGAACCAAGTAAAACTATCTTTTACCGGCCAAAAGGCCTCGATTTTCTTGCGTCGGTATTGTCTGCGCTCGGTCTCGAGTCTTCCGTCTCTTGAAGCCGGAATAAGCGGAGTTTTCTTCGCTTTCTGAACTTTGAGGCCTTCTCATCGCGACACGACAGCAAGCCTTTACGGACATGGAGCGGAGCCCGTTCAAGTACTGCCCGCTCTGTGGGTCTAAGTACCCACACATCGATCTACACCCTGTGTGTAACAAGTGCCTTTCACCGGACCACGACGACGGCAAGTGCAAGGCCTGTGCACAGTTCCGCTCCAAGAAAACTCTCAAGCTTCGGCGCGCGGTGCGCTTGGAAGCTAGGCAAGCGGCCCCGGATCCGGAGAACATCTTCGGCGACCCGGAAGAAGAGGTCCAGGGTCACCTTCTACAAATCTCCCCCTCACAGTCGGAGGTCGAGGCGGATCCGGGTGACGACGACGGAGTCGCGGGTCCGGTCCTCGAGTACGTCGAAGAGGTAGGAGACGACGATGAAATTTATGGGGCCGCGGCGGACAGCTCTGCGGACGAGCTCTGCCCCGAAAGTTTCGAGGACGACCGGGACACGGGATCGCCTGTCGGCCTTACCCTGGACCCGTTGCCGCAAGCCACAGCCCCGCCTTCAGGCCCGGCTTCGGACTCACTTGCTGGGCACGATGTTTCGAAACCGAAACTGAAACCGTCGGGGTCGTCAACACCTAAAATGGCCGACCCGAAATCGAAACTGAAACCAAAGGACTCGAGTGTTCCTAAGATGGCTGCCGTGCCTGTGAAGAAGTCGGTGCCCGTCACCCCGTCGGCTCCGTCGACCTCCGGTCCGCAGAAGCCGAGGAAGTCGGTCGATTCCGACGCTCCGAAATCGAAGCCGACGCCCGATGAAGGGGCCCCCAAGAAAGATAGTCGGCTCGGATCAACGGCTCCGGCGCCGTCCAAGCCCGCCAAGGTCGGCTCCAAAGAGGCTACGCCCAAGAAGTCGGCGCCCCGGCCTCAAGATTCGGAGGACCCGAAGAAGGTTTCCGCGCCCAAACCGCACAAGGCCCGCGAGGGCGTCGGATCCGAGGGACCGCTCAAAGCATCCTTGTCGGCGACAAAACCGACTGGCAGTGTACCGTCCCCTATTGCGGAGTCACTGCAGAGAATCAGGGAGAAGGCCCTTGCTCCATCGGCTCCGATGCCATCACCGCAGCCGCAAAAGGACGCTCCGGCTAAGCCTTCGGGGAAACTCCTTTTTCTCTTGCCACCTAAGGAGGCGCCGAAAGCGTTTTCGACGAAATCGGCTCCGAAGCAGGTTTCCTCACTGCCAGACCCTCTTCCACGTCGTGTACTCGAATCGGTGGACGATTCAGAGCATTTCATCGATGCTGCCACCGGCAAGCTGACCCTCTATAAACGGAAGATCACTTCGGAGCCGGTGGACCCCTACGTCATCCCGTTGAAGAAGAAGAGGGTGCCCCTTGACGCCGTAGGCCTCACGGAGCCGATTCAGCCTCCTCCAAGACGGAGCCCTACTCCCTCCCCAGAACACTCTGTGGGTGAGGAAGATGATGAGGATGACCAGTACAATTTCCCCATCGATGACCCTGATGTACAACCAGATTCATACGACGACTCTGGTGACCAAAACACCCAGGGGGCGGGCCAAGACCCGCAGACCTTTAATGCACGTGCATCCCCGACTGAGGACTCAGCAGGATTTCATGCACTAATTGAACGGGCGGCGGCCAATCATGATGTGAACATGCATGCCGACCCGGTTGAGGAAGACTTCCTTTTTGACACCTTTGCCATATCTGAGAGGACAGTAAAAACACTTCCTATGCTGAAAGGTGTTCTCAAACATGCTGGAGACATTTTTAAGGAGCCTACGAGGGCTAGAGTGGTCAACCCTCGCATTGAAAAGAAGTACAGGCCTGCTCCTGCGGACCCCGTCTACATCCGGGGACAGTTGCCACTGGACTCTCTTGTGGTTGCCAATGCCAGGAAACGTGCCAACTCCCAGACAACGGGTGAAGCTCCTCCCCCGGACAAGGAGTCCAAAGTGCTTGAGGCAGGAGGCAAAAGAGTGGCTGCACAGGCGGCAAACTTTTGGCGCATCGCAAATACACAGGCGCTCCTGGCGCGTTATGATAGGGCGCACTACGACACCCTAGAACAAATTATACAACACCTGCCCCCACAGTTCCAAGAAGGCACCAAGATGCTTATTGAGGAAGGGAAGCTAATATCAAACGCAGCCATCAAGTGTGCACTTGACGCTGCGGACACAGCTGCTAGGGCTATCAACACTAGCGTTATGCTGAGAAGACAAGCCTGGCTCCGCATCTCAGGGTTCAAGCAGGATATTCAGACGACAATTCTGAATCAGCCGGTCAATCCTGATAGTCTGTTTGGTCCGGATGTTGACACCACCTTAGAGAAGATAAAGAAGGACACGGAAACTGCTAAATCTATGGGGGCTCTGCAGTCCCAACAGTTTCGTGGCGGCAATTTTCGTCGCTCAGGTGCACGTGGAGTCACCAGAGGACAGATGGGTCAACAATCCCAGTTCTCCAAAGGTGGGGCGCAAGCCTCGTTCACTAAGCAGACCAAGGGAGGTTATAGGAACAACAGCAACAGAGGTCGCGGCAGAGGAAACAACAGCTCCCGCACCTCTACTCCGAGCAAACAGTGACTCTCTGTCACTGCCCCCCGACCACCTAACACCTGTCGGGGGGAGACTGCAGCAGTTCCTGCCCGTCTGGAGAAACATCACCACAGACAGGTGGGTGCGACAATTAGTTCAGTATGGTTATTGCCTAGAGTTGAAGTCCACTCCACCCAACATCCCACCAAGGCAAAGGCCTATGTCCGCAGAGCACTTGCACTTATTGCAGCAGGAAGTAGTGGCGATGCTGCAAAAAGGCGCAATCGAGCTCGTGCCGGTGGGGGAGGAAGGCACAGGGGTATATTCCCTGTACTTCCTTATTCCAAAGAAGGACGGTTCTCTCAGGCCCATTCTCGATCTACGTCCCCTCAACCTGTACATACTATCGGAACATTTCCACATGCTTACACTGCAGCAGATTCTTCCCTTGCTAAACCAGGGAGACTTCTTAGCAACCTTAGATCTCAAGGATGCTTATTTCCATATTCCACTACACCCGTCACACAGGAAATATCTCAGGTTCACTATTCAAGGCAGGCACTACCAGTTCAAAGTCCTACCCTTCGGAGTCACAACAGCCCCGAGGGTGTTCACCAAGTGTCTAGCGACAGTGGCGGCGCACCTCAGGAGGCAGAATATCCATGTCTACCCCTACCTAGACGACTGGCTCGTACAAGCCAAGTCGGAGCAACAGTGCGCCGCAGACATGTCGACTACAATTCGCCTGCTTCACGATCTGGGTTTCTCCCTGAACTACCCAAAATCGCATCTCCAGCCGGCACATGTCCGGCAGTTCCTGGGTGCTACGATCAACACCCTGACAGCCATGGCTCAGCCAAACCAAGTCAGAATCGACAGCATTCAGTCGCTGATCCAACGATTCAGACCACAACACTCCCTGCCAGCGAGAGTGTTCATGCAGTTGATAGGCATGATGGCCTCCTGCATCTTCATAGTCCCTCACGCACGGTTGCATATGCGCCCGCTCCAGGAGTGCTTAGCGAATCAGTGGACACAGGCTCGTGGGCAATTGACAGACCTAGTGTTGGTTACCAGTCGGGCATACGACTCTCTGCATTGGTGGACTCCACACAACCTTTGCAAGGGCCGACTGTTCCAAGAGCCTGTGCCGCAGATTATCCTGACAACGGACGCATCTCTCCAGGGATGGGGAGCTCATGTGCTCACTTACACAGTGCAGGGACTATGGACGACGCAGCAACAGAAGATGCACATCAACTATCTGGAACTGATGGCAATCTTCATGGCGCTCAAGTCCTTCATTGTACATCTGAGCAACAAGGTCGTGCTAGTCCGGACGGACAACATGACCGCGATGTACTACATTCAAAAGCAGGGAGGCACCCACTCGCCACAGCTGTCTCATCTGGCTCAGAGCATGTGGAAGTGGGCCATTCAGAGGAACATCTTCCTCATGGCAGAACACCTCCCGGGCAAGGACAATCAGATGGCGGATCTGCTCAGCAGATACAGCCATCAGATGCACGAGTGGGAGATACACCCTTCTGTTCTCCACCCGTTCTTCCAAAAGTGGGGTCATCCGGAGATAGACCTGTTCGCAACAAAGGAGAACGCAAAATGCCGACTCTTTGCCGCCAGGTTCCCTCACCCACAGTCGCAGGGGAATGCGATATGGATGAACTGGTCAGGCAAATTTGCATACGCTTTTCCGCCAGCCCCTCTAATACCGCTGGTCGCAAGAAAGCTAAGGCAGCACTCCATGACTCTCGTCCTGGTTGCTCCAACGTGGGCGCGCCAAGCTTGGTACACCACGTTCCTCGAACTCTCGGTGGTGCCGCATCAAAGACTGCGCCTCACACCCAGTCTTTTGACGCAGAACCATGGAGACATTCAGCATCCAGATCCACGACAGCTCAACCTGGCGATCTGGCTCCTGAAGTCCTAGAGTTTGGATACCTTAACCTACCTCCAGAATGCATGAGTATCATCAAGGAGGCGAGGAAACCTACTACTAGAGCATGCTATGCTGCTAAGTGGAAGCGTTTTGTCATCTACTGTACGTCCAATGACATCAACCCGCTAGATGCATCTATTCCCAACATCATCTGTTCTCTGTTACATCTCTACAAGTGCAATCTGGCGTACACTTCCATTAGGATACATCTCTCAGCCATAGCGGCTTATCTTCAGAACAGGCAGCACCTCTCTGTCTTCAGGGTGCCCGCCATTAAAGCCTTCCTTGAAGGTCTGAAGAGAGTCATTCCCCCAAGGACTCCACCAGCTCCGGTGTGGAACCTCAACGTCGTTCTCACCAGACTGATGGGGCCACCATTTGAGCCACTGCACTCGTGTGAGCTCCAATTCCTTACGTGGAAAGTGGCCTTTCTGATAGCTATTACGTCTCTGAGGCGTGTCAGTGAGCTGCAAGCGCTCACCGTACAAGAGCCGTTCATTCAAATTCACCCAAATAGGGTGGTGCTACGCACTAACCCTAAATTCCTTCCTAAGGTGGTGTCACAGTTTCATCTTAATCAAACTATTGACTTGCCAGCATTCTTTCAAAACCCGCAAACGGTGGCGGAAAGAATGCTCCATACCTTAGATGTACGGAGGGCGTTGATGTACTACATAGACAGAACACAACCCTTTAGAAAGACAAAACAACTCTTTGTTGCCTTCGCACCACAACACAAAGGCAACCCAATTTCTAAAGCAGGGATAGCCAGGTGGATTGTTAAGTGCATCCAGATATGTTATCAGAAAGCCAAGCGCACTTTAACAATACCCCCCAGAGCGCACTCCACACGCAAACTGGGGGCATCCATGGCTTTCCTAGGGAACATTCCTTTAGAGGATATTTGCAGAGCAGCCACGTGGGTCACACCACATACCTTCACAAAACACTACTGTGTTGATGTGCATTCCAAGCAGCAAGCAGCTGTAGGACAGGCTGTTCTCAAGACACTTTTTCAGGTTTCTGCAGCTGGCACGGGCAACCGCCGCTGATGGAGGGACTGCTATGTATTCTATGCTAAGATATGAATTTAGCAGCCCACATGCCTCGAACTGAATATGCTACTTACCAGTATGCATCTGTTCTTGGCATGTAGGGCTGCTAACATTCATATCGCCCGCCCTCCTCCCCGGTGCCTGTCGCAGCTGCAGATATACTATTGTATTTATTCATTAGCATGGACATCCTTTACACTTTCACTCCATCTCCTGCCACAATGGCGAAAAACAATCTGGGGATGGAGCCGATGCCCATGCGCACTGTAGTCCAGGGGAGGAGCCACCTATCTCAGGATACTTCGAAGACTCTTCCAGGACAACAATGTGCAATCATCCGAGCCCAACACTAGGCGGCGATCTAATGCTAAGATATGAATGTTAGCAGCCCTACATGCCAAGAACAGATGCATACTGGTAAGTAGCATATTCATTTTAGGGGTACCTTTTCTTGCCACAGTGCCCTTGGTACCCATGGTGTCTTTTACAAGAGACTTACATGTGGCCAAAGAGGTGCCATTGGGGGTGCAAATGTAGTTTTAGGGAAAGAACACAGGCCTTGGGTACCTGATTAGCAGGAACCCAGTACACACTTAGTCAAAGAGCATCAAACATCACCCAAAAGGTGGTGGGCAACAATGCAAAAAGGGGCACTTACTACAATAGTCACAACAAGAACTATGATTTTTTAACTCTATCCTGCACAGATTTCTTTATATGAACCCTTATATCTCTTGTGAACTCTATCTCCGTGTCTCTTATGTCCAACTCCTGTTATTGTTTCCATTACTTTCTTGCCCTCCCCCTCCCTTCCTTCCATCAGATGCCTAAAGCAATGCACTGTTGTTCCACTGGCAGACTACCTATACTATTTTATTCGAATTTGTATTGACTTGCAATTAACAGCATCATAGTGTAATGTAGAAAAACAGGAAAAAGAACGGACATTTCTGGACATCTTGTGCTGTGGTCCAGATTTTATGCTGCGATTTGGTTCAATGTCAAGATCCTCCCTCATGCACTCCTCATAGTGTATTAACTCCGGAGGGCGTAAACGAGCATACAGTGTCAGAAAGGTATCACGCAGGCAGGGCAGTGGTGAAAGAAATTATAAGGGCATTCATGGTCCTTCTACCCCCGTCTGCTACAGGAGAACCCTGCTCTTCAAGACGTGCAGTCTTAGGGGTGGAGATGTAGGACCATCGTAGTGGGTGCAGTTTTGCTACTGCATTTATAGAACACTTCAAACCCCTGGCAAGGTGCACAGCGCTTTCAGTAGATGGACAGCACACTAATCCAACCCCTTGCCCAATGAATGGGAGTGCAGCATGATGAAAATAGGCTGCTTTCCGTCCCAATTAGATACAAAGAAATGGGACTAACCGCATGTAACTCCTTGCCTGAAGACATCGGTATAAGGTCTGGAACTTGTAATGGAGCTAGACGTGGATCCCTTAGATACTGGGTGATGTTAAATTTGAAGCCCAGAGGATAGCTCAGTGTGCTAAATGCTCATCACTGACAAATGTGATGTTCCAGTGGTCATGAGTTCGAGTCCTGACATGAGAAGGATTACATCTTTCCAATGAAGTTCATTCAGTACCATAAATTGGGGAGTAACAACAGGTGTGCCTTTTCACAAATATGGGGCACTGTACCGGTTTGCACTGCAGCGCATCTTCAAATTGGTGCACCAGGCACAAACAGGGACAGTGTGCCCTATTACTGATAATGCAGTGGCCGGGGACCAACTCAAACTAGCGGTTTGCATATGCACGGTTGATTCCCTCTTTATTTCCAGTCTCCTAGGCCCCCACTTCGGTCCGTCCCATCTTCCTCCCCGTGACTCAGTACTGGAGTACGCATTGAGATATTAAATGTAAATCGCTCCTAACCCTGCCAGGTACACCAGATCGGAAATGTAATGTCGAGACCTGCCTCTTAACGAGACAATTTTGTAAGAGTAAAGTTGAGCTTTTCTTATTAAAATGCTGACCTAGGTGCATGTTAACCCCTCCCATACCCATGACGAGCTCAGCTCGTCATGAGCCACGGTGCTCCGGTGCTCATGACGAGCTGAGCTCGTCATGGCCCATGGAACGCTCGCACGCTGGGCTAATTCCTCTGCTGTGCTGAGCGTTCCATTAAACGGGCGTGGTCGTGACGAGCTCAGCTCGTCATGAGCACCGGAGCACAGTGGCTCATGACGAGCTGAGCTAGTCATGAGCATGGGGGTGCTGTGCGCGCCCCCACCCCACCCCCCAGCACAGCAGCTAAGGGGTTAATTGAAATGAATCTTACATGAGACATTTAGCAGAGCTACAGTTGAAAACTGCTTTTTGCTTCTTTTTAGGTCTCGGATAGGCAGCACTTGCACTGTCTCTTCGAGACATGCAGTATTCATTATATAGGCATTAAGCTCCGTCCAAATTCCGCCCGTCTTTACAATTGGCTCCTCTTCCTTTCCTTTATTTAGAAGTCCCTCCTTGGCACCTCCTTTTCTCCTTTGGCAACCTCCTATGATGACTGGCCCTCTCACTATGGTATCACTTAGCATGTTTTCTTTACTGTCTGTGGGCATTATTTTCTTAATTGACTTTCTCCTATCACACACAGAACATGCTTTCCTCCAATCTGCAACCCAATTGTTTACAATTTAGCTCGCGCCCTCTCCTTCCCCGTCCTGCTTCGGTCATTGACTGCTGCAAGTTTTACATTGACACCTCCCATCCAGCTTTAATTAGCAGCAACATCCCTCCCTCCTCTTGCTTGTTTAAATTACCCTGCACAAATGTGAGTTGTAAACAGAGGGTTTAGTAATGAATGAGGGCAGAGAAAGATTAAACTTGGAAAAAAACTCGTTTTTGGCAAACCCACATTAAATGTAGTTTTCCCCACAGTCACCTTTTCTTTCACAAAAACGAGAGCTTTGCAGCCATGATTCAGATGTTAGAAACAATTTCCACAAAGGTGCAGCATGGTGCTTTTCAAAGAACCATATTATTTCTAAAGTGCGCTTCCTACCCCTATGTCCACAGAGACAGTTTAACAGTGAATTAAAGACACACAAAGCATGTAGAAAGAGCCGAGAGCTGCTGTTCTCCCCGGAGGCCAGAGCCAGTCGGGGTGGGGGGGGGGACTGCGAGGAGCAGGGCAGGCACAGACAGCAGTGCCCCTTGCTCTGAGGCAGGCTGCAGCACAGCCCTCCCTCTCGTCCACCTGGCTAAGCTGGAGCCTGCTGACTGCTGGAGGGAGGAGGGGTGGGAGCAGGGAAAGTGAGATGAAGGAGACGGGAAATTGACAACAATGAAAGCGAAAACAGTACAGCGCTCGTGAAACAGGCGTTATGCTCAAAGTATGTTGACAATTATTAAACAAGCAGGTGGGGGGTGTGCATGGGACAGAACTGGCACCCTGTGATGATCAGCAGGAAAGAAATGCTGTGTGTGTTAGCTGGGAATTGTAAAGCGTGCCTGCAACAGTAGGTAGGGAAACTCTTTCAAGAAAATACTGCTCACAGACTAAATAAAGATACTGAGTAACAGCACTAGTAAAAGGTCCAGTCCTCGTGGGAGGTGTCAAATGGAGACAAGGGGTACTAAGGAGGGACTAACAAGCAGGTTACCAAATCAGAAGCCGCATTTACAAAGGGCAATGACTCAAGCCAATGAAAAATATGGGCAGTGAGTGGGTGGGGCTTCCAGTGCATACCCTAATACATCACGCCTCGCAGATGAAGCAGCGCCTGCGCGCTGTCTCTAGGCTCGACCTAAAAATGCATTTTGTGTACTGACATGAAATGCGCACAGCTACCTCCGCTGGAAGTGTCCCGGCGCTGTCTCTATACCGCTTAGGAACCCCTCCTGGCTTCCCTGTGAAATGTCCACTCCTGGGCACCCCCCAGGTGCGGCCAGGCATCCCAGCGCTGTTGGGGCCGTTGTGGAGATTAAGCAAGCTGTTGCCCAGAGTTGCAGAGTGGGACCCATGATTCGAATAGGCACCGAGGCGAGAATCATCAGGTCCGAGGAAATTGAGCCCAAGAACTGCCGAGGCGGGAATTGAACCCTGGTGCCGGGCCAGACCTCTGCATCAGGGTCAGCCGCTCTAACCATTGACCCACACTTCTCCATGTTAAACCCAGCCTGGTGTCATTCTTCAGTAGAGTTTATTGCTAAGTGTTCACACTGCTAGCAAGCTTTTTTATGGGTCCTCCAGGAAGGAGCCAGCCCTGATAAGATAAGGATCAGGATTTAAAGGCTAGGTCTGTTTTTGTGAAATGCACTGCTTTTCTGTTTCTATAATATGATACAGCCTAGAATTGTCGAAATCATCCATTCCTTTTTAGGTTTCGACTGGGGAACGGAGCGTAAGCTCCGCCCCCAGAGAAATCTGTAGTTTCCAGTAAGGACTCTTGAATACGCCCCTCTGTTCGATTGGCTAGCTCCATAAATGGAGGCTAGCCATTGGAACAGAGAGGCGTCCGTCATGGCCGGACCAGATTCGGGGGCGTTCCCGAGAATTTTTGGCTTTTGGCTACGTCATGCTACGTCAGCCAAAAGCCAGGAACGCCCCCGAATCTGGTCCGGCCGGGCCGTGCTTGCAGCTGTCCTGCCTTCCTCCGTGTCCCTCCTCCCGCCGTCCCCCCTCCCGCTCTCCGTGTGGTCCTGCCTTCCTCGCCGTGCTTGCTCCTGTCCTGCCTTCCTCCGTGTCCCTCCTCGCGCCGTCCCTCCTCCCGCCGTCCCCCCTCCCGCTCTCCGTGTGGTCCTGCCTTCCTCGCCGTGATTGCTCCTGTCCTGCCTTCCTCCGTGTCCCTCCTCCCGCCGTCCCCCCTCCCGCTGTCCTTTACCCCCCCCCCCCGTCCCCCCCTCCGCCGCTGCTGTCCATGTGCCCTTCCGTCGATGTGACCCTTAGCACCTGCGTTTGAAAACTGCTGGACCCGGCCCACTTAAAGCCCCTCGTAACAGTGGTATATGCGCATTAGCAGTGAAGGCACACGACACCTGACCTGTGACTAAGCAACAATTTCCAAATATCTGTCTTCTGGATGGGGCTTCGTGTGCTACCGAGACTTTCCGTGCAGCATGTGCCAGACGAGACCATGACCCAGAGCGGGGCAGGGTTTAGGGAGGGAGGCAGAGGCGGCAACAAAGAGCCAGATATCTGCTCACACGGGTAGAGGGAGGCTATACTGCAGATGGGTACGGAGCCGCGAGACCAGAGTGAGGCGGAGGATGGCAGCGCAGCACGTGAGTGCTTCCGCGTTCCACGCTGCCTGTTTAAGGGGGCGTGCAGTGTACTCATATCCCCGTGCGTGTAAAGCTGCCTGTGAAGGAGCGTAGCACATGGCCCTAGAGCTTAGTTAGCCCGCAGCACACCAGGGTCGCTGTGTATTTTCTGCTCTTTGTTGTCACCAGTCGCCACCGACCAGGGACGGGTGGGTGCTGGGTTAGTGTAGTCACGTGCGGGAGGCAGGTTGGTGACGTGAGGCGGGCACTCCTGGCTATGGCGTAACGGAGGAGGCGGGTGGGCTCCTCAGTGTAAACACGCTCTCTGCTCCTGCTTGCAGCTCATCGTGACACCGTGCTGTTCCCTGATCCACCGCGCTAGAAAGAAAGCTTCATGCGTGGCTGTCCGAGGACGACTATGTTCTGCTGCCACAATAGCAAGCTTCCCAGTCGTGCTGAGCCTACGCTACTCTAGTAGCTGTCATCTTCCTCGTGTCAGCATTACAATAGGCAGGTTTATTTGCCCAACTAACTGTATCTGGCATGCTGGGACTTGTAGTTTTATTTTTGCTCTATAATTAGTTCTAGCTATAATTCCCAACATGCTTTGTGGTTACCTGCAAGAACAGCACAATCATAAGTTTTCCCCCTCGACGTTGGGGAAGTTGCCAACAGTGGAGTGGACTTATCATACCCGACTTGACATACACATTACGCATGTTTATATATTATTTCAATTTTTTTGACAAATCACTGACTTAACACTAACGTTCTATTTCTAGGTTTTCAGAATATTTTCCTACCCTGTCATTAACATGATTAACAATGGAAACAACCCCTAACCCGCTGTCCGTGTGCCCTTCCACCCCAAGGAGGTGAACTGGAGGGAATCTGAGAGCAGTCTAAGAGAGCAGGGTTAATTTGTAGGCAGAGAGCACTCCAGCCCTCATCGCCTTGTTTTCATCCCCCTTCCCACTCTCTGGTACAGTACCCAGCTCCCCTCGAGGGCTGGTATTCATTCCCCACCCCCGTCATACAGTAGCCTTATCTCAGATCACTTCCCTCCTTTCAAGTTCCCCATTGGACTCTGGTTTTCTCCTCTCTCTGTAACTTGACCTCCCCTATGAATAAGGGATTTATTAACACCTCATTAACTTTCCACTAAAACTTTCACTCCCCCCTCCCACTCACCCACCTGCCAGCGGCCCCTCCCCTCTCTCTCCCTTTCACTGACCAGCTCCTCTTTTCTCTTACATTGTCCCCTACCCTTCCCCCTCTGCCCTGCTCACCACCAATCACAAAGTCGCCCTTCTCCGCCTGCTTGAGGTCGGATAGGGTCCAGGGAGCTGCCGGCTGCGGCCCGCTGCTCCTCCCTCAGGGAAAAAATCCTTTCTTTCAACTGAACTTGAGCAAAGTTCACCAAACCTCTCATGCTTCTGGCTCTTGCCTGGTCCTCCCAGAGGTGCAACCTCAGGATATATTTCCTGATTGCACTTTCTTTCAGCCAGTACCTGCTCTGACGTGGAATGTGAAGTCCTTCCATCAACGAGACAACGTCACATGGTTTGGCGTTGTGCCGTGTGCAGAGTGGTTGGTCTTTGGTTAAATCACCGTCCTGCCTGTCTGGGATTGGAGAGGAGATAGTCTTGTCCTCCATCTCTCTCTCTCTCCTTCCTGTCCTCTCCTCCTCTAGCCCTCCTTCTCCTTCCTGCCCTCCCTCTCCTACCTGCCGCCCTCTCCTTTCTGCCCTCTCTCACACACTCCTACCTTCCCTCCTGCCCTCCCACTCCTTCTTGCCCTCCCTCTCCTTTCTGCCTCTTTTCCTTCCTGCCCTCCCTCTCTCTCCTGCCCTCTCTTCTTTTTGATCTCTCTTCCTTCATCCTTCTTACTCCTGCTCTCCTTAACTTCTATATCTATCACTTCTTCTCTTGCACTCAGTCTCCATCTCTCTCCCTCTTGCCCTCTCTTTCTTACTCTCTCCTTCTTGCCCTCTCACTCCTGTCTTCTCTCACACTCCTGGCTTCACTAACATGCTAACATGCTTTATGAAATAACTTGTATTCTAATTCACTGTGCATCTGCAACTAATTGCATTATAAATGCAATCCCTATTTCTGTGTAAAGTAAAACGCTTCAACGTTTTACACATAATTCAAAGAAGTTAGAAAAGACCATTTGTCAAAAGCAATACCAAAAGCTCAAACTTTAACAAAGGCGAAACCATTGCATTGTAAATGCTTGTTTTTTTTTACATTTACACAATAACCGCAACACTACTAGCCAACATAAACATTATTCATGATATCTTCAAAGGCTATTTTTGTTTAGTTCGGGACAGTGTGCTGCTTTTGTAAAAATGTTCCTTTGTGATCTATTTAACTTTTAAAGCATCTACAATATAATTCAAATTCCAAGGGACCTCAGGGACTGTATATAGGGCAAATTAAAGGTAACCAATACATCTGGGCCATTTGTTATAAGCAGACAACCATGACACACGTTTCCACAAACGGAAACCTCCTTTACTGGAATACAAAAAAAAATCTTTCTGCTTACTCAGGAACTGTAAACAGGGCAGCTTTCTTTCCAGAAATTGTAGGCACGATAACACCGGATTTCTAAAGCTTTTGCGTAATGTTTTCACCGTTTTAAAG
Source organism: Lissotriton helveticus (assembly GCF_964261635.1). NCBI lineage: Eukaryota > Metazoa > Chordata > Amphibia > Caudata > Salamandridae > Lissotriton > Lissotriton helveticus. The sequence continues at coordinate 578,626,735 of NC_136073.1, read as the reverse complement.
GGAAAGCTTTTTATATGTACTCTGCACTGCTGTAGATAGACAAAAAGCCTTCAACGCCACATAATTCAACACAATACCACACAATTTAGCGCCGCACAATTCCACACCACACGACATAATTACAATCCACATACCCCTTTACACCACATAATTCAACTCTAATTGCACGCTACTCAATACCACATAAATACAGCCCACCTAAATCCACTTTATGCCACATAATAATCCACATAAATACACTCCACACCATGCCACTTAATTCTATTCAACATATTTTCACTGAACACCACACTTTTGCATACCACACTAGTCAAATCCACACAAATCCATTCCACATCACATAATTCAAAATCACACATTATTCCACTGCACAACACAATTCCACTACACTATACATATTAAATTTACAACACAGAATTCAACATAATACCACAGAATTCAACAGCACACCACATACTTCACTACATAACAGTCCACAACACAAAATACCATTCCACTCCATATGATTCCAATACAGTCAAAAACACAAAATTACTATCCACATAATACAACTGCACACCATGCAATTCCACTGTACAAATCCATGCCACACAATGCCACAACTAACAATTCCAATTCAACTCCACACATTTCCAATCCATAACCACATAATTCAATACCATACACATAATAAATCTCAACACAATTACACACCACACCACATATATCCAATCCACACTACACAAATCCAATCCGTACCACACGATTCCACATCATACCATAAAATTCAACAGCGCATCACAAACTCCACAACACAAAATACCATTCCACATAATTACTCTCCATAATACAGAATCCCACTCCACGAGTCAAGTTCACTCAATACCACCCAATTACTATCCACATAATTCCACAGTACACAATGCCACATAATATCACTACACAAATCCACTCCACACAATTACACAACTAACTAATCCAATACAACCCATATAATTCCACTACACCCCATATACATACAATCCATAACACATAGGTAAAAGAAAAGACATTTTCATTTACTATGTCAATGGCTCTAACTCAAACTAATGCGAGACCAATTGCATTTTGTGTTAATAAATAGCCTAGCAGTAGCATAAGTATAGGTGCAGTACCTTATTTGGCTAATAGAGGTCCCTTTACAATTCCACAGGGACACCTAATACCAGCCTGTGGCACTGCACCCCTTTCTTGCTTCGTGGATTGTATTTGGTTACTTATGCTACTGCTGGGATATTTTTTAACAACAAAAAAAGACTAACATCCTTTGTAACACCAATAAATCATGCCTTCACTAACGGTAGACCGAATGCATTGCAAATGGTTGTTGGATCTGGCACTGAGCCGGCTTTAGAGGTTTCGCCCGCCTCGTGGAATGATAAAAGTGCATAAAGACATACACACAGGCATACACACATAGCTGGGGTTTTGGGTACGCCATCTTCATCCACTGGCATGTTGACCTGTCGTTCACATTTTTCTTCTACTACAGCATGGAGCAAGACATCACTCGCTCCAGCAATTACACTCTTGCACTTCAGTGCCAGAGATCGTGGGTCTTTATTTATTTATTTAAGTCACCCTAGTGTATTTAAACTAGGTCTTAAAGCAACAGAAATCCAAAGCCAAGAATGCAATTTCTTGTGCCAAAAAGAAACCCTATTTTGCCAAGCTGTGTTCTAATTACACGTTCCTGCCGCACTGTTCTATCAAAACTATGTTTTTCGTTTTTTTTTTTTGTTTTTTTTTTTTTTTTTTACTACATGTCCACAAAATTCAGGGAGTTGAGTTTTAAATGTTCCTATTTTTGTGGTTATACTTGCACTAAATAAAAATGTTAAAAAAATATCCCGGCATGCAGTGAGAGACCTAATGGCTCTGACATTGGTGCTTGATCTTGCACTTGGTGCCGTAGTTATGAGGTTTTATAGAGCTGTAAGTTTAACGACCTCGTTTTGATAAAAGACTGAGGCAGCACCGACTGAATGAGACCTTTTGACCCTTAATTGGATCCATTAAACGCAGAGAGTTCACGGTGAGGTCCCGTAGCAGCCACTCTGCGCGGTTGTGCGGCTGTCAGCCCCAGGCAGGCAGACACGTAACCTACATCTCGCAGCCAGCGAGCAGCCAGCTGGAACACACCCAGAGAGCGACGGAATGGGGACAGCAACAACTAGCAGCACGGGCAGGAGAGCGCCGCTGAGAAAGTACCGTGAACAATGTACAAAGAGAAGCACTGGGGGAGGGTCGGGTTCTACAAACTGGCACCGATAAAATAACTACCTAAACCAGGGAATGCCGGGGGCGTGGGGGGTAGAAGGACGAGAGAATTAAAGATTTGCTACAACCCAGCAAGCGCTACAACCCAGCCAGCTCTCCAACCGTTCCCGAGCGTTTCGACCAACTGGAAACAGTTCAAGATCATGTGCAAAAAAAAAATAAAGTAGTAGAGTATAAACACAGCAAGGGCAAAATCGCACTAAAACAAGGAGAGAAAGGGAGACTCGGCACAACAAAGACTTCGAGAAAGTGATCAGACCATCAGGTCGGCATGGCCATCATCCAATCACCCATGCGACCGAGACCATTAATTCAAGAGCAGCTCTGGCAGGGTGAACCCACCCCGAGTTTAGGAGCCCAGTCGGAAGGATCACCGAGTACCTACTGGACTACAACTAGTCACCACCCATGCTACAGCTCAGAGAAGCGATCACTGCCACCACCCAATAACTCTTGCAAGGGACTGCCAACAACTACACCTCTGAGTAGTGACAGTGCCCACCACCCAATAACCCCAGCTAAGAGGGAACATTGACACCACTAACTACAGCTAAAGGAGTGACTGCTCACCAACACACAATATCCCCAGCCAAGAGAGGGGAACATTGCCACCACCACCAACTACACCTCTGAGGAGTGATTGCGCCCACCAGCCAATAGCCCCACCTAAGAGAAGGGAACATTCCCACTACCAACTACAGCTATGAGGAGTGACTGCTCCCCAAAATACAATAACCTGCGCTAAGAGCAGCGATCACTGGCACCACCAACTACAAATCAGAGAAGTGACCCTTAATGGCATGACTAGAGTTGACAACTAGCTATTCATGCCCTGGAAATGATGAAGCCCCTACCCCCATATTATAAAAACAAGAGCTAAGCGAGGGCCGGAGATAATCATAACATAACTGAAGCTGAATGGAACAACAAAGTCCTGACCATCCCATAGTAAGAGCAAGAAGGACCTTGCCAACCTCTAGCACCTCCTCCGTAAGGACAATGCAGGACAATGAAAGTGGTCACGGCAAACACTTCAATACTTGTGGGCAAATAAAACAGAGTGACTTATCAGGCACTGCATTTACCACAACGCATTTGTGAGAGGTGTACCAAGCAGTGCGCTTCCTATCTAGGAGAGGTGTGTGGTGTTTCAGTGTGCCAAGTAGTTTGCTTCGCATCTTGGAGAGGTGTGCTGGTGTGCCAAGCAGTGTGCTCCGCATCTGGGAGAGGTGTGACATGCAGTGTGTCCCCATCAGGGAGAGGTGTGCTGGTGTGCCAAGCAGTGTGCTCCCATCTGGGAGAGGTGTGCCAAGCAGTGTGCTCCCATCTGGGAGAGGTGTGTGGTGTGCCAAGCAATGTGCTCCCCATCTGGGAGAGGTGTGCTGGTGTGCCAAGCAGAGTGCCCCCCCATCTGGGAGAAGTGTGATGGTGTGCCATGCAGCGTGAACCCATCTGGGAGAGGTGTGTGGTGTGTTGGCGTGCCAAGCAGTGTGCTCCCATCTGGGAGAGGTGTGTGGTGTGCCAAGCAGTGTGCCCCCCATCTGGGAGAGGTGTGTTGGTGTGCCAAGCAGTGTGCTCCCATCTGGGAGAGGTGTGTTGGTGTGCCAAGCAGTGTGCTCCCCATCTGGGAAAAGTGTGTGCTGGTGTGCCAAGCAGTGTGACTCCCATCTGGGAGAGGTGTGTGGTGTGCTGGCGTGCCAAGCAGTGTGCTCCCATCTGGGAGAAGTGTGTGGTGTGCCAGGCAGTGTGCCCCCCATCTAGGAGAGATGTGCTGGTGTGCCAAGCAGTGTGACCCCATCTGGGAGAGGTGTGTGGTGTGTTGGTGTGCCAAGCAGTGTGCCCCCCATCTGGGAAAAGTGTGTGCTGGTATGCCAAGCAGTGTGACTCCCAACTGGGAGAGGTGTGGGTTGTGCTGGCGTGCCAAGCAGTGTGCTCCCATCTGGGAGAGGTGTGTGGTGTGCCAAGCAGTGTGCCCCGCATCTAGGAGAGGTGTGCTGGTGTGCCAAGCAGTGTGACCCCATCTGGGAGAGGTGTGTGGTGTGTTGGTGTGCCAAGCAGTGTGCCCACCATCTGGGAGAGGTGTGCTGGTGTGCCAAGCAGTGTGACCCCATCTGGGAGAGGTGTGTGGTGTGCCCCCCATCTGGGAGAGGTGTGCTAAGCAGTGCGCCCCCCCCCCCATCTGGGAGAGGTATGCTGGTGTGCCAAGCATTGTGCTCCCAATCTGGGTGTGGGGTGTTGGTGTGCCAAGCAGTGTGCTCCCAATCTGGGTGTGGGGTGTTGGTGTGCCAAGCAGTGTGCTCCCAATCTGGGTGTGGGGTGTTGGCATGCCAAGCAGTGTGCTTCCCTCTGTACTTTGATTGGCTCCTCCTTGTAGTTACTCAGCTGACAAGTCCCAGAGGATGCACCTGTGCTCTGGGAAATGTATGCAACCAAAAAGACATCGAGCATCATTTCCAAGCACCCACAAACAGACCTGTTCCTGTTGGTTGATGAAGTATAATAATCGAGAAAGGTCTCCAGAGATCCACAGCACTGGCTGCGCCAAAGCATGGCAAACACTTTTACACCTCTGAGAAAACTAAAGTGACTTAGCATGCACTGCATTTACCATAAAACACCTGGAAGGAAGGTGTTCTGCGGCGCCAGGAAGTGTGCTACAGCACCTCTCTTCCCCATAAGGGCTGCTGCGTCCCTGTGCTAAATGAGAGCCCACAGAAGTGACAAACAGAAAGTGATGGTTGACATGACGGCATTTATCAGGACTAAATATAAACCACAATGCACATTCCACAGTCGTGGGACTCTTTGTACCATTACAGACTAGAACCAACCATTCCCAAACCCATCTTGGCCCACCCAAGCTGTAAGCGGTCCCCTCAAAATGGAAACAGGAGCAACCTCCAGCGGGTTGGGGCGGTTCGGCCTCAAATAAGCAACAGCCTCAGTGTATACGACCCAATGGCCAGGAACAGAGGGGCACTCACTCCCTGGGAAAACCAACAGGTGAACCAATCTATCCACTGGGGTGTGGACTGGAGTTAACCATCGACCAGGAGTACAATGAGCAAGGCCCAGGGAAATGAAATCGGTGCCTAAGTTGTGACAAAAAAGGCATGAAGGAGCTACACAGACTTGGTAGGTTTAATATTTATGCTCCAAATATATATTTTGTTAAAACCTAACTTAAAGCTATTAAATACATAAAAGACAGATTGTTTTGCAAGGCCAAGAAACACGAGAAACATGTTATGAATGTTTACAGAAACAAACACAGTTTCAAGAAATGAAACTAAACCTCACTGCAGCCGGCACCCACCTCCTGTGCGTGCGTAAACACCCTATAAAAAGTTGTCACCATGGCGTATTATATAAGGGCAGCTCCTTGCCAACTGGATTGCTTGTATGGCACAGACAAGCGCGCGCTGGTTAACAAGGCGGTCTGCAAAGAAACGTACGATACAACAGCACTGAAAACAAACAAATGCAAACAGTCGTCCTACCGTTGGCGTGGCAGGTTAGTACATGAAACAAGACTGCAGGAGGGAGCGACCCTGATGCAGCCGGACAGGCAGGTTTGCACACACCGGTAACTTGCACACAGGTGGTGGCAGAGTCCGGCTAAAGCACTCACCTGCTGCGCGCGCCTCTCACGCTGCTGACGCAGTCCCTCACGCGCTCGGGCTCGAGCAGTCCCCAGGCGTCACGAGGAGGTTTCCTCTCACATACCCAGGCCCGAGCCCGCCAGGGGCTTCCCGCGTCCGCAGACGGCGCTATCTGGCCATCCCCACCGACGCGCCGGGAACCAGGAAGCCAGCGGCGGCGGCAGGGGGCGAGGCCTCGAACTGGTTAATATTTCAGCATCTCGCATTGTCTCGGCTCGCAGGGCTCCTTGGAAACCGGGGCAGCGGGCCGGAGACACGGCCGCAGCCCGCTCGCTAGAGCGAGCAACACACGCACAGGAGAGGCACCGAACACACACGCAGTTACAACTGTCACCGAGATCACCGTGCAGTCTGAAAAACACACACACACTCTTCATATTTGATTAGGATTTTTTTGTTGATAATATGGATTTTTTTTATCGTTACCTTCCAATGTCGGACTGGCCTATACTACAGGGCGATCTGGCAGTGCCAGAAGGGCTGGTCTGACAGGCCAGTGTGGACGTTTTCTTTTTTTTTTTACTGTCTTGGCCTGTTTAAGGTCTGACTGACTGGTTTTTGTTGTCGATTTCCCAGATATTACTACAAACATTGCCTTGCAGCAAACCGAAATTCACGCGGTCTTCCACATCTTGCAAAAAACTATTATACAGTGTGTATTTACTACTTCAAAACTTCCCTGGTTTGCAAATGTGGGCCTCTTTTTTAGCTATCTAATTCGCTAATGGGGCTACTTTTATTTTAGAGCCAGGGCTCATTTGTGTCCCAGTTGCACCCTGTTGCTTCCTCTTACTAACCCATAACTCCATGCAGTTTATTGGCCAAAAGCAGGGTATTTGGTATATAGGCTACCAAGTGTACCGCACGAGTAAGAACTGCTATGGCCAAACAGTGTTATAATATTTGCTACATATGTCTTGCTGAGAAGGCAGGCGTGCATATGACTGGAAAAGATCCACCATTATGTCCCCCCTTCACTCCCGCAAATGAATCTCGCACCCAGTGGCGGCTGGTGACATTTGAAAGTGGTAGGGCATAAGACAATATCCATACTGACAGTGCTGTGCCACTCACAAGTGCCCAATCATGTAAGACTATGGATGTAGTAGGCAACCTGGGTTATATACGTGACCGCACTTTGTGCTCATGGACGAACCCTCCAGTCTCCTCAAGCATCAAATGTCAACACAGGGAGTACAGAGAACCGTGCTAAACGCATGGTTAGGTTAGGCGCTATATAAATACATTTACATTTAAGCAAAAATGCACTTGACCGCATTGTGTGCACCTAGACGAATCACCTAATCTACCTAAAGATAGTTCTCAACTGTCAAAAAAGGGGGTGCTGAGAAGCGGGCAAGTGAGGCGCTATATAAATAAGTGGACCACTTGCGCAAAGTAGCTCACTCTCTGAAAGTTCCTAGAGACCAGGTTCGCTGATCTGTGCGCCTCCCGGGTGCGGGTACCAATCTCTACGCACCCGGCTCGCCCCTCCCTCTACGAATAACTCTTGACAGACAGAACTACTACATTCTCCAACAAACGTAAACTTTGCAGCAAACTTCAGTGAAGATAGGTTTGTGAAATGCCCCCTTACCGAAATCCCAGCAGCAGAAATGCCTCGCTCCTCCTCCCAGAGACCTCCGGGCGCAGGGTGGGGTGAATGATGGTGGTCATGTTTCCCCGGATCGGAGCGCCTCAGTGGTCCGTGCAGGCCGTCTGGATCTGCCAAGCCCATCTGCGCCGCTCCAATCAAACACTCTATGGGGAAAGGAAGAGGGAGGGCCGGCGCGATCCAGCAGGCACTGGGAACAGCAGGGGCACGCTCCAGAAGCAGCACAGCCCGCGCACCGCTCCTTTCTTCACTGCGCGCAGGCGTAATCAGTGCCAGTCGAGCCAGGCCTCTTCTCTCAGCCACCAGCCTCCCTCAGCAAATGGCAGCCCAGGGCCCAGTCCCACGTTGGCGGACTGTGAGAGGCAGCTGGGGCGTGTAGGACAACCCCTCTCAGCCAATGCAGACCATGCTCCCGCAGCGCCAGGATTGGCTTAGTAGGGATACTCGACGCCCATTAGGAGACCGAGGGCTGCGGCATTGATCAACCCTCGCTCTCCTAATGCGCAGCCGCCAGCCACAGTAAATACTAGTGCGCATGACTGGGCTAGTCGTAAAAATTATCCGACCCAAACCCAGCATACGCACTGCTGCCTGCTGTGCGCTCCGGGCCACCCCCTGGCCTGCTGAGTCACTGCCTGACAATGACATGTCAGACTCAGTCAGCATGACGCCGGGAGTCAACCTGCTGGCTGCCCCGCCCACCCCCTTCAGATAGACCCACTGAGGGAGCTGAGCCTCAGCCTGTCCACTAAATGCCTCGGGGGTCAGCGGGCACGGCCTGTGTGTCAACGCCTCAGCCAGCGCCCTAATGGATGCACCGCCACTTCTCACACCTTCTAAGATTCAAATCCGGTTTCTATTTGTTACTACGTAGGTGCGCTCAGACCTATTAACTTCAAATTTTCTTTGACACAGTGAACCTGAATCTTCTCTGGTGGGGGGCATACTCTGCCACAGAATGGATATGCATCGGCATGATTTGTTGTCACAGTGTGATCAAAGAACTTAAAACTTCAACTAGCAGCTTGGCATGAGCAAATAAGAGTCAACCCCCACCTCCCAGAAAGAAAGGCCTTTTAGGTTTGGCGAGCCCCCAGAAAGCATGGTCATCATCCTCAGCACCAACCTTTTAGGGCCTTATAATGGTCCTGCTCATTAAAATGTGGAATGCAAAAACAAAGAATACTGCTTTCGCTGGTACCACCTCCTTCTGGGGAAACCCACGTATTCCCATCAATTGTCTGAGGGGCGAAGATGGTTCAGAAAATGAGATGTATAAAAAAGTAAAAGTAAAGCATTGACCAGCTTTTAACACGAGCCCAATCTCCATTACCCATCTATCTTTACCTCGCTCATTCATTCCCCATTACCTAAATTACTCTACACTGCACCATTTTGATTTACAGGACTTCAATGTACCTTTGTTTTTTATTTTGTGTAAAGGGGTGTAGAATAAGGATTACCAGCACCCAATTTTGGGTTCCTTCGATTGTTTAGTTGTTCACTACCTCTAATCCATCTGATGGACCCCATCCCCTCTGCCCACCAGCATGGAGTCTGCAACTGCTCAAGATGTGTGACCACTTCAGAGGCCTGTGTGTTTTTCTTCCCCAGAGGCAATATCCAAGAGGCAGAGCCGCTGCCCACAAGCTTGTGCCCACTGGCTGAGACGCTAACTATGCAACTGAAGAGGACCATCAATCTCTGCGCCTAAAAACATCTCAGAGAGCAGGTAACACAAGGTTTGACGTGAGATACTGTCTTGGACTCCAAAAGATTATTCTGCGTGTTAGGGATGTGGATTGCTAGGGTGAACTCTTTTTTGCTCAAGATACATAACAAACTGACCAACAGGTTACAGGGCAGAATCACTGCTCACCCAAGCCTAATGGTCATCTTCCTCCCGTGCCTCTTTCTTTCCTATGATCTTTGCATTGTTACTAGAGCCCTGTAGTGGTGGTGGTAAACTATAGAGCCGGGAGAGGACCCCAAAGTTGGGCCTTGTAAACCCTGTAGCTGAAATCCCATTACTCTGTAGTATTTTATTATGCGGTTTTAAAGTACTTTAATTACTAAGACAAGGAGTGGGCTAGACAGTGAATTATTCCATCTGTTGTGTTCGGAGTCTTCAACTCCCACTCAACCTACCGGAGAAGTATTTGAATGCTCACCTTTACTACCGAAAGAGTCATGGAGGTAGACAGAAGTCAGTTGTCCATCATTACAAGGAAGTTGAGCAGGTCCCCTGACGCTTAGTGCCCATAGCCCTGTAACTAGAATACTGAACTGGTCCACAAACCCACTGGAAAGATGGTTAATTGAAGCCTCCACAAGAACTTTCTCAGAGACCCTGTAGTACGACCAAACATTTGCCAGTGCATTCAAACTTACCTAACCACTAACAAAACTGATGACGTGCGCAGAGCTCTGGGATGTACTGTAAGCAGTGGTACGGGGTCAGTTTATTGTGGAAGTAGCACGCCATAAGCAAATTAAGGAATCGCTCCAGAAGCAACCTGGGTGGGACATCTAGTTAATTTCGAAAAGCAACACAGGCCCAGAATCTAAAAAGGTATGGGGAGGAATGATCACACTTCGATCCAAGAACAGGACAACTGAAACTGGCAGGGCAAACTATATTCTACCCTAATCGGACAGCCTTTTTATTGTTGAAGGAGGCAGCATAGCCAGTAAGCTGCTGGTTAACTTACTCAGAGTTACACATGTAAATAGCTTTTTTTTTTTTTAATGAAGTTAATGGTGTAGGTGGGTCATTAAATTGCGTGGGGAAAGGAAGACAACAGATTTTGGTCCAGTTACAGTGATTTGTATAGAAAGGAAAACTACTGACGACGTAGAAGGGCAGGCCTTTCTTTGATAGGGAACTCTCCCACTGCTAAGCATAGAGGCCAAGATAACTTAGACATCCTCATTACGGAAGCAATCTTTTTTTTACATTATTTATTATTATTTTTTTTTAAAACCTTTATTGTACAAAGAGTGCTCACAAATACGGGCCTACAACCCAACGGGCTGGCCACCACATAGCAAAAGCAAAATTAGCAGTGCAAACGTGTCCACAGGATATGACAACAAGAACACAGGAGACATACCAAAAGCCATAGAGCAATCAGCAAGGACAGGATATGTGAAGGTTGATTTTCTTTTATGGGAACGGGGAGTACAGGATCATGACGGGCAGTGAATCAAGCAACAAGGGAGGGGCCGTGGTGAGCCGCGATCCGGCGATCATAGAAATTACAGGATAAATCCAACACGAACTAAACATATCGATAAATACAATCCCAACTGAGGTACCACAAGGAGAGGCAATGGCGTTCGCCGTCCAGCGCCCACCCACCACAGCTACAACCCGACTTAACAAACATAATTAAAAAGGATCCCATCGGTGAAAGCAATACGGTACACACCCCAATAAAAGGAAGGAAATCCCCCACGAAAGAGGATGGGGAAGGAAGAAAAAGGAAAAAGGAAGGGACTCCTCCTCAAGCACGCGCCCCCCGGCGACAAAGCAGGAAAACATAAACCGGTACACGGCATCCATTAAAGATCGATGACAGAACACGTAGTGAGCCATAATCACAATAAGACCGGAAGGTCAATGCATCAGAAACACCCCAGGGGGACACATGACGAGACGGAGTCCCGAAAAAGAGAATACTTAAGAGCCATAGAACAAAAAAGGGAGATAAAAAAAGGGGGGGAAAAAGACCCCCCAAAGTGACAGACCCCCCCACCCACCCCTCAAGCCCACCCTGCACCCCTGCAGAAGGCTATGGCCTACCCCCCAGCAGCGTGCCTGTCACCCTAATTAGAACCCGAAATATAGAAGAGCAAAGGCAAGACGGAAACAGAAGACAAAAAAGGAGGGAGGGGAAGGGAAAAGGGAAGAAAACACACGGAAGAGGGCCAAGGAACAGAATTATCTGCACCCACCCACCCGCCTGAGAAAAAAGGCAAAGCCCTCGGGAAGTCAAAAAATATCAGGATACACTCCAGGAGCACCATAAAGTCACACAGTCATACCGTTACATGCCGATCATCCAACCAGTACAAGACTACCGCACACAGAGGCAAGTTTGTCTCAGCCCTGTCCTTGTTTGTCCAAAGTTGTAGCCGTCCGATTCACTAAGAACCAGACCGCGAAGAAGAGAAGGCAAAGAACAGGGAGATCAAACGGCAGTCCAGATAAGACACGTGGAGTAAAACCCGGAAGATCCAGAAAAGTCAGGGAACATCGCACACAATGCAGGCACAGTTTCAGGGATAGTTCGAGAAAAGCCGACCCAGCTGGGATGGCACAGGAGCCACGGTCGGTCAGTCGAGGCGAAAAGAGGCAGAAAGAGTCATCGAGTCCAGTCCAAACGGGATCCGGCCCCCGGACCAGCGGCGGAGGAGACAGCACAGGACGATGAAGGGCAACGGAACTCCGCACCCCCACAGACGCGGCAGTCGCCGGGCCCATGCTTCCCAGGATAGTTCCAGCCGTACAGTGTAGGGGGCCCGAACGGCCCGAAGAGAGGATCCACCTCCAGGGTGACAACGGGTGCGGCCAAAGAAGCTCGCCAGGAGTGTAGGGCGTCCAGGATGTCCTCAAGTGTAGGAAAACCTTTACAGTATCCGGCACCCGGGCCATGCGGCGGGCCTCCAGCGCTCGTCCAGGCCCGGCTGAGACACTCAGGGTCGGCCGCCATCTTGGAAGCCCGGCGGGGCCGCGGCGGCCGTCAACCCCCGTCCGGGCAGCAGCGAGGCAAATGAAGACCAGCCGACCGGCAGCAGGGCACTCCAGGGCAGGAAGGGGGGCCACCAGAAGATGGGGGATCACCGGCTCCCCAGTGCCGCCGGTCCCGTTCTCCGAGTCCGGGCGGAGGAAATCAAAATGGCCGGACCGGAGAACAAAGGAGGAGCAAGCCGAATGTACGGTTAGCCCCGTCAACGGAAGGCAGCGCCTCCACCCAAGGCCTCCGGCCCACCGGAGCCGGCCAGCAAGCCACAGCCAGCCTATACGCACAACGGCCTCTACGACCACGTCCACTGCGCCATCAAGGGCCGATCATCGTGCTCCGCCCCGTCCGGGCGCCGCCGAGAAGATCCAGGCCAGCCCGCTCCGGAGACCCCGAAGCGAGCGGGAGCGCCGTACAGGATCCACGGCACCCAAGGACCACCGGAGCAAAAGGTGAGTGCCTGCAAGGCGTCTTAGCGCTACAGCACAACAAAGAGGGCTTCCCGGGGCAGGATAACAGCAGGATAGACGATAAAAACAGGCAGGCGAACGGAGCCGAGCTAAAACGCGGCCATCTCGGACGCGAGCTTGGCTCCTCCTACGGAAGCAATCTTGAGTGATTAAAGGGCTCAAAAAGTTCAAGGTTACAAACCCTTTATGGATTTGTGGCCGAATGTAGTTTTCGTGCCATGGCTATTGCAGATCTTACTGAACAGTTTCAATGAAATAGTCAGGATAAGGACAGCTACCTCACTGTTACACTCATTCTTAAGCCATATAGCTTATAGAACAATGGGCTTTTTAAATATGGTTGCAAAACTGTTGACATCAATATTAGTGGGAAGGTTGTGCTTCAATCCCTGATGCACCAGGACCAAGCAGGTTTCATATCAAGGGGACAACATTACAAAAGCATGGCATCTAATGCACATTGGGAGTGAAGGGCAACAGTATTCCTGTCCCTCAACACCAAGCGGGTGTTTGACCCTGGAGACTGGGACTTTTTGAGTGACAACTTGACAGGATTGGCCTCTAGAGAAGTTTTTCTTGACTGGTGCCGCGGCCTGATGAAAAAGCAGAAGCGTTGAATTTCCCCTATATTGAGGGCAATCCTGAGACAGTGGTACTGGGTGTATATGCACTGTGCCCTCACTTCGCTGCCTTACCCCTTTACCCCACAGACAGAGAGCAATACTGACTTTAGCCCGATCATGGGCAGGCAGGCTTTTGCAAAGTGATGAGAAGGAGGATGGAATACTACATGGGATTTTTATCAGAATAGACAGGTTAGGTCTTTTAAACAGGTCAAGCAATACCTTGGCCTAAATGAGATGGGGAGTTGTTAGTATATGAAACCGTGCCATTGGGTCCAGAATCAGCCAAATAAAACTGGAGCATTAAGGAATCTTGCTCTTTACAAAAAATGACAAAGAAGTCCAAATAGTGGCAGTCGGTCTCCAGTTTCTCTGCTATCCTTACCATGCAGATGGTATGGAAGAAACTCCAGTTCCAGCAAAGAAAACGGGGGGATACACCTAGACAATGGGACATTGAAGAAAATAATAGAAAGATCCAAACAACTTTTCAACATGTGCTGGTGGAAGGAGATATTAATCCCTGTAAAGAGGGTACCACCCCCGATACGCTTCCATATTTTTTACTGATCCGCATCTGACATTGCAATGTAGGAAGCTGGCTCTGTATATACTATGCCAAAGTAAGGTATAGTGTGCACAGAGTCTAGTGGAACCCCAAAGGTAGGCAGAGATAAAAGGAGATAATACCTTACTCTCCATTTGTGGTAGTGTGGGCGAGCAGTAAGGCTTTATCAGAGGGTAGTGTTAAGCATTTACTGTACACACTCGGGCAAGAATTGATGTCACACACTCAAAGACTGAACTCGGACCAGTTTTGGTTGAATAAAAATATTTTTTAGTTATTTTATTTCTAGAACGAAGCCAGGCCTGGTGCAGGTATGTGGAAAAATACTTTGCAGGTATATTGCAGTTGAAATACAAGTGAAATGTGGTTGGATGCAATTGTTTTTTTTTTACAGGTAAGTCAGCAGTTAAAATTACTCTACAGTTACTTTTGAGATTACTTTGTACATTACTTTACAGATGGCTTTTTCTACTCTGTGTGATATGCCTAGATATGACACTGGGACATTTCCTAGAGAAAAGGTAAGTAATTTAGTTTTTGTACATTTGCAATTTTTAAAGGTTTCATACAAACCACCTCCACACAAAAGAATTCTCAAAGAGGAGCAGGCAAAGCAATTTTATGGGAGGAAATTAAGTTGGTTTACAAGTAAATACTTGGTTGTGGGAGTTGGGTTTCTGGGGTTCGAACCAGAGTTCCCCCCGGGTCAAAGATGCACTCTCAAAGCACCCTCAGCGGCACTAGGGCGGCTGGGTGCAGAGTGCTGAGGCCCAGTGTTATCCAATGGGGAATAGGGGGCCTCCAGTTGGTGGCTGTTCACGAGCAGGCCACAAGGTTGTGAGAGCAAAGCTCCTATACTTAAGCTCAGGGCAAACGGGATCAGAGTTCGCACACAAGGTGCACCCACAGCTGCACAAGGGCAGCCGAGTGCAGGGTGCTGTTTGGCATTGGCACCCTGTTGTTTTCAATGGGGATTGCCGTTTTTTTGTTTTTGGCTGGAGGCTCGGTCCAGGAAGACTTCTGGGAGGAACCAACAGATGGGCAGGTAAGTTGGAGGGCTCGCGGACGTAGGTGCACCTCGGGTTCTCATCTGTTTTTGTTATGTTAGGTTATATTAATTTATAAAGCGCATGGCTTACTTGGCAGAGTGTCCCGGCGCTAGGCATGGGGGACTCGAACAAGAAGGTTTTGAGTTTCCTTTTGAACATATTGAGGCTGTGAATCAGTCAAAGATCTGGTGGGAGTCTATTCCAGAAAAGAGGTCCTATATAGGAAAAGGATCTCCCACCCATTCGGAGGCAACCAAAGCGAGGCACCATTGCCAGGAATGCTGAGGAAGAGTGGAGGGTGCGAGCGAGGGTGTATGTGCTGATTCTCTTCTTGAGATATGATGCCCCTGTCCCATGCAAGGCCTTATGCATGAGGACCATGGCCTTCAAAGCTACCCTCTTCTTCAGTGGTAGCCAGTGCAGGACGCTTAGGTGAGAGGTCATGTGGGACCTGGGAAGAAGTCTGAGCAGCAGTCTTGCTGCAGAGCTTGAACCACCTGTAGTTTATTGAGATAGTCCGGGAGGCAGAGGTACAGAGTATTCCCATAGTCCAATCTAGATGTAATAAGGGCCTACACTACCTTCCTGCCAGCAGATTCGGATAGTAGTAGGAGGATTTTTTTTTAACATGCGGAGGATGCTGAAGCAGGACCCAGCTTCTCCAGGGCGCAGGGCAGTTGGATGCAGAGATGTCTTTTGAGGTCAGATGTCACCTTACCTGGACACTTTTGGCGCAGGATCCCTTGAAACAGCAGACGGGCCGGTAGGGCTGGGGCCAAGTCAGTTCTTCTCTGCAGTCTCCTCTGCTGGGCGTCTTCTTTCGTCCTTCGTAGGTTGCGGGAATCTGTCTTTGTGGTTCAGAGCTGCCCCCTAAATACTGTATTTGGGGGGCATTTTAGGAGTCTCAAGGTCTGTAGCCAATGGACTACCGACCTTGGGGTGATTATTACACCCTTGGTGTGCTCACCCCACATGGGAGAGTGGGCACAATCCCTAATCCTGATTGGCACTGAAGATTGGGCTTCACTTTGCCTTCCCCACCTGAGGGGTCGGGTTGGAAGAGGTGGGAACACCTTCTGGGCTGGCTAATTTTTTCTGCCCGTCTTCCCACCGAAAAGGGTTGGAGATAGGAAGATGCCCTCCGAGTGCATTGTATAACAAATCCCACACTGGTATCAGTGCAGGTTTATTATGCTGAGAAGTTTGATACCAAACTTCCCAGAATTCAGTAAAGCCACGATGGGGCTGTGAAATTCATAATGACAAACTCCCAGACCATATACTCTTTATGGCTTTACTGAACTTACAATGTCTAAGAATGTACTTAGACACTGTAGGGGCACTGGGCTCCTGCATCTGTACCCTCACCAGTTGCATTGTGCACCCAGCTAGAGGGGTGGCTGACCTATGCCATAGGCAGTGGGTTGCAGGCATGGCACACAGGGATGTGTGCCATGTCGACTCCTCACTTTTCTCAGCAACAAAACACGCAGCCTGCAATGGCAGTGGGTGTGTGTGTTAAGGTACAGGACTTCTAAGGGTGGCTCAATATGTGCTGCAGCCCTTAGAGGCCTTCCCTGGTCACAGTGCCCTTGGTACCCATGGTACCCTTTACAAGGGACTTACATGTGACCGAGAGGTGCCAATTGGGAGTACAAAGGCACAGTTTTGGGAAAAAAACACAGGTCCTGGGAACTCGATTGGCAGGGACCCAGGGCGCATCAAGTTAAAGTGCATCAGAAATCTTGCCAAAAGTGTGGGGTTACTGCACAGAAAACCAGCTTCCTACACATTTGCAGGGATATGGTGGGTACTCTTATTCATATACTGTGATACCACCCACGCAGGATATCCTTTTGGGAGTAGATACTTCAAATAATCAGCTCATAGCTGGCCCCTGTCCATAGGTAATTTTGCTGGACTGCCCCTCGGAGGCAGAATATCCTCGCTACTCCAGATGGCGAAATGCGATATCCCATTTGGTGCTTGCAACCATATAGGTCATCCTGACATCGTAGGGGAAGGCGAGCATCTCTTCAGAAGAAGCCTGGTGGCAGAAGATTTGGTGACTTCTAGTGACAGAAAAATTGAGCAAGGTGTCCCGTGGGAAGGAGCGTGGTGGAGCATATGACTTATCTGGTCCAACAGTTTAAAAAACTTTGCTGCACCAAAAGACTATGGGCACGGCATATTTAAGAAAAATCTGAACTATGGGTTACTGGTTCTGGAGAAGTGTCAGCTGGCTGATATGTAAGCTTCAGATAAATAGATGGGATGTTTGTTTCGTTGCTAGAGAAAGAGTACTGTAGGCTTGTGGCAAGCAGAATGTTATTTGTGAGGTATTCTAGATTCAGTGGGTGGCTGGTAGGGGAGGAAGGGGTGACACTTTCTGAATGTGGTTCATTTTTTGTCGCAGATGATATTTCTATACGTTGAAAAACAAATAAAATAAATTTAAGCATAAAATCAATCGAAAGGTTGGAGGTACAGCGGCTCAGACAGCCAGAGTTGCATGGACTGCTACATCTGTAGACCTGAAAACAAGGGTTATGAGCTGGTATAAACTCCAGGGCTCCAGTCCTACAAAAAAACTATACTTCAAAGAATCAAACTTCTGAAAAATGTCACTGCTTGGGGTGGGTGGATATTACCCTAACTCCATAAAGCTACGGTTCCCAAATCACACACCTCAGGAACCTCCTGGTTTCTTGGAGTAAGCATCCTGCTGCAATGTCAGAATACTAGGCAATGCCCTAAGAGGGGATCAGAGTTTCTGATGGTCTCCCCAGCAAAAAAAAGCTAGAGCTCTGCGTGGTGGGGAGGGGGGGAAATCAGCCTTTCATAAAAGGCCAAAGCTCCTGGGGCATGAAGGGGGCGGGGTAGGACATCCAAAGGACCAGAGTCCTGTGGGAGGCCAAATCTCCAAGTGCAGATCTCAGAGCGTGGGGTGGGGTGGGTTGCGATGCACCGATCCAGAAGCACTAGCGGTCAAGTTAGCACTGCAAGAAACCAAAGTTCAGGATAGCATTTAAAAAGTAATTTGCTCTATGGCAAGAGACTCAGAGGTCAACTCTACAGACTTACCACAACTTTGAGGAGGGTGCCGTGATCAGAAAGTCAGTGCTTCACAAGATTCAAGCTCTCTGGAAGCCTTGCGAGGAGATGGGCTCCATGACTCTGCCTCACAGAGGGCCATGGCTCTAAGGATTAGCCAAACAGTGTGTTACGGCTCCGTGGGGAGGAGCGGGTGTAAGGTTTAGGTTGTACTCCACTAAGGATCAGGCCTCCATGGGGGTTGAAATAAGGTACCAGCCTTATGGTAGGTAAGGACTCCTGGGAGGTGGAGAATTCGCCCTGAGAGGACGAGGATACCAGGTGGTCAACTCTGGAAAGGTCAGGTCTCAGAGGGTGGTGTCAGCCACACAGACGGCCAGATCTCCCTGGGGAGAGGGAGCACAGGGTAAGCAGGTCGGCCTCATAGAAAGCGCAAGCTTAGATGTAAGTTCAGCTAGATTAAATGGCTGGAGGTGGCGGGTGGTATCAGCCTTACAGAAGGACCGGTTTTTTTTGGGGTGCAGAGGGGGTATGGCGGTCATCCCCACAGAAAGCCAGGTCTCCTAGTGGTCAGCACCACAGAAAGCCATGGCTCTACTGGGTCGACTTTGGTTACGGCCGACATTGGGAGCATACTTCAGGTACCCACATCGAAAAAAACAGCAACAATTACTCATGGAATGTAACTGCTAATTAAAATCTAGCCAGACACTAAAGTTTGAGTCACACTTCCAGCCACGGACATGCCCAGCAACCTGGAATGCCCCATTCAAGCAAGACGGGAAAGATGGGTGTGGGCTGGGAATCAACACTACAAACGTACAGAGTGACTGTTTGAGATATGTAACCCTGATCCAAAAATAGAGGAAGCTTTACGTCACATCTGTCTGGGAAACATGAACATCCCACTCAGCACTGAACCAAAACAGGAGCACGCCACAAAGACTGATAGTGAAACAGGAATACTCATTCAGACATTTCCCACCACTCAATCGACAGAAGAGTCTCTCACACAAAACCCATCACTCCAAGATAGCCTCCCACCACTCAAAGCTTCCCTTGCACCTGAAGACAAAAGAAAAACGAAGCACCTGGCACACTACTCATGAGTGACCCAAAAGCCACCGCAGACATTTCATTGTAAGGCCTGGAGGCCCTTGGATGGTCTTCGGCGGTACTCAGTGACCGAAGAGGTGCTCCTTGAAGGGGTGAGCCTGCAGCTGCGTTCTGAACTGCAGCGGTGAACTGGTGGAGGAATGCAGTCACTGACCTTGGAACCACCCCACCATTTCAAGGGTACATACCTACAAAGTGCTCATTAATAAAACAAAAGAAACACATATCACTTACTTACCACATCTAAAGAAACTAAGCCCCTTCAGCCCACATGCATGTTGTTAACAACCATAGGCGTGAAGATACAGGGGGAAAGAGCTGCTCTCAACACAAAATAAAATGAACACGGTAAACAAACATCCTGTTACAGACGAGACTTCTCAGCAGTACTGGCACATGATTACCGCATGACGGGCAGGGTGGCCCTAGATGTTCATAGTTCAGTATCTTCCTTTGCGCCTCCTCCCGCATCCACACAAGAGCTCAGTTAGTGGGGAACGGCGGCAGTGGCCGGCCCTGGCTCTTACTTCCAGACATTGCCTCGCTACAACAGCCCGGACAGATGTCTACTGCCCCTCGCAGTTAGGAGCCTCCTCTTTGTAAGTACACGGTGGCTGATCGGTCTGTAGATCTCATTCCCTAGGGGCTCAGTGGCCTATCACCATCACCTCACATGGGGCGGACAAG
Source organism: Lissotriton helveticus (assembly GCF_964261635.1). Classification (NCBI taxonomy): domain Eukaryota; kingdom Metazoa; phylum Chordata; class Amphibia; order Caudata; family Salamandridae; genus Lissotriton; species Lissotriton helveticus. Next base: position 578,606,848 of record NC_136073.1, on the reverse strand, counting down.
AGGGAAGGGATGGCCGACTGGCCTCAACTAGATGCAGTGTGTATCTGGACTGTACCACCACTCTACTGATAGTCCTTCACACTGCCCGCCAACACCAAGTGAGAAGAAAGGAAAGGTGTAGTGATGTTAAATGAATATCAGGTCACGTAGGTTCTTGTAGAAAGATGTATTTATTAATTAAGTTGACATGAGGTGGTAGTTCATATATAAGATAAGATGGTAAGAATAATCCTTAGTTAAATCCCTTAGTAAATCCCCACCAGGAGCTGTCACCAGTCAGCTCAATCCTCAACTCCTAACTGACACTAGCATCAGAACATATCATTCCAATCTGTGATAACATTCCAAATGATGACATATGTGAAACAACTAGAAAATATGTGAAACAACTAGAAAGCCAACACTACAAAAGGACATTTCACAGGGACCAGGGAGAGAAGAGAACCCGACTGTGGAGGGAGTGGGAAGCGGTATCTGGTCTCAGCACCACATAGGGAGGAAATGGTTAGGAGGCCGTTTGTGCCCCAAAAATAATAATAATCACTGGAGGATTGAAGATTGTGGAGAGTTAAAAACAATCGTGACTTTTTTACTGGAACATTAGGGAAAACGGAGGGCAAAAATTCAATCGCATGAGATCTAAACTTTGCAGAAATTGGCGAACTCGATCATGAATACGAAACGCGCTTTTCCTGGTCAGCAGAGATATGTTCTTGGAGTGCTCCCGTCTGCCTTTGACAGCAATGTTGCTGCAGCAGCACGCCAAAGCACAGCTGGGCCAGGCAAGTTCGGGCGAGAGTAAAACTTACGTCACAAGGCTGCCTGTGCAGGGGCAGGCACGCGGGCTTCGGGGCAGGCAAGGCAGGGAGGGGTGAGAGGAGGCACGGGTGGAACGTCTCCCTCCACGTGAATCGGTGCACACTCACTGCTGTCACATCACCCTGTCTGGATCCCAGTTGTCTGGGAGAATGAATGGGACAGGCTTTCTGCATTCCGATCCTTGGAGTCTTTTGCCGATCACGAGAAGAGCAAACCTATCGGTGCACAGGGCTAGACTCGGAGGGAGAAAGCCGCTCTGTACAGTTAAAAAAATAAAAATAATTCTAAGACCCACACTGCAGGCAATGAGCACAGCAAGTGAACCTACCAACTCCAAGAGGTGTAGTAGGGCGCCCACCACCCGCCAAGATGTTTGTAAGGGGTCAAATGTTTCATTATGCAGCACAATGCTACAAATACTTTAAATTCCTAGGTTTTTCAGGCAGTTCTGAATTGAGACTAACGGACTTCTCAATCTGGCAATGTACCAAGGGCCCCTGCTACTCCGCAGCTGTAAATTATTTATGCCCCCCCCCCCCAAAAGATTTTTTTAAAGTGTCGATCACCAGGGTTTGGGAATGCGCCCACTCATGTTTTTCCAGTCTCTCATTGGACCAGCCCAACCACGTAAAATAACTGGAGTAAAAGGTAAGAACGAGTTTTCAGCAGTATTGACAAGTGACATGGTTCAACATTAGAACTCAGCAGGGTGCACAAGGGTGGTCTTCTGGAATGAGAAGAGCTTGCATCTGAAGGTCTCCCTCACTAGGTGGTCTAGGCAGCAGTTTCCAGGGCAGGCTGGCTGTCCTAGAGTCCAGTGGTCATAAAACTTCCCGAGACACCTGTAAAGAAAGCACCGGCTGGCACTGCGAATGCAGTTTATGGCCATTCCTGCACACTGCCTTGGCAGCTCTGTTTTTATTTGCAGATAGACTTATTTCATCGAGCTTGGATCGAAGCTCTGATTCACTCGCTCGCAGTCTTGTTTTTAGGGTGTTCTACCACGTGTGGCAACCGGTCAGCCCTTCTGGGGATTAGAGGATATTAGTTCTCCACAGTGACGTGCATTCACGGATTAAAAGACATCTCTGAGGCAGTTATGGTCTTATCAGCTTCACCTCGATACCTCTCCCAGTGGGTGAGGCTTAGGCGCTCTGTAAATAGGCCAGCTCGGGAAACATCCTTTATAACGCAACTTTTACAACGCACTACCATTACGACGCAACTTTTACAACGCAAGTTATTACAACGAATTGCGCTGGGGGGCGCTCTAGGATAGGGAATAGTTTAATTTACTATCCAACACCTTCCCTACTATCCACGGGGACTGGAGTTGGAATAGTAAATTAAACTATTCACTATCCAGCGCCCCCCAACGCAAGTCGTTGTAACGACTTGCGTTGTAAAACCTGCGACGCAATGGCATGAGTTGTAAAAGCATGCGTTGTAGTGACATACATCCGGCAAGCTCTCCTGGGTGCAGAACCCCAGTAACCATGAAGCGAGAAAGGCCTTACACCGCCATCCATCCTGCAACACTCTGGACAACTACCAACTTAATTCGTAGCAATTTACCATTTAGAAGCAGGAACTGGAATTTAACACATTGGATAGGACCATTCTCTCCGACACTGCCCTATGTATAATATACACATATTTTGACGTTTGGTTCTGCATTCATTTCAAGCCTAATGCAAAAGGTACGTAAGGAGGTTTACTCTCTGGCCTCTGAATGTAACTAGGTTCCATTCAAGAGCTAAGACAGGCGCATATAGGTAGAGGCCACAACAAATGAGGGTTTTCTGTGGCTTAATCCTTAAACACAAGTGAAAATACATTTAGACTGAAAATCCATTCCCAGTGTTTTGGGCTAAGCAGCTGGTGTGTAAAACATTAAGAGTTAATGTTTTACACACCGCCTGCTTAGAAAACTGTACCAGTCTGCATCTAGGCTTTGAAGATTCACAATCCAATCCCTTTCAACAGAGCTACAATGATGGTAACCTTCCCCGTCTCTGGTCTCAGGCCCCTCAAACTACAGAGATATGCCACACTCTGCTGTAATGACTATTAGCCCTGGCAATCACAGATTTGCCACTGTGGCCTTTCTTCCATGGCCACATCTATGAGCAAGGGACCTACACAACAGCAACCTTCATAATAAAATCTCACAGTTTCTCTTTTTTAGGATTATTTGGAATTTATTTTTAGCTTGAACAGCCATCTCCCAGGAGGTGACAGCTGGGGACTCAAGACTGCCTCCTTGAGTGGGGGTACCTCCCGTGGTCCGAGAAGAAAGTAAGAGTAGGAAAAAGATCAAGACATTTAAGAAATTGATACTAAAACAAATACCTTGTTTAAATTGTTAGCCTTTGGAAGTAATTAGTGCTGCCTAATTAGGTGTCTAAAGTATGTAATAAAAGAACTGACAACATTTGGAAGTCAAAAGCGTGGTGTCCGAAAATGCGCGCCCAAATCAAGCATCATCTAGACAAAATCAAAGCCACATATTTACCAATCAAATGTTGTTAAGATGGCGGTCACTGTTGCCCAAGTTAATAAAGATCTATTTTTTTATCAAAATCCATCACAAAATAAGCTCCTCAATAAAGATCGGTTTGTAGTATCATGCACACCTGGAAGACATGTGCCCGCACTCCAGAGTCAGAGCCAGACTGTCCCCCAACTCTGAACTGGTCTTAAAGACAAAGGTGCACTAACAGGATGGCGAGCAGCCAGAGAGTGAATTCTCTAGTCAAAGGAAGGAATCAGACGATCATAAATGTACCCAAAATCAAAAAGTGAGAGCCAATGGACATCTCTTAATAATTATCGGATATGGTTCTGTGATACAGTGTGCTCCAATTGTCTGTGGGTCCAAAGAATTAACATTTATTATGATCATCAGCAACCAGAAAATGGGCCACAAAACAGAATGAATTAGGAGGATATGGTCCCCTCATAACATTTCTCAGACTAGCAAACAATAGCGGCTCATCCGCTAACGGGGAGGAGCGTGCCCCACTGCATCGGAGCAGGAAAAGAAAGGAAAAAATAAAATGATAATAACTAATATTATTATTTTATGTTGTGCCCCTGCTGTGAAAGCTTGCGTCAGGGGGCGGGTGGGGCTGAAAAGCAGGGAAGGAGTGGTGCAACCCTCCTAAGTGCACAATGACTGTTTGGTCGGCACGGTCGGGCCTCCCAAACCAGTCATGCGCACTTTCCCCCTTCTCCATGCAGGCTGCATTACAGCCTGCATGGAGAACATGCCCACCCCTACAGCCCCTGGCTGTGCTCAGACCAATCATTGGCTGCAGGAGCGTGGGAGCCCTGGTGCTTCCTGCTTCTCAAAGGAAGCCAGGAAGACGATGCAGAAGAGGCGGCGGCAGGTAAGTGATTAATTTTATAGTGATCCCCCCGCCCCACCCCAACCCACTCCACTGCTGCTGCCAAGCAGCAGCCGCGAACGCTAGCCAAAGCTTCCAAAAATTCTGTACATAAAGGTCTAAGTTCCCTCTTGGACTCACCCTACCAACAACATCGATAAAAATATTTGCAATAATTGTTTTTACAGTGCTCCAATGTTTCCTGTTCAAATCAATGATTCACTGTCCTTTCCCTTTCCTCTGCCTAATGAAGCCTTAGAAGGATATGAAATAAATGTCACTTTATTCAACACAGAATGTTCACCCAGTCTAGTTCCAAAGCATGCCCAACCCTAAGGCGTTTGACCTCAGGACTGTGATTAAAGGACACATTCATGCTCATGAGTTTGCTTCTGCAAAGCGTCATACGTGCAGCAGGTATGCTCATAGGAGTCTCATAGTCAGCTGCGCATTCAGTCTCAAGCTGAACCTTATGGATTATCAAGGTCAACACATTTGTGGGGCTGCTTGTGTTCTCCCACAGAGTGGACACATTCTAGACGTTTGAGCTAGATAGTACCTACAGGAGAAGCACCGAGACCGACATGCATACGGTTGGTGCTGGTCTGTGGAGAGTGAGGGGAAAAAATGTAGTGGAATGGGGACTAAAGTAATTACCAGGGTCTGAGATCAGTTAAAGAATTCTATCCATCACTCTACTTTTGTAGTTTTCAGAACGTTTTCACCAGCACCGTGGAGTATGCAGCGGTAGTATTGCAACTGCCACAAATTACTCAATGACAACGCTAACTTTTGGGCGACCCAGACATGTGACCGGCTCAATGTCCCAGCCCCACAAGTCTTTCAGAAGCTGCAGCCAATAGGTCAGTTGTTGAGAGTAGCGAAATACCAGTACTTGCGGTTAGATTCCTCTTAGGCAAGAAAAAAGTAGGGTGGGTTCCTTCCCAAAGCTCCAATGGAGCTCTGTAATAATTGGAGTGAGTTTAGTAATCAACCACATTCTCATCACTCCACAAGACCGTCCTGCCAGCATCATTACACTACAACTACAGATCTACGGAATACTACCACCGCGCCAGATGCATGGAGACCAACCATTTCTCTGCCCGCGGCCACTCCACTTTAGACCGCCCCCAGCCGGTCATCTCATGAAGGAGGAAATCTAGTACGCTACTACAGCAGGAGCAACAGAATTGTAGTCACTAAATACTTCTTACAAATCCACTTTGCAATGTGGACTTCCTTGCTTAAAAGCCACTGGACAGAGTCTGGTCAGCAGTTTCCACATTAAACATTCAAATAGGCCATATGCCCATACTATTAGTGAACATGCATGCATCATCCGAGTGTGTTTGTGGTGAAACAAGCTGCCCCTTTACCAACCCAGGAGGGCCTCATCCCAGACCAGCTCCTGGTGATCTCACCTTAGACCCCGGAGCCCTCAGGGACGGCTGCGGGGGAGCCCCTTGGGTTGTCCTCCCATCAGGCCTTTGGTCAGTCTGTTGCTCCAGGGCGACCTTCTTCCTGATCCGGATGAAGCTGTGCACCGACAGCACCAGCAGCGGGCAGAGAACCAACATCGCAGCGCCTGGAGGGGCTCAGACAGACCTGTAGGCAGGGGTTTGCCCCGCCAGCAGTTAAGTAACTTTCCAAAAGTTCGCCAACAGGCTGGAGATGTGTAGGGTACAGAGGTGGAGGCCAAGGCTTCTTGGCTGCACTCCTGGAGAGGGGAGGAGGTGGTGAGGTAGCATCTCAGGTGTGCTTCGTCGCCAGCCCCCCTACAGACAGGTGGGCGCTGTGGTGTGCACACAGCTCCTCTTCTCTGTGGTGTCTGCAGGAAGGAAAGCAATGTCCAAGTGCACACGTCTATAGGCGGCGGATGCTCCCCTCTGATGGGTTACATGGTCCAACACTCAGTGTGCGCCACTAGGCCCCACGGCTGTAAATCAGAAATCCAAGATGCAATTCCTGTTCCATGGTTTCGTTTATTCCAATGATGAACTGCAGGGCAGCGACTGGATAGTTCGGGTTACAAGATGTTTCCAGTAGCGGGTCCCAGAATTAAACGCTCGTGCTGCTCGAGGTACAAAAGGACAATGAATCATGTAACCTGCCTTCAATGAAGGCAATACTCGGCCTCCGGCAAGTCCCCAAGCGCAGACTCAGCCCATTCTCCGGGCGTCCCGTGGGTTGCGGCCCGCTGAGGACCCCCGCCGAGGTGGCACCCCCGGACACAAGCACCGCAGCAGCCCGCTGCCTCCAAGGAGCGTGTGGTGTCAGGAGCTCAGCTGCCCTCCCGGCCCCGGGGCGCCACGCCTCGAGCTCCACGCTCCCTCCACCCCGGGGATACAAAGGGCACAGGTGAGCTGGAGAGGAGGCCCGGCCACGCCCGAGGATCCCGGCCCCGCACGAACACACACCCGCTGCCGCAGCGGGAGAGGGAAGAGCCGGAGAAGACGAGCCTTCCTTCTGGGACACAAGCTGCAAAGAGGATTACTGCGGGCAGCTTCACTCCTCGGCGGCTATTTGCATCCTTGGGCAGGTGTCCCCCCTTCCCCCGCACCAACCTCGTCAACACTGCCCTGACATCCACTAACCACGAGCAGGAGGGGTCTGTCTCCCAGGAGCCACCACGGACAGTTCCATACTGTGGGAGCGGGACCCAGTAGCCTTCCTAAGAGGGAGGAGGGCACGGAGAATATCCCAGACCTTAGGGTATAACCTAGGGGAGCGGACAACATAACACAGAAGCACTCACCCTCAAGGCCGAGATGTGGCATACCCTGGAAAACTACCTGGACTCGCACCAACCTCCTTAAACAGCCCACGCGCCCTACATCCCCTCACCCGGTTGCCTCCCATCACAATGCTCTGGAATCAAGGCCGCTAACTAAAATACCAATCTCCACGTCCGCCCTTTCCTCTTCCCTTCTCTCCCCCCCATCTCTTAGCTCACACTTTTCTTTCCCTGCTCACGAAGGCAACGCACCAGAACGTTAAAATGCTAGAAATGTCATAGGTCGATTATGCATACTCCGCATATAAGCGTCCCAGCACAGTTAATGTATACTAACGGCAACGTATGACGCTACAACAAGACCAGTATTGCCTTCTCTATCTCTGTACTGTGTATGTAAAAACATTTTTTCGAATAAAATCTTTTGAAATACATTTAAAAAAAAAAAAAGAACAAAAATATGTATGCCAAAGGTCGAGAGAGAGACTCGCTATGTAATACAGATTCGTAAAGTGAACTGTCCCCCATAGAGTATCCTGGCGCCGAGCAGGTGCGAGTCTAGTCAAACCGAAGGCACTGTTTATTCTAAAGATTTGGGGCCCGATGTAGGTAATCCCAGATTACCGATTCTTAAATACCGAATCATACCGATTCGGTATTTAAGAACTGGCAATCAGGATGTAGGTAATTTTACCGAATTAATTACCGAATCGGTATGATTCGGTAATTAATGAATCGGTATTTACCGATTCTGTAATTGCCATTGATTCCTATTTCCTATGGGCCTTGAGGCCCATAGGAATCAATGTCAATTACCGAATCGGTATTTACCGATTCGGTAAAATTACCGAATTTGCAAGGGGGACAGGGTGTCACTTTGACACCCTGTTGCACCCCTGATTCTGGCTTGTGTGCCATGTGGCACACATACATGCCCTTAGGGCATGTCTGTTTGCCACATGGCACCGGTGTACATGCACAGATGTGCATGTACACAAGAATTCGTTATTCACCATGACATAGTATGTCATGGTAAATAACGAATTACTAAGGGCCGGTGGACTGTCTTCAGTGCCACCTAAATCTCAAACTTGAGATTTGGTAAATTTACCGATTCTGTAAATATACCGATTCGGTAAATTTAAGGCCCCCTACATCTCAATCACCAAATGCCGGTCGGTAACGGCCGAAATCGGCCGTTACCGACCGGTATTTGGTGACCTACATCTGGCCCTTAATGTACGAAACGCCCTGAAAGACTATCTGGGAACCCTTCAGTCCCTATGATGTTGACCAGTTCGGATGTCAATAGATCAAGAGAATTCACTTGATGATGGTTGGGACTTTGCTTTGAGCAATAAGTAGGTTTTCTTTTAGAGAAATAATCTTATCCTCGGACAAACCTTTATATTTTTCACCTATTTTTAGGTAGTGTGCGTACAGCTTTGCCGCATCTTTCAGATCTCGAGGTGGTAAGCAGGGTCCCCAACTTTAGCTTCGGTAACCTAATTTAGAATCAAAGCAACCTTTTAAAATAGCAGAGTAAAGTAAAAAGAGCACTCGCCTGTAACCTAATGCAGGCTAAAGAAATGTAAGTACTATTCTTTTTTAATCAAATGTAAGAACGTAGTTAGAATAATTGAGCTCAAAACTAATACAGCCCCAGGTAAGCAAAATACGATCATGTAATGTAATGCATGCTGAAGTAATTTGAGCAAACCTTTGCGTCATCTAACAAGTAGAGCAATGAATAGTCTCACGTAAGTCAGTTGAGGTAACTGTAGTAATAAGTGTGAGATAATGGGCAATCTTCTATAATATAACGGAGTGTAAAGCAATTAAACGTATTCTTCTGTGATACAGCACAGGATACCTTAATCAGAGTACCTCCCATGTATGACAACGCAGGTAAGGTGATATGAGTAATCACTTTCTACCATCTACTGCAGAGCCAAAAGCAATTGGAAGGCTCGTGTAACCTTTCAAAGAGTAAAAATAAAGTAATTTAAAAGGGAAATGCAATTAGAGCATCATTCTGTAACCTAAAGCAGAGCAATCAGTCATCTAATAAGGCATTTATTAATCAGACTAGTACGACAAGGTGAGAATCAATTAATCTCTACCTGTAACCCAGTGTCAGATTAAAGCATTACATGTTATCTTCTATAATATCAAAAATCTCAAACATTAATGTAATCCCTGCAAATAAATATAGGGTTCTATGCTAGCAGCACTCTCAATTTGTAATCAAATGTAGGTGAAACGGAGTAATCCCCTGGTCTAAAGTAATAAAGGGCAAACACAGAGCACCAGCCTTCTCTAATGTAATGTAGGGTACACAATTAAATACATTTAGTTCTGCAATTCATTTATCTATCTTGGATGTGTGCAAATGAGTCTATAATGTGTTCTACTGGAATTTTTGGAATGGGTGGAAGTTGTTAGCCCTACTTTGGTGGGAGGAGTTTCAGTTTCTAGTATGCTTAGAGGCATCTATGAAGCACAAATTCAGATCAAGGGAGCAATCACTGGGCATTACAGGGTACCGTTGTCTAAAGGAAGCAGTTACAGGTGAGAAGGTGTTATTTGATATGGATTCCCCAAGAAGATTAAAAATGCAGCTTGGGGACAGGCAGCCTTGGGATCCGAATGAACTTCAATTGATCCCTCCGCCAAACAATAATTCCTTCTCTCACAAGGCCACATTAATATGGGTTTCCTCTCTTGTTGATAGATTGCTTGCTTGCAATACAAATTCAGACAAGCACAGTTAAGAACAAAGGAAGTGCTCTGCCCAAAAGGCCCTCTTTGGGATGGTTCAATAAGGATTACAGGGAGAAAGAGAAAGTTACGAAAAAATGCAGTCTGCTTTTAGAAGGGATACAAGGTCTAAATTTACCCCAGGTAGGCGAGTTGTAAAAAACAGTACAAAAATCTTATTGAAATTAATAAAGAGGAGTGTTTGACATTGTACAGCATTCCATCCATCAATTGTTCTTTTTGCATTTGTCACCCGACAGGGACAGATACGCCCAGACGTGGGTCCAGTGCTCTCCATGCCACTGGAGTCAAGCTATCCTGGCTGATGAGGGGTGATACCCCGTAACCGTTTCCAGGATGCATGTTTCTGGTCCAGAGAGGACCTGGCCTGGCAGTTTGGGCTGGATTGTTCCAATTGGGATCAAAGTTAAGAATGATTTGCATGTGGCTGGGTCCAAACTGTAATGGTGTGGTGAACAAAAAACACAATGGGTGTAGGCCCAGATCTCTGACTGGGGAGGAGTGTTTGATATTGTTCAGCATTCCATCCATCAATTCTTATTTTTGGATTTATTATGGGTGTCTCACTGAACTCAAGAAAAGCTTTCAGTTCAAAATACAAAACCATTACACTTTAATACTTGTTACATGCAGTCAAACAGGAGGCCCGAGCTATCTAGCAGACTGCAAGAGTGCAGTAAGGCTTTCTTGCACAACTAACGCACCTGTAGGAAACATAAGGAATTCCTACTCAGTTAAGCTTGTTAGAATTCTGAATGCTAGAATGCACTCTGGCTTTTGGACTGTCTGTTGGGTGGAATCACCATTTGTACATAACATGCCAGCTTGCTAAAGTTCTTGTCCAGATTCCAAGCCATACCAGAGGCGTAGTGAAACTTGAGGGGGCCTCCCTGCAAGGTACATGAAGGGACCCCCCTCTGGACTTAATCAGCAGCTCTCAGGGCAGGGTACTGTGATGAGGGGGTCTCTAGAACTTGGTGGCCTATGTTATGTCACTGAGCCACTCTGGAGTCAGGTGTGGGAAACAGACAGCAATGTAATGCCAATATTTTTTGTGCATGCTATTGACCAACCAAGAGGCCAACAGGCATGGCAGGTATCAACCACTTCTGCACCCAACATTACTCACTGCCCCCACACAACAGCTCCATCCCTAACCGCAACACAGCCTCCAGAGACCCTTACACCATCACCACACAACTGTACTACCCGGCTCCGAAAAACCGCACCACAACAGCACTGAATCCCTCACCGTAACAATCTCCTACAAACATACCCAGGACACTGCACAGCCCTTCAAACAGCACTGCACAATCACAAGACAAGATACTCTGTACCACCATCGCCGTATAATAGTCCTATCACACACACACACACACACAACATGGTCCTACTTTTTCTTTTCCCAGACCACTAAGGGTTAACCAAAAAGAGGCATTAATACAGAGCCAAGTGATGCTTTAGTATGTCAGCTAGGTGTTCCACATTCTCGTGTTCTTTGTGTTGCCATGGCACTCAATGGATATGGTTGTCTGGAGCCAGTATGCTCTGCTGCCCACATTTTGCTCACCATGGACAGTAATTGGTGCTTGGGGATTGGATGCTCAGTCCTGCCCATGGCCTCAAAGGTGTTGCTGGCCTTTCCTCCATGCCCCAGGTGCTCCTCAATATCAGCAGGAAAGGGGTTTTTGCAATACTCATCGGTGGGCAGTATTGTCCCCCAGTGTCTGCAGTCAAGGTACAGATTGATGGCATTGATGTTGAATGCTTCTGAATGTCCTAAGCCGTTGTCAGGCATTACAGCTTTCTAGGAACCCTTCTAACACTGCTCGCTTATAATAGATCTGGGGGGCTTTTAAACCTTGGTGCGAGACTCCCATCCTTTTTTGTTTGACCTATGATCCTTTGTATGCAGTGCATTTTATGCGAGATGGCTTGAAGGCGGGTCTTGCTTTTTCCTCCTTCCATGCCCAATTGGCCTGTTACAGGGCTTTAAGGGTGCCTTTTGGAAGTTGGACTTCTAAAGAGGGTAAGCTTCTCAACTTTTGATGGAAAAGTCTTCCATCCTCACATCCCCATTTGCATTACTATGATGTTAATATGGGTTTGTTTCTCATCATAGAGCCCGAAAAGGGACATATATGACCTGTTACACTATTATATATGTATCTCTTATGACTCTCTGTAAAGCACATTAATGCCTATCTGGGGGGAAAAAGCACGTTTATAAAACTTGAATAAATAAATCTGAGTTGACACGTCCTAGGGTTCATTCTCTGGTGCAGACATGGGAACTTCCTTTTTATGCTGCAGGAGTCATCGGACACAGCTTCTGAGCCCCTGGAGGGTTTCCTCTTAAAATTGTGACTGTAAATGTTGGTTTTCTTACAGCAATTTACTTTATTTATTATTATTTATTTAAAATTTTTATAGAGCGCGTAGTCACCCGTGAGTATCCCAGCGCTATACCTCATAATTCAGAGGAGAATGAGTGCAGAAGAGATAGATGGCTTATGGGAAGAGAAGAGTTTTGAGCGACTTTAGGTGGGCCTTTGGACTCTTCTTATGCAGGGAGCCCCATCCGACAATTCTTCTCAGTGGGTGGCTTTCTCTGCCTTCTTCCTACCTCTGGCTGAAGGTGATGTTCATGTTCCATCTCTCTGGATAGAACACTTCCCAGTGGGTCAGGAGGCTTCAAGTTTGGATCGACTTGATTACCACTTCCTTGATGTGACGTTGGTATTGCAAATGTTTCTTGCAAGATGGATGCCTCATTTTTTCCAGGACCACACAGGTAAGCCGTCAGTCCATCATCAACCGCTGAATTCTTGGAATCTGTATTCCCTCTTTTTTACTCCATTTATCCTGCAATTTCTCATTGCTAGGAACCAGTTTGTTATCATTAAAAATGTTTATCCACCCACTTACTGACCACTTTACGGAATATCCTAGAGCTTCAATTATTCCAGAACTTGCTGCCGAGGCCTCTATATCAATCTTTCCTAGTAAATGTTTTTTTTTAATACATGACCGTTTGAGTATATCCTTGGAATAGGATGGTCTGAATTCATATGGCCATTACTTTGGCCTGTGCAAGCACTGGGTCTCCCTCCCCAGTTTCTCTGTAGAGATGCAGCTCAATTGATGGGTGGGTGTGAGTGTGCGATTAGTTGGTGGGTGAGTGGCTTGACTTCACGTAGAGCTGGTTGTTGGATAGCTGCGGAAGAGTAAACAAGGTGATAATTCCTGCATTATTTACCAGTAATCTTCAGTCCACCAAGACTTAATCTTTCTCATCATGATATTGCACCATTGACACCACCCAGGGGGAAGGGGGACAGCGCTTTAAAGAGGGTGTTTGCGGTGTGGAACCCCCAAAAAGAATTGTATTCCTGGTTTGGTAGATGGGTCTGCTATATCTGTGTTTGTTTTTCTCCTGATCCGACTTAAAGAGGCCTTTCATATTTTAAAACATACTTTGGTCCTCATTTTACTTACAGAATAGGTTGTAACTTGTTCTTTGTTGAATTAGGAACTTAAAAGATATATAGGCCTAGATGTATCAAGCCTTTTGCGAATCGCAAAGGCCGAAATTTGCAGAATTTTGGCCTTTGCGAATCGCAAACGGTCTTTTTGCATGTTTTGGTATGCATCAAAAATTCGCAAATTAAGAAATCGCAAAGATTTGCGATTCCTTATTTTGCCATAGCTTTTAAGGAATCACAATTTTGCGATTCCTTAAATGCTATGTATGTAGCATTTTTAAATTGCAAATTCTGGTTAAGAAATCACAAATTACCACCAACTTGCAGTTGATGGTAATTTGCGAATTTTCAAAAATGCACAATTTGGCATTTTTGAAGGTGGCATATGATGCACACACATGCCCATAGGGCATGTATGTGCGCCATATGCACACACATGTACATTTCAGGGGTGCAGCAGGGTGTCTTTGAGACACCCCTGCACCCTTGAAATAATTCTCAAATTGCGATTAGCAAATTGCGAATTCGCAATTTGAGAATTACTTCACTATCATTCCTATGGGCCTCCTGGCCCATAGGAATGCATGGGAAATTATTCCTTAATTGCGAATTCGCAAAATGCGAATTCGCAAATAAGGAAGATTAAGGAATCGCTAAAAAATAGCGATTTCTTACATACATCCCATTTTGTGATTTCTAAATAGCGATTCCTTAAAATTCGCTATTTAGAAATCGCAAAGGGGTATGTTGATACATCTACCCCAAAGTGACTGAAGTACAAAAAGTACAAAATCTGCACTCCCAAGTAATCCTATGAATGGACGCATATTCAATATTTTTGGGAATTCAAAAGCATTGGTAGTTGTAGGCTTTGAAAACTACATCAATCGCAGGCATGAGGCATACTTCTGACAACGTTGTGATATTTTGGTCACCTGACATTTATGAACATTCTTTCCAAAATGTAGATTGTACACAGAGTACATTTACTCACTGGAACACTTTTTTTTCTGTAGAGAAACCCCTTCCTCAACACCCATTACAATAGTGGGGTTTTCCCATTTCTCTTTCCTGGAAGGGGATTTATTCTTGCACAACACTGGAGAAGATCCAAGGCAATTTCCAAAGTGGGAAAGGGTCAGAGAGTAGTTTGTGAATGCCCACCAACATGCAAGTTGGAGGACATTCACAAACTAAAGGCAAATCATAACTGGAGCACCCACTCCACCCTCTTACCATGGGTGCACTGCTGAATACCTTTACAAAGCTATGACGTACAATAGTACATAGTAAATGCTATGTATTCTTTGGTGAATACTTGACATGCGTAAATGGAGTCAAATCCGGCCAAAATATGGCTTTGGGAATCGGGCCCATAATGTCAATATATTGAGGGATGGGGAAGCACAGTGTAAATGTCAATGGTCCTCCTTCCGTTTTTGCTTTGGGGAGGTGGTGGCGGGTGACATGAACAGCAGGACAAAAGAACCCCGCAACTCACCTAGGGCCGCATTACATAAAGTGCCCTGGGACACAATGGCATGCATGCCAACGTTTTAGAAGAGGAAAGTGGGAGATTTTAAGAAGATTAATCGGGAGAATATACTCTCCCCCATGGACTTCTATGTTATGTTATATATTTACTACAGCGCTTGGATTCCCTTGGGCGTTATGGCGGTAGCTAACCGCAGCCAGAGTGAAGCTTAGTAAGAAATCTAAAAAGAGGAGAACAACCATGTTTTCTATTGAAGCAGAGAATTTCATGCAGTAGACAGACAAAATAAAGCCACCATGGCCTAAGAAAATACATTTTAAAAAAACCATATCTGCAGTCTCTTGCCCGATTCTGGCATATAAGCAATGGGCAAATGCGCCTGCTTGCCGTGTATGCATTTTAAGCTATGATCCTGCTTTTGTGAAAAAAGTTCTTTTTTAAGAGGCAACCCCTTAATATGGCAAGAGATGCAACACACTTACAGCTGGCAAAATAACTTCATATGTTCTTTTCACATTTATTTGGTCTTTTTATAGGGCTTACAGGGTCAGGAGGGCGCTTCGGAGCACTAACAGACGATCATAACCCTCCGAGGTCTCTATAAGAAAAACTACTCTCATGGCACACGTTCTGTAATATATCATTAGTGCATTTGACGCCACTACAGATACTCCTTTGATGAGTCAAGAAATATAAAAAGTTAACTGCAGGGCACAGCTTCATAAGGCAGCATTTACATGCCTTAGTTTGCGTTTATTGCATGGGCGGTATGAATGAATATTTATAATTGCATACATAATTTTTTATGTTAGTTCATTCACGGTTATACAGCGATGTGAAGATGGACATGAAAATAGGTTTTTATATGACAACGTTGTGAAACATATTTACAAGCATAAATGAGACATCGCAAAGTTTCTACCTCAGCTATGACTGCAAAGGAGGAAGGTAGGAGGTGGCCATACCGCTGATTAAAATTAATATTGTTAATGCATTGATGTGTGCAGTAGACTCTGGATTGCGGAGCTATGCAGTATGTGTGACCTACGACCAATAAAATCTGTTTAAATAATAAAAAAAAAATAGCTCCCCTGATTTTCCAGGTTCAAGGGGGAGCTGCTGAGTCTCCAGTACGTCTTGGTTGGTGCTAATTATATTAATACACAAGTGAGGTATTCAAGGTTCTAATATAATCTGGTATTGCCTGAAGGGCTGGTCTGAAAGGAGAGTATGTGGGCTGTGTTGTTTCACTGTTTGTGGGCCTCTATTATGGGCTGATGAGCCGGGTTTTACTTCTGTTTTGTCTGATATTACCTCCAACATGGACTGCGGAAAGAATATATAAATGCATTTTCCCACACCTTGCAAAACACCCATAGGGCATGTTTTAACAAGTTTAAAACTGCCGCAGTTTGCAAATGCAGGCTAATGTTTCTTTCAGCTATCAATTTAGCTAATGGAGGCCATTTTAGATCTCGCCTACACAGCGCACATGCGCTGCATAGGAAAAAAGACCTTAAGTAATTGATACAGCTTTGCGGGCAAAAACGTGCACGTGTAGCATTTATTTCAATGGCAACGCGTGCACGTTTGGCGATTCCCTTGTGGGAGCGAGCAGCGGCACCATATGAAATATGGTAGGAATTATCGCGCCCTGCTGCTCGCTCCTGCAAGGGAATCGCGCAGGCTCCCTCCTCTCCCCCTCCCCCTGCTGCCGGGTGAGACGTGCGCGCTTGTGCTTGTTGATCTTTTTGTTAAAGCTCTCAGAAATATTTTATTTAAAAGCAAACCGAAATAGTGAACTGGGCTTACACTACAAGGCCGCCTGTCTTCCCAAGTTCATAGAGATGGGAAGCTGTGCATTGCCGGCTTGTTCAGTTTACATGGCTTGCGGCCAGGCCGTGAATCCCCAATTAGCAAAGCCCACGAGAGGTATAGTGTCTGAGGTGTGTAAGGTGCACGAGGATTGGCTCAATGCGTTGCGCGTGCGTTTGAGGGTAGCGTGGTTGGCTGTTGTGTTCAATCCAGGAAGTGAGTGCATTTATGAGGCTAATACTAGTCATGGACAAACTGCACAGGCTAAAGCAATTCGATGCATATCCAAAGACTTGAGGATTTCAGGATTAAGACCTACAGGGGAGCTGTAGGTAAGAAGAAGTCTTAGTACCTAGATGCTGAGAGTTGTTTGTTTCAAACAGCAAGAGCTTTTGAATTGGAGAGTTACAGACCATTTGTGTGTGAAATCCGGAGAAAGGAAGCCAGTTTGTGGTTTAAAAGGGGAAACGCAGACTTTCGTTGTGTGCATGGAAAGGTTCCTGGTATACATTTTAGGTGACTGTTTCAGTTGGCTGTTAAAATATTTTATTATTCAGGGTATTTCCAACCTAAAAGAGCGAGATTTACTTGCTTGGAAATAGATGGGAGTAAATCTTTTTGCAACTATAAAACCAAGTTTTGGGCACTTCAAGTGTCTTGATACTTGTAAAAAAAGACAATATGTGCGCTAGGATGTATACAAAATAGATTTTCCAGTCGGGCCACACAGGGTTGTGGTAGAGCAGCCATATGTAAAAACAGGGCATTAATGTAACATGTGTGACACTGCGGGATTTTGCTCTCAATTTTTAGGCAGACTGCAGTTTGAATGTTAGACAGGTATGTTTTGATCTTCTCATGCCAACTCACTTAACTACGCATCCCTTACCAACTGTTTTCCATCTCCTACCCGCACCCAGCACCTAAGCTTTTTCATTGGGGGATTATCATTCTAACCCCCCCACCACCCAGTCCCCCTTTACTAGTTTCTTTGCTTTTATATTACCTGATGTTGCCGGTTATGTTCTTGCCTCTCCACCCATGTTTTCTTAATAAGCCTGTCAACCCCCTACAAACATTTTGCCCTCCTTTTGTGTACTTATTTTATTTTTACCCTTCGCCTTCTGAAGTGGTTCTCTTTTTAGCTGTCCTTCCATTTTTGTTCTTGCATTTTTTAAACTGCATTTCTACTCATTGCAAAAAGAGGTGCTGGACGACTGCCTACACTAGAGCGTCTGCCTGAGCCAAGACAATAGTCCTAAATTATAATTCCGGTGACGTCACTGCATGAAGGGCACAGGGACTGGCGTCACTCCTCTCAGTTTTCCTATTTAAAATGTCTGCCTCCCCAAATCCCACCTGTCCCCCCTTAAATCTGTTCTCCATTCAGCAGCTCGTTTCACTTAAGGGGCCAAAAGAAGCGACCACATCACACCCATGTTATCCACCCTCCTCTGGCTTCCCATTGAGGCAAGAGCTATCTACAAGACTGCCTGCATCACCCACAAAGCCTTGCCTTCCTCCTCTCCTCGCTACCTGGGGAATAAACAAACTCTCTGGAGGCTCTAGACCATCACGTAATGCGGAAAATTTACTGCTTGAACCTCCCATTTTCAAGAAGGAAAGATCGATGGCCCAATCCTTTTCAGGCAATGCAGTGAGAATCTGGAACTCACTTCCGCCTCAGCTCCGGACCACCGCCTCCTCCCAGGCCTTCCAAAGGGACCTCAAAGTTCTCCTCCTTCAACGACACTTCCAAATTTAATTCACACCCTCTCTATTATCTGAAGAAAGACCTTTCATTAGAGAAAATTCTATTCTCCATGACTATGGAAGTGCCTTCCCAGTGTGTTCTTGTGGTTTGAGAGTCTGCCATTTATTGCAGTATTACCCTTCTACCTGTGTTTGGTACTCTTTTGTAACATGCACACGTCACTTTTCTCTTGTAAACACACTGTTTGCTAACTCTCACATTTTGTTTTCTTTAGATACTTGCACAAGTGCCACCATTGCTTACGGAACGTTTGTTCTTGTGCTTGAGTGTCTGCCATTTATTGCAGTATTATTCCTCTACTTGTACTTTGTACGCTTTTGTAACTTGCACACGTCACTTTTTCCTCCTGTAATGTACCTTTGCTACCTCTTGTATTTTGTTTGCTCACAATTATTGCCTCATGTAACTTAATGTTTGCTTTTGGAATTTGTTCACTTGTAATTTTCTCCTCATGTATATCAGTACTGTTCCTATTGTGAAGCGCTCTGACACCTTCGGGTAAAGTCCGCGCTATATTAAAACGAATAAATAAAGTACCTGAGCAGTGTTCACTAGAGAGTGTGCGCGCAGACCCCGCACGGTGGGATTCTGGCTACGCTCGCGCCCTAGTCAGACCTTGGACTATCTGCGTGCCGCGGAAGCGAAAAGCCGCAATCAGTTCGACGGTGACTTTACATAAGCTTGTTATCGCTGTTCTCAGAGGCCAGAGTCCAGCCACCACATACTTTCCCTCACAAATCAAAGCTAAGCAAACA
This sequence comes from Lissotriton helveticus, assembly GCF_964261635.1. NCBI lineage: Eukaryota > Metazoa > Chordata > Amphibia > Caudata > Salamandridae > Lissotriton > Lissotriton helveticus. Next base: position 578,587,798 of record NC_136073.1, on the reverse strand, counting down.
CAGCTATGGTTAATTGGCCAGGTGAACTGTCGTGCCCAACTGTAAGCGTCACACTTTACCAAGTCAATGCCACCCCTGCGTCTTGGTTCTTAAACTCGCCTGACTAGACCGGTCCCTAGCTGCTGCCGCCAAAAAACAAAACAAAAAAAGAGATTGTAATCAGAAAAAGAAAAGTAAATGCCAAAATGAGGAGTTTTTTTTAAAAGGTGCTATGTGAAAACTTTACTGGGATACATGGAATGGAAAGGCTGGGTGTAGGATGTCATTTTAAATAATCTGTACAAATATTTGAAAAAATATTAGTAGTTAAGGAAGGATAAATGAAAACACTTTAGTGTAATGCTGACGTGTGCTGGAAACGAAGATTTTTATTAGGATCAAAGCAAATCAAAACACTTTACTTAGTAATGTGCAAATGATAAATATTTGCTGAAACCCGATTTCCACACATAATCGTTTGTGTCCTGTATAGTTTTATTAGTAACTGTATGTCTGTGCTACTTTAGTGGGCATTTCGGTGGGAAATATGGCGTCTGTAAACTACTGCACACTACTATCCCATACTTTAGTAATATTTTTTGATACTCTTGTTCTTTGTGTGACGCTTGTATTTTTTAAAATCCCTATGACTTCAGTGATCTAAAATTGATGGCAGCCAGCCCCCCCAACCTGACGAATGTTCCAGCAACACTGCCCAGAAGGCATGCTGCTTTGTAACCCTCCCTGGCAGACATCAAAGTTCCTGTGGTGCAGGGCTGTAGGTTTTCTGAATTTGTCCCTTTCTTTTTTGGGTCTCCTGATGAGGCTGTTGTACGAGGAAAAGAATCACCCCTCAGGACCCCATGGAGTGTTGTATCTGCACGATGCAGGGGTACCCAATGACAAACAGTGGGACACCTGGGCCAGGGACCTGGCAGCCGCAAATGCGTGGACCAGTCCATGTACGTGGAAGAGGTGTGGCGCCGCGGCCAGGGCGACTGACTCCGGAATCTGGGGATCACGGTTCGATCCCCGGCACCGGCGGCAGATTAGCCCAGCACCATGTGACTCTGGGCAATAGCTTGCTTAATCTTCCAGACGGCCCCCAGCGCCTAGAGACCCTAACGGGTGATTGTGCGCTTTACAAATGTGGATATTATTATTATTATTATTATTACCAGCGCGTGGCCAGGCCTCATCATCTTCAAAAGCCCTGAGCCTGTAAATATGAATAGCACTCCTGGGAATACTCATCGTGGCCATGAAAGAAAAAGCACAGAAAATACATTAAAAGAAACGGCTCTACCATGCAATGCGGCACCTTCCGCTCACCAGAACAGTGCGCAACTGCAGAACCAGAAGGGACTGCGATAGCCCTGGGAATACTGTACAGTTGTAGGCACAACTGTACTAAGGTGCGATAAGGAAAAATACTTTAGAGTGAGGTACTTCGAAGAGGTCTTGGGTAGTCAGGATGTCCATTAAGGGCCTGATTAAGAGTTTGGCGGTGCGGTAGCAGGACTGCCCGCTACCAAACCCGTGTGTGCACCGCCCACTATATATGACTTTTTAAGTCACTGGCGGGAGGTTCTTTGGTGTTCTCACGGTACCGCAATGTGAATGTCAAAGACAGTACTTGCACGGCATGGACTGGTGCAGTCCATGCCGTGCAGGTACTGGGGTGCATGCACACAGGGAGACAACATGTGCCCCCCCCCCCTGCATGCACCCCATGCTTCTGAGGCAACAAGTGTCCCTTTGTTTCCTCTCCGCCACGATTTTCATGGCGGATGTACTGCTGTGAAAAGCGGGGTGGAGAATAAACTCGTAATATGCTTGGCGGGACGGCCAGGCATATTGCGGCCTCAAGATCACTGTGCTACCACCAGGGATCGCGGATGCGGGAGTGCAATGGTGGTCTGACCAACCTAGCTTTAATAGGGCAGTCGGAAGACCGCCACGCCGTGCCCCCCTGAGTCTAGCGGTGTGTTGACCGCCAGACTCATAATCAGGCCCCAAGTATTCATGGGCAGTACATTTGGTTGGGATGTTTATTGGAAGAAGGGGTGGAAGGTACAAGTGCACCGCAAGTGGATTTTGATGAAGCGGACAAGGAGGTTAACATCATCTCAATGGTCCAGAAGGGTCACAGACTGCACAGCACACAACCGGAGGGCCAGCTGTCCACCCAAGGTCTAATCGGGGCCGGACTGGTAACCAGAACAGGCCCTGGCAAAGTGATTTGCCGCGCACCCCCCCCCCCTCAGGGGGGTTGGAGGTGCTGCCGAGCTCTTTGCCGGGCCAGTTTTCGGCCGATTTTGGTACAGGGCTGATTTTGCAGAAACAAAAACGGCCCCCAGGGGCCCAATACCGGCCCCCACCCGTACGGCGCACCGGGGGATTGCCCGGTGCCCGCTATGGCCAGTCCAGCCCTAGGGCTAATCATTACAGCCAGATTACAGCTTCATATTAACTGTGCCCCATGAGTCTCTAAGCTGGATCTCAATGCAGGATACCACCACCTGAAGTTCCAATCAGTCATGTAACATGACAATATACAGTGTAAGTGCAGCGTTAATAGGCAAATACAGAAATGTGCATTTATACTGTAGAACTCCATTCAACTGGGTCTTCACAGATAAGGCAGCTTCAACAATTCATGCCGAGCAGGCAGTGGTGTCCATCATGCACACTCATTCCTCTCTGGAGGTACAATGATTGTATTCCATGAATGATCCAAGGAAAGGTCGAATTTATTGCGAAACAAGGTGGAATTATCAGCATTCAGAAACGTTCATCAAGTTTGGTCTGCCATGGCCGCAGATGAAGACATCCAGATTACGAGCCGCCAAATTAGGTCTGGGAGGCCTTCTTGCCCATTACCACAAGGCAAAACAGGACCTCAGGAGGAGACTTCGTGAAACTATTTAACAGGTAAGAGAGAACCCTTCACACAGTCTTGAGTGCCGACGTTAGCTTGCCTTGCCCCCAGTCAGAATCCAGATGCATAATCTTTAGATCGTCCCATAACTTCATCAACAGCGACCAGATTTGTGACCCCGTTTTTCCTTTTCTCCACTCTAGGCAGTCACCCATTTCTTAGTCCCGGAATCATGAGCACTGCACAGCATTCATTTTCAGACACATGCGGTGAAGAGGGGCAAATATGGCAATGGCAGGCAGCTCTCATGAAGGCTCCATCAGCTCCAGCTTTAGGCTGGTGCCAGCACCTGCTGCCTGGGAAGCAAAATTAAGGGTCCGGCAAACACCTAGTTACCACACCACTGGACACCGCAAGAAAGAGCAGAAGGTGGTCACCAATTGGTCCCACCCATAATTACACCCAGGAGCAGAACAGGAAGAATCCTAGTCCTTCGCTATGACATAAGAACAGCAGCAAGAAAAACAAAATGCCTTCCCTAAAGCCCATCCATGGGTAATCATGTTAGTTCCCAGACTTTGAGGAGTTTCTTTTTAACATCCATTAGAAAGGGCTGCTTCTAGCTGAACAAAACTTAACTGAGCACTGCCTCATCGAAATGACAAGGATTTATGTAACCCGGAAACTACATTTCTTTTTTATTTTTTTGTTTCAAAAGATTTTATTAGGAATTTTTACATATACAGTACAGATACAGTGAAAGCAATACTGGTCTCGTTATACCGCCGTTGCGGTTACAATTGGTTTACTAATGGAAGAAGTGCCCAAAACGATTACATTGCACATTTACAATCATCAAAACTACCACTGGCCTACCTGTCCATAATCCTAATAGCCATTTGCAGTTATCAAGAAGTAAAAACCTTCTTTGCAGGACTTGACCAAACACACAAAAAAGTGTGTGGGGAAGAACCAGGCATAGACAATACTCTAGAGCTTATACTGCACATTAAAGGATGCCTATGGTCGCTGGCCTTAGCTTATGAACTGTGCAAACATGGAAAATGTTGGATCAATTCACTTGGAGCTTTTCTAGACTCAATTCTCCCAGGAATACATGGATAAAACACCATATCATAAAGTCCCTGAAGTGGTAAACATGGCTCTGCTTTCTAAGGTGCGACTAATGGTGCTTACCCAGAGTCATACATTCCAGTGGAGTCATTTAGATATGCAACCCAGCTCATTATGGAAATTCTCCATATTTGAGGCCTCAGTTCAGAAATAACTACTAGAAACGAATGGCGGCCCAATCCCAAGTTCTCAATGTTTCAAGTGCAGCTAGTGTGGTCACTTTCTCCACAGTCATCCCTATCTTTCAACTTAGGATTTTATTTAATTTTTTGTGGGTACCACAGGTATGTCTCCAAGTTATTCTAGTCATTGTACAAAGTTCTTAGCCGAAGTATATGAAGATGCAAGACCATACATTGGCTGTTGAAATGCAGGTGTACCTTGACACAAGTCGGGCATTACAGGACTGTATGGTCACCTTCACTCACAGTGGTCATAACATACACGACCAACAAAGAGTTCAAATTCAAGAATGAGGGGGGGAATAAGATTAACTTATTCATAGCCCATACGCCCAAATTACCTTTCGAAGGCCTAATAGGGGTAGATTGCGTGCTATTACCTATTTTTTTCTCATTTCATTGACAAAAGATCATTCTTGAGGACTGTAATCTCCCTTTGAGAACGTATAGATATGTGACAATCATCTACCAAAACACAAAGTCCCCTCAAGCCCCCACCCCCCAATTAGCCAACTCCATGCTGCGCACGGCCTTTGGCTTTACATTATGGTAATAAAATATTACTTCATGTTATTTTTTTAAAAAGCCTTCGAAATTCACTGGAAAAAAACCCAGAAGATTAAAGTAACCTTATCGTTATGTGAAATGTTCAGTAACAACTCAATGTTTTGAACACAAAAGACCACAGAAATTCACCAGTTGTAGTTATCTCAATTAACTATAACACATGCACTAAGGTAACTTTAACTCACGCCCTTGCCATGCACTGCTGATTACCCCACATATTACACACTCATTTTTTTTTAAACAAATTTTTATTAGGTTTTTGTTGCACACATCATACAAAATCAATTTCAGTTCTATGTTACCCAAGCTCACAATATAGTGTCCCCTAATTGCATTCTCAGCAGCGAGCTAGGTCGCAATCCAGACTATGCTCAAAAGCCCCATTAAGGGCTGGCCCCAACATGCCCTGCACGACATACTAATGAACTCCCCATTGTACCCACCCCCCACCCCGGAACCCCATCACCGATGCCTACCTGTAGTGACAGTCGTTGTTATATGTGTGCACAGGAATGATTAGGTGGTGTTCTGCATGATGTGCCTGTCGTGTCTCGGGGAAAGACACCAATCCTATTACTATTCCTCTTCATCCTCTTGTGTCCCGTAGTCGCGCAGTGACCGCACCAGCGCGTCCCACGCCTGAGTTGTTTCTAGTGCCTTCTCTTTGCGTTGCCTACGCGCATTTCGGAATCTTAAGTTGCTTTCAGCCCCAGCCCACTTGAGGAACTCGTTCTTCCATCTCACATCACTGGGCCCCGTTGTCGCCTTCCAATGTCGTGTAATTTCGCGCTTTGCCAGTATAAGCCCCATGTCAATAAATTTACTTGTGACCTTGTTCTTGGGGGTATGGGGGAACCAGTGCAGGACACCCACGGCCATATCAAATACCAAGACCCTGTCTGTTACCGCATTGAGTGTGTCTCCCACCTTCTTCCAATATAGCTCCAACATTGGACACGTCCACAAGATATGATCCAATTCTGCTCCGAGTCTCGCACATCTGGGGCACGCTGCGGATTCCACGTCAAAGTATCTCTTGATCTTCCCCGAAGTCAGATATGCTCGATGGAGGATATAGAAATGCACCAGCTGGAATCGCGCATTCCGTGTACTCTTCCAGGCCCTCCGCACTATTTGTGACCATGCCGCTTCGGGGATATCCTTTCCATGTCTGTTTCCCATTTCCCCTTCAGCGTCTCCAAGGGTGGTAGCCCTTCATTAATCATTCTGGAGTAGAGGCACGTAACCGCCTTAAAAGTTCCCGCTGCCATCATAGCATATTGGCAAGCCATTGTTGTTCTTGGTTCCGTCAGACCCACTTTCCAATGCATCTGTATAGCTCGTGTCAATGCTGCATGCAGCAGAAAGCCCCCTCTCGGCAGGTCAAACCTCTCCGATAGTGTCGGATATGGCAGCAACGTTCCATCCTCATATAGGTTCCCCAGTACCTTGACTCCCTCCTCCTCCCAATCCTGGAGCTGCGACCAGTCGCCACCATGTGGCAGTGCCGTTAGCATCCCTATCGGGATTTCAGGGGCATACGGGTGAAGTACGCCTGCTCTACGTTGTGAGCGGTTCCAGCACAATCTGATCGTTCTTGTTTCCTGCTTTAGCTCCCTAAGGTCTAGCCTCTGCTGCAGCGCTATGAAAGAGATGACGTGGTGAGGCATACCCTGGCCCCTTTTATGCTCTGGTCCCCTGAATTTGCGCGCTATTTCCTGCGTATAAATCTGGAGCTCAGCAGCTAGGTAGTATAACTCAAAGTCTGGCACCGCCAATCCGCCTTCCGTTCTAGGCCTGACCAACGTTGTCTGTGCTACTCGTCGGCGTCCCATCCCCCCAAAGGAAAGACACTATCATTGACTTGAGGAGTTTGAAGGTAGCGGCAGGTATCCACACTGGCAGAGTCCTGAAATAGTACAAGAGCCTTGGGAGCGCCACCATCTTTAGGAGCACGATCCGGCCCGCAAGCGACAGTGGGAGAGTAGCCCAGAATGCCATACTACCCTTCATCGCCCTTATACCGCCGCCAATATTGCCCTCCAACAAGTCAGCTGCCGTGTGGTAGATGTACACGCCCAAGTACTTCATGCAGGTGGGTTCCCATCTCACCTCTCGGGTCACGGAGGGTTGGTCCTTCCCACGTCGCACCGGGAACAAATACGTCTTGGACCAGTTCACTTGCAAGCCAGATAGTGCACCGAAGCTTGTGAGTAAGCTTTCGGCTCCCATCCATGCCTCGCCGGTGTCTTTAAGGAAAAGTAGGAGGTCATCTGCATATAATGAAATATATTGTTGACCATCCTCATTACGGAGTCCCCCATAGTGGTCTCCCGACCGGATCGACATCGCGAGAGGCTCACTGCCAATGCAAACAGCAATGGAGACAATGAACAGCCCTGTCTCGTGCCTTTTTCCACTTGGTACTGGGGCGATATCAGCGTGCCCGTTCTCACTCTGGCTACTGCCGATGTATAAAGCACCGCCGTCCACTGCAGGTCGCCTTCTCCCACTCCGAAGCGTCCCATTACCCTGTAAAGATATTCCCACTCAAGGCTATCGAAAGCTTTCTCTATGTCCATCGATAGTATCATCGGTTGCCGAGCCTCTACATGGTCCCCTCTAGCAACCGCATCAATCGGCGTATGTTTGTGGTCGTATTACGCGTTGGAATGAAGCCAGCCTGGTCCTCATGGACCAATGTGGTCATGTACGGCAGTAGTCGAGATGCCAGGATGCTACTTAGAAGCTTATAATCAGTAGTCAGCATCGATAGTGGCCTATATGATGCCACGTCTCCGCTCCCTCTCCCTGGCTTTAACAATGGGATTACCAAGGCTTCTCGCATAGATTGTGGTAACCGCCCTAGATGGTTCGCTTCCTTATAAACCTCCAGCAGTCTGGACACTAGAAGTCAGCGTATGCCCCATAAAATTCTATGGGCAATCCGTCCAGACCCGGGGTTTTATTGCGTGCCATGCGTTTGATGGCGCTTCTGATCTCACCCAGCTCTATGTCCCTATCCAGTGTCTTCGCCTGTTCGTGATCCAATTCCGGGAAGCAGAGCCCTTCCAGGAAGAGACTCATGGCACATATTACACACTCATGACACCTTCTATGACATCATTGATAACATCACTGCAACATTTGCAATGACATTACTGACAGGAAAACGGTGCATGGTGGAGGAGTAAGCTATAGTTACCTTAGGGCGCCAGTTGTAGTTACTTAAGATAACCAACTATAACTTGTCAATTTCTGTGGTTGTTTGAGTTTAATATACTCGGTTGTTACTGGACATTTTAACTAACTATCACGTTACTTTAACCTTTGAGAGTATATATGTATATAGCTACTGAAAGAAACTAAACTCAAGGTGATGTTATAGTTGGGTACGGCAAAAAACATCTTATTGTACAATAAAAAAATAACACCTCAGAAATTAACTACAAAAAATCTCATCTTAAAGTGACGTTATAGTTAGTTGAAATGTAAGTAAGAACGTAAAGTTTTAAACTAGAAAAAAATGAAATTCACTAGTAATAGTTAAATGAAGTAACTCTATAACTCACATCCTCACCGTGCACAATGTTGTCATCAATGGTGTTATTTGAGAGGTCATTAGCGATGTCATGAATGATCTGATGGAACATGTCACGAGTCATGCAATAGGTTAGGAGATAGATAGATTCATTTGCATCTGTCAAAATGTAAGTGATTACATGGAAGACTGGAAACATCCACTTGTTCCACAATGTAATGGATAGTTATTTACAACAGGTCTTTTGAAAACAGAAAGCTAGAGCGGTCTGTTGGGAAAACCAAAACATTCACCTCTTTTCAGGTTTAGAAAGTTGTATGTAAAAGGACAGCAGGAAACCTGCTTTGTTTTGTTCAGGAAAAAAACAAATGTGCATCGTTTTGCCTCATGCGTGAAACTGAACATGCACGGACTCGCCAGTTAATAGAAAGAAATGAGCACAGCACTATTCAGCAATATTCCTCAGTCAGATCCTAAATAAGAGCCTCACAACCCGACACACCTAGACACTTGCCTGTAGAGGCAAAGATCAGTGAAAAGTGTATCTTTCAAATGTGACAACTTGGCTAATTAAAAAAAAAAGTCAGTTTGAGGTGTAAACTCAATTACTTCTAGGGCTTGCCTAAGACAGCGCACGCTCTGTCTCCCGCAAGCCATTTTCCCAACACTGGCCTTAATGGCAGCTTTGTGCTTACCATTATTTGACTTAATTGTCACTCTCAGTGGCTTGTTCTTATTGGTCAGCTGCCATAGGCTTCCTTCTTCTTCGTATGTATCACTTGTGGAACATTGGACGCATTACTTATGTCCTACAACTGCTCTTTTCTTAGATGCTACTTTTTCTTTGCGTTCCAGCACCCTACTAGAGTGTCTCTTTTTCAGGTGTCTCCCTTCTGCCTGTCGACACTCCGCTGTCCATCATGTTGCCCTGTAACATGCCTTCCAGGGCTGCCTTCAGCGCCATTGGCACCCAGTGCGAAAACATATTTAGGCACCCCCCCACAACCTCCTTCTCTACAGATTGCCTCACTGCCCCCCCCCCCCCATCTCTCCATGGCCCCCTCGAACATGCATTTAATGTATTTTAAAGTGCTGGCTTTACTAAAAAAGAATGCATTCTACCCAAAGAAATTCTATTCAGTAACATTAGCAAAAGATAACGAAAGCAGCAGAAAAAAGCAAACATAACGTCCTAACCTGTACTATGTAGTTTGCATGCAACTCTTTGATGACAGTTGATAAATCACTGTGATATATTAGGATTGTAATTTATGAACTGCAAGTAACAAAAGGGATCTCTGTGAAAAAAGAAGTAACTCACTGAGCTATCCGCATAAAATACAGTTCTGGGATCTGCATGGTACACATGGTTTCTCACCTACTTTATGAAGATTCAAACTGTCACTAGACAAAACTCTGATCTCTCTCTAGCAGGAACATTAACCACCAGAGTTACCTTCACCTTTTTATGGTTGCCTTAAATCTGCTGGATACAGAGGAAACTCTTCAGCAGGTGCTTTGTAAACCATAATTATATGTAAACAAGGCACCCCCTGCCCCCAAGGTCAGCGCCAGGTGCGGCTGCATCGGTCGCACTGCCCTGAAGCTGGCCCTGCCGCCGCTCAGTTGTCTGTGTGGCCCCCACCTACTGTTCCTACATTGTCTGTGTTGCCCCTCACACTCGCCCTCCCTCCTTTAGCCATGTTGCCTCTGCCACCTGCCTTCTCTCCATTGTCCATGCCCCCCCTCCCCCAAAAACGGTAAAGTGGCCAACGCTGGCTGTGTCATATTCTTCCTCCCACACGCAACAGTGTTGCCCACCCACACACCTCCCTGCCTCCTTATTGCCTCCTGCTGGCTGTGTCACAGTTCTTTTTTTCTTGTTAACTTTCAGCCATTTCTCAGCAGAAGCGCTGCTGTACAACATGGCTAAAAACATTGACAAAGCCAATAACTCCCATAGTTGACATCTCCTGGCATTACCAATGCTCGTAAGTGTAAAATATATACTTGTGATCTAGAACAGGAAAAAATGGCGTATGCGTTCATGAGAGTAAGGGGTTTTGCTGGGTCAAAGAGAGTACTAGTGTTTTTAATCTTAGGATAGGGAATGGTCTAGGGCAGGTGTTCAATATAGGGAAGCTACCCATCTGTCCATGCCCCAGGCCTCATCTGCTAATGCATGCAAAAAAAAAGTGTCACCCAATCTTCCATCATTCCACTATGATCTCTCTCATGTCTCTTTAAAGCATGTACGAACATCGTGCACGTGTGGTAAAACAAGTACAGCAGTAGAATATTTATACGTCCCCCCAGGATTTCAAGTGACAAAGAGAATAGATGCTAGCCGTATTTCCAGGCTTCCCCGCAACAGTCGGGTGGAGGTACAGAAAAACCCAATATCATTTGCATTTCTATGCTTGCTTCGACACCTGAGGGGGAGGAGGAATCTAAAATCCCAATGCTAATAGTACTTCCAGTCTACCTCTAAAAGCAGAGCCTAATATTCAGTGCTTAATTTGTAAAAAAGTAAGTGCCAGGACATTTTCGGGAGATCACCCATTGCCCCTGCCAACACTGCCAATGACCGTACCAACACAACTACATACCATCTCACTCCTAAAAGTAAAGTTTCATCTTTAATTCTATTATATTAACCGAAAGCATGGTTTCCAGTGTCCAAATTTCACAAATACTCCAAGACTGGAGTTTGATTAGTAAATTCTACCACACTTGAATATTTAGGAAATTTCTATATCTTTATTTAACTTACAACAGAAGGCATGACAAATCAGCTACTTTCAACAGTATTTCTAAGCTTTCACTCAGAATTACAGGGAGGAATATAAGTAGGACTGTGCATAACAAGAAATGGAAGCCTATATCTCTTGAATGTGTCAATGCCAGTTCTGTTTTGTCATGGCGTGTGCAAAACTTCATTGATAGGGACGCTGCTGGATCTCACCAATCAAAACATAAAGAAAGATTGTCTGAAAGCAAAACTATTTTTGGTGCCAAAAAGCTTACTTGCCACAGTAGTCTCAGGAAGGGAACTACTTTGTGTGGTGTGATGAGGATTTGCTACTTGTGAAAGGACAGAAAGCTGTTAATCACACTGAAGTTTGCAAATGACTGACGTGGGCTGACCATCACCCTGTGCTGTAATAGGCAGAAGAAAAATGAGAACACCACAATAACAGACCAATGGATGAAGAAAGCCATCTGAAAGCATATTATGCATCTAACTTTGGTAAAAATCTAAAGATCTTGGCTAGCCAGATCAAGCAATATGCATTTGACAATAGGTCTATACCTTCTCTCTTCTTTCAAGGGGATGCCTAGAAATACACATAAACCCTATAAAAAAACAGCACGCAGCAGTTGTCTGCATGCCGCCCCTCCATTTTCAGGGGATATGGGAATACAGGAAGCTGAAACGCTTTAACACGGACCACACTCCTTAGTTTAGTTTGCCACCTGGCCAATATTTTACAGGCATGGTTGGAATTGTAATCTTAAAGTAAATAAAAATTAAGAGAAAAAGAAAAAAAATAACTGGAGGTGTACAAAACCAGTGTTTGCCCTTTTGTAGCATACACTTAAAAAAATACAGGAATAATGCAATTCAAATATGTTTTAGACCTGTCTAATCTATCCATAAATGATTAGTAGCGCAAATAAAGACCGAACAGACTTGTTAAAATAGTGATACAGAGGACTGTGCACAAGTTTGTATTGAACCTTCCAGAATTATAAAGTAAGATCAAGTAAAGGAATATTTCCCTGAGAAAGGGGCAGGCCTGGCCTCACAACTAGCAAGAGCGATAGGTGTAGAACGGGAGAAAGAAGTGGGGGGGGGATGATAGGAAAGGGACGAAGAGAGAACCTGCAAGAGCGAGAAATATGAGCAGATGTGGAGAGAGGTGCAGAAAGAGAAGTGAGGGAAATTAAGCCACCTTGCCATTGGGCTGTGCCGACAGTCCCCAGTATCCCTTGAAGGGGTGGTCCCTGCACTTAATATTTTATAAGATAAGAATTGAGCACAATGCACTCAATCGTCCATCAGCAAGACATGGCACCCACGCGCAGGTCCTCCGCTAAAGCACCTCAACAGTAAACTCACTTTACTCAGGTAAGGAAAGCATAAAACTCCCACAGTCAAAGCTTTAACTGGGCCAGATACAGCTGGGGCTCAGCACCGGCGGCAGTTCTAACAAGCAGCTGCTGAGACAGGCTCTATCGGGCTCTCCATTTTTGCCCTCACCCTCAGGGTGAACAAAAAACCCTCAACTCTGCAGCACTGCCATCCTTCACTGGCTTTGATGTAGCTTCAAAGAGACTCGCCATAGTTAATTCAGTCTCATCATGTCAGAACTGCATTATATATATACATACATACATGCATACATACATACACACACATATATATACATACACACATTACGCATATGTGAAGTACCAGCAAGCCCAGGTGGCCCTCCTACAGGAGACACACTTGACGGCGCAAGAGGTAGGCCGATTGCATAAAAAATGGCGTGGCATACTGTGCGCCACTGAGTACTCCGCTTTCGCTAGAGGCACACTCATATGAATTCGACCGGGGGTCCCCTTTAAAGAACACGCCAGGATCATCGACAGGGAGGGCCGATATGCAATACTGATAGGCCTGCTAGAAGGCCAGTCAATCCTTATAGGGTGTGTGTATGCCCCCAACACAGATCAGGAACAATACTGGAACACCCTAACTGGTGTCCTAGCCCGATACGCAGGCATACCTTGGCACCTGGGAGGGGATTATAATTGTGCTCTAGACTTACACCTTGACAGGTCTCATTCCCCACCACTCCACTCGCCAGCACACAAACAAACAGAGCGCTTCCACCGGTGGCTGGATCACTGGTCCCTGGTGGCTGCATGGAGAGCATTACACCCGGCCGAGCGGCTTTACTCTTTCCATTCTATCCCGCACGACCTGAGGGTGAGACTAGATAGGTTCTTATGCACCACAAACCTGATACCCAAGATAAGACATGCAGATTACATGGGGAGAATACTATCAGACCATGACGCGCACATAGTGATCCTTCGCTCGCGGCCCCCTCATCCGCCGGTCCCAACGTGGAAACTCCCTCATGAGTGTCTTACTGATCAAGTCTTTCGTCTCACACACACACGGCAAATTCATTAGGGACCACTTTCTACACAACGCGGGCATTGCCTCTTCCAGGGCTATAGAGTGGGACGCATACAAAGTTAGTGCTAGGGGTCACTGCATTTTGCAGGTGGTGGGAGTGCGGCGCACACTAGAGCAGGCACTGAGCGGAGAAATCGCTGGCGGATCTCTCCCGGGACACAGATCAAGGGAAAGCCACACTTATGCAACTCTCAGCGGCAAAACTCGCACACGCAGAGGCCATGAGAGACTTGCGCAAATATAACTTCCGCGCTTATGCGACCCGAGCACACATGGAGGGCAACAGAACGGGCGCGCTCTTAGCCTGGCTGACCAAATAGGACACGATGCGCAACCCATCACGGAACTTATGGACTCACACGGCCACCTAAAGCATTCCCAGCTCGACATCCTACACATATTCCGCGACCATTACGCCACGGTATACCGCGCCCCGGCGCCGACGACACTGCGCGAATTACCCCAATTCTTAAGCCCGTCGTGCATGCCCGTCATATCTACGGCAGATAGGAAAGACCTAGATAGTACAATTACACCCCACGACAAAGCGCGCTATAAACTCGCTAGCAAAGAAGAAAGCGCCTGGCCTGGATGGCTTCCCCCTGGAATACCTCAAAACCTTCGCGACTGACCTAACACCCCACTTGGCGTCCATATATGGGGAAGCCCTAACTAAGGGTGTCCTACCGGCCTCATTCCGCGAGTCGCTAGTCGTAACATTCCCAAAACCACACAGGGACCCCACACTTCCGGCCTCTTATAGGCCTATTACACTACTGAACGCAGACTGTAAACTCCTGGGGAAGTTGTTAGCCGACCGCTACAGTCAAATCCTCCCAGCGCTGGTACATCCCGACCAGTGCGGCTTTGTTCCCCGCCGTAACACCTCCCACAACTTACGCTGGCTATTCCACATACAACATGAAAGTGTGGACCGTTTCCCACATGCGGCCTGCCTGATCTTCGATCTGGAGAAGGCGTTTGACACCCTGACCTGGCCCCACCTCTTTGCTGTCCTGCGGGCCATCCAGATAGGTCCCACTCTGATGGCATACACCAACCTCCAGGATAAGAGTCGGAAAACTAATCTCAACCCCGTTCCCAGTGGAAAGGGGAACCAGACAGGGGTGTCCCCTCTCCCCTCTTCTGTTCGCGCTGGCTGTGGAGCCCCTGGCCATCCGTTTGAGGCAGGAGGGAGGGAGATGGGGCATCCCGATCGCGGGCGCATTCATTGCGTCTCACTATACGCAGACGACCTGCTGGTCTATGTCCGGGACATAACGAGCGATCTCACCCCATTTGGCGCACTCTGCAGGAGTTTGGAGACATGTCAGGTCTCAAAGTAAACTGGGATAAGTCAGCAATATACCCACTTAGCCCAGACCTAGCACCCCACGATCTACAGGTAGGCGAGCAGACCCTAAAATGGAGTTCGGCGGGCCCCAGATATCTGGGCGTGCGGTTATACCATTCCCCGGTAGACCTTTACGAGGGTAACCACTGCGGCGCACTAGCGGGCCTTCGGTCCGCAATAGGATTCTGGACGACACTCCCCCTGGCGCCTAAAGGGAAGATAGCCATCGCCAAAATGATAATGGTACCCAGACTACTGTACCATTTCACTAACCTTCCTGTGATACCGCCTCGGTCTTTCTTCCGAGAATTGGACACGCTCCTTACAATATTGATTTGGGAAGTTGGGCGACACAGAGTAGCCCTACGCACTCTGCAGCTACCCACTACGAGCGGAGGTCTGGGCGCCCCATCATTCGAATCATATTTTCTAGCTGCGCAGCTCCAGTGGCTGTCCTATAGGACAGCGTAGAGGCAGATGGGAGAAACGGTCACCGAAAACGGGGAGCTAGCTCTACCCCTCCTTAGGCGAATCTTGATGCCAGGATCCATGCCAGACCGCACGTACCCGGTGCACGTCGCCATAGCCCGCAAGTGCATGATGCGCGTTCACAGACTATCCAAAGAACAGCCGCTATACTCCCCGCTGCTCCCCATAGTAGGCTTCCCCCGGAAAGAGGGATATTACACCGACAGAGACCTGCAGGCGTGGACAGATAGTGGCGTGTCAGAAATGGAAGCCCTGTTCCAGGAGGGACAATTGAAGACATTCGAAAAATTGATTGAGTGGTACGACCACCCTCCTGGGCAATTTCGAACACATAGACAACTGATAGACAGCAGCCGAGCATACTGGGACTCGAGGGCAGGAGAACCCCCAACGCACCCAGTGTTGCACACAATACTGCGTATGGGGACAGTCAGACACCTGGTGACATGGCACTACAAGGCCATTCGGAAACTCGTTGAAACTCCCCTAGATAAATTACGACAATCCTGGGAGGACGACATAGACGAGTCCTTCACGACACGGAGTGGACCCGGGCGCTGGAGTATCCTCAAAAAGTTTTCCGGAACGCCCGCTTCAAAAATATACAGTTCAACATTCTACACTAAGCTTATCTAACACCCGACAAGCTGTATAAATATTATCCCGACATGGAATTCCGTTGCCCCCGATGTCAGTTGCTGAGTGCAACCTTTCAACATATGTTCTGGGACTGCCCGTCCCCGCAAACATACTGGAACAAGGTATACCGAACGCTGCGCGCGCTGATGCACTTACAACACATCACCACCTGGGAGGCTTGCGCCCTAGGTATCTATAAGAGGAAGAAATCCGAGAAGCTGCAGTGGCGGTTCGCATCCTTGGCCATCCTCCTGGCCAAACGGACTATAGCCATGTACTGGAGGGCCCCTACGGGACTGCCGGAAGCGACCTGGGTGTGAGCCGTAAATAAGTGGGGTGCGGCGGAGGAGGAGATTCTGAGAGATGAAGAGGTAAAAGGGGCACGCAAACACCCTATCTCTCTGGAATGGGCACACCTGTTGATACAGTTTAAGCACGAAACGACAGTCCAAGATGCCCCAGCGCCGACGCAGGCCCAACCTGATGGCCCCCCTCGGGACCCCAGCCCACGAGCCCAACCACTGCTGCAAACATAGTCCCCCTGTAGGGTAGCCGATACGTCGCGACGGCCCACCCAGTAGAGGTGGTCGTCTGTTACGGCTGCGGATCTTCCCCCCTCCCTTTGTCATGCTAGCCCCCCTGTGACACGCACTGCCAGCTCCCACCGGGTGGTGCCTGCCGGGACACCGTCCGACAGCGCTGCGCCCCCTACGCTTGCCGCTATCCCTCCCTCATGCTACCTTCCTCCCCATCATTCCCTTACACCCCTGGGGGGGGGGGGTAACCCCCCCCCACGCAGATTACAGTTTAGCTTCAGTCGGCAAGTTCAAGTCCGACAAGTTCACACATAACATTGCTGTTAGCATAAGTTGAGTAGGGTGGAACACCGACGGTGGGTAACAGCTCCACACGACCCCATAATCATACCGACCTAGGGATCAGGTACACTAAGACATGGCATTCTGCAACACGATAGCCCACTGATGAGCTCAGGGACTCAATACACAACTGTCACACCCAGGAGACAAAAGCCAACCTGTCGTCATTGAACCACAATTGTACTTGTCATGTAATGATTGCATCTATGTTGATTATCCCGCGACCTACCCTGGAAATGTAAAAAACCATAATAAAAAAATTTAAACAAGAAAAATATATACATACACACACAAACACACACGACAAATCCATACCATAGTTGTTACTTTTTTTCTTATGCATCTAACAACCATTAACAAAGCCAATAGTCCTGGCTTGTCATAGGTATAATGTTACTTGTGTCATATATGTGGATGCAATGATAGAAACAGCAAAATACCTGTTGGGCAAAGCAACATGGCTAAGCACAGATTTTTATCATATGTGTTTTTAAGCCACGGCCTTAATTACATCTGTCACGTCCCTTTCAGCCCCCCTCCCCCCCCCCCAGTTTTTTGCATCCCACTTAAAGCCCCGCCCACAGTTAGTGCAGGCCAGAATATAATGTAAAGTAACACGTCGACGATGTGAAAACCACAACAAACACCCCCCACACCGTGTGGCGGCATTACACTGCATTAATCTAATGAAAACATCCAGTTCCATCCCAAATGTAGTCTGCACCTTTACATGCAGGGGCATTTTTTTTTTTGAAGGGGGGGGGGGTATGGCAACTCTACACCGTCCTCCCATTCAACCGAAGACCAATGACTATTTGTGAGGTAGGGGAGAGTAGGGTAGCCAGTGTGTCGTGGGCCCCACTGCAAGGAAGGAAATGCCCCCCCCCCCCCCGCGCTGCTCTTCGAATTGTAAAAGACATCACTAAGCAGGGTCCGGGGGCCCGGCTTTTCAGCAACCCATCACAAACATGACTAACGCTCCCCGCCGTGAGGGGGCGCGTTTTGTTGCACATGAACGAGACCCGAAGGCCAGTCTCCTTACCTGCACGGAGTCTCCCGAGGCCGCCTCCAGGGCTGAGGCGGACACTGGCGAGGGGAGAGAAAACGGAGCCCGAACCAAACTAAAACAAGAGAAAGCTTCCCGCAGGCAGGTGACCCCGTGCACTCTCAAAGACAGACCACCTCTCACTCCTGGATCCTAATACGAGACGAGGCTAGCGCTGCGAACCGGGAGCCACTGAAAGTCTCTGATTATCCAAGGGTTTCTGAGCCCAATAGTGTGTCCGGGCCTCAGGTGAAACGCAGGTCGCTGACCTCTAACAGCGCAATAGGGAAGGGCTGGCTACGCACGCCCACCAATGGTACGACGGACCTTGTAGTCCACCGCCCCCTTTAGAACAGTGCACACTACGGGAAGCAATGCACTGGGGTGGGTCACTTTGATTTGGAAGGAGCGAGTCCTGCAGGGTTACTTCTGCCCTCTGTTTCTAGGGCTCCAATACCGTTTCCGTGCACGTGGTAGTCTTATTCCTGCAGTCACTCCTTGCCATTCACCGAGGGACCACTTTTTTAGTCCATCACTTTTAGTTTTGCAAATCGTCGTTTTCACTTGTGTTGGCTGAGCCGAATCGAGACTGCATCTCCCACAATGCACTAATTTGTAAAAGGAAAGTCCAGAATTATAAACACGGTGCCCCTGGTGATATGGAGGCAGCCAGTTACGCCTGGCCGGTAGCCCCTTGTAGTGAGGGCTTTATCAGCTCGTACTGTATCTAGGCATAACCCCATAGCCAGCAATGGCCCAGTACAGAGTCGAACTATAAATCCCAGCATGCCATGTGCTGATGGCTCAAAACTAGGACTGGCTCAAGCCCCCCCCCCCCCCCACACTCCACACAATGGAATTGCGCAGTTAATTTGTATGCATTTATATCATGGCAGGATAGCAATTTATTCTTTTCAAATTAACCATATAACCTCCAAGCAGAAATGTGATCTCTGCTGAGAAATTCAAACTCCTGTTCACTGATATGGTGCTTGTGTAATCAGTAAAGCACTTTGCTGCCCTTGATGCTAGCTCTACTCTATAAAAATACATATTTAATATCAACAAGTGAAAACTGGAAGCAAAGGCTTAGCTTCCAGGTTCCAATCTCTAAATATCTGGAATTGTCGCCCTAATCTCTATCCTCCTTTGTCTTACCACCTCACATTTTATCAACTCCCATAGACATGCTCCTTGCTGTGCTTTTATGCAGGAGCTGAGAGGGGTAGGGAGCACAAAGGATGGGGATTTGAGGGAGGAAGCCGCACATGGGGACAGATCAACATGACATGCACTCTGATGGGGCCGAGTTCTTCCACACCAAATTACTGTCGAACTCACGGCCGATGGACCTTTAGTGACAGCTGAGAAGTGTAGAGGGGAGAAATAGATCATTTAAACAGGACCACAATTTATAAGAACCCTGACAATTTCCAGAAGCAGAACACAGGCAATGATTGCCCCATGTCAAGTTCGGCTTTCATCTGTGGTGAATGAAAATCATTACCCTGTCCGTACACCACCACTACCATGACATCCCTACTTAGCATTTCCCAGGCAAGATCAGGAAAAAGATGTCAGCGTGTGAAGACTTCCTAAGAAGTCCACTCACGTTGTATGGGTCAAGTAGCCAAAGCTACAGTGCTCATTATAAGATGCTCCTTCTCTATCCTTTAATCTCCTCACCCTTCCCCCCTTCTCCCGAATCCACCCAAGGGCACTGTCCCTAATACAAAATCACAAAACATATAACACGCCCACTGATCACCTCATCTTGCAGGACACTTACTATAGGTGATTTTCCATGCGGTGTCAGTGCTCCCAGCTCCCGGCTCGATGACCTTAATTCCCAGGCCTCCCTCAATGAGAAAGAACACAGTCTCACAATTATCAGCTCTCCTTGTTCATTTGTATCACATCCTCCTGAGCTTAACTCGCCTAAACAAAAGACGTTATTCTAACTAACAAAGACGACTTTCTCCACCTGCAACAGAAACGTGAGAACAGAACAAATTCAACACACACATGAATTTTCCAGCAGCCCTATACCTGAGCCCCCAGGGAAAATACATTTCAGGCTTACAGAAATTGGCCAACATAAGAATAAAACACATAGGGCCATATGTATCATCATACCGTTTAGCGATTCCTAAATAGCGATTTTTAAGGAAACGCTATTTAGAAATCGCAAAACGGTATGTATGTAGGAAATCGCTTCTTTTTTAGCGATTCCTTATCCTTCCTAAATTGCGAATAGCAAATTGCTAATCGCAATTTTCCCATTCATTTCTATGGACCAGGAGGCCCATAGGAATGAAGGGGATATTTGCGATTAGCAATTTGCTAATCGCAAATTGCGAATATTATCAAGGGTGCAGGGGTGTCACAAGAACACCCTGCTGCACCCCTGAAAAAGACATGTGTGGGCATATGGCGCACATACATGCCCTAAGGACATGTATGAGCGTCATATGGCACCTTTGGAATTTAAATAAATTGCTTTTTTTAAAGAATTCGCAACTTACCACCAACTAGAAGTTGGTGGTAATCTGCGAATCCTTATTGGCATTTTTGCATAAATATTTCTTTGATACATTGCAATTAAGGAATCGCAAATTTTGCGATTCCTTAAGTGCAATCGCAAAATAAGGAATAGCAAAATGTGCGATTCCTTATTTTGCTACGAACATGTTTCATACATACCATTTAGCTAATTAGCATTCGCAAAGGCCAAAATTCTGCGAATTTCGGCCTTTGCGAATGCTAATTAGCTTGATACATATGGCCCATAGGCCTTTAAAATACTTACATGAGTGAACATTTAATTTCGGTCTTTCTACATCATTTACATTACAAACGCACATTGCAAGCAACTTATAAAGTCATATACGTTAAGTACAATTAACAAGACCTACATTCAACTTTTATATGATGCTCATTTAAGCCAGAATGCGTTATATCACATGTGGGAATTTCGTTAAGTAAATTACATTAAATTCTATGGATTGCAATATTATAACATGAATGCTACGTTGTCACTTTAAGTGGCACAACACTTTCCCTACAATTTACCCTTTCACATGTTATTACTGAACACTTTCTAATGGTTAAATGTTAACACAACAAAGGAATATATGCGGGTGCGGAATATCCATGATTATAATGCACCCCTACAAATAACAGAGCACCATCGTGCTCCATCAGTCCCTCCCTCTGATGACAAGTGTCATCACAACAACCACAAATCCCTGGAGAAAGAACATACCTAAACAGAAGTTGTAGCCTATCTTCCCTGTTGGAACGTTTCTAGGCTCTTGAGATTCTCATAGTGACTGTCCTACAGTCTCTCCATTCTCCTTTCTGGCCCCCTCAGAGATCTCTCAGCCTGTCTTGCCATATGCCATCTGTAGGCTTTCACCAAGCCCAACAAGATAATCACACAAACCACAACTACGATGATGGGCTTCAAGATGTTACCAAGTATTTCCTTTCCAAGGTTGGCTTACCAACTTCCTACTTTTCTAAAACCCCTTCCAACCTTGTCCCAAACACCCTCTGTGGCCAAATCAATCACCTCATGATGTATCTCAGTGATGTTACTTATATACTTCTTCAGATCTTTGCTGTTATCAGGTATATAAGGACAGCACAGTTGAATATCAACATTTTACAGACTCTGCCCTCTATTTCTAGCAAAATATCGAAAGCAGGGCGGGTTTGCATCTCCATAGCTCTTTTGACACAATCTCTCCATCTACAAGCAGCAAAGACTGAGCTGTATTTGCTGACAACTTATCCACAATGGTTGACAACCTTCTAATCTTAACATCATTGAGAACCACTCCTAGGCTTGGTATCATTGCTCCAAATGCATCTCCAACTATCTCTCGTGCACTGGTACCTCGTTTCTCTCTAGGATGCATTCCACCTTCTAAGGGTCCTAGATCCTTAAAGTGCAACATTTTGGGGAACACCATAGCCACATAGCAGGTACCATACCAATTAAATGGCAATCACACATAGGCATTTTCCCCACACACAAAATACTCATTTGGAACCACTTGCACCGCCTCCTGCAAGAACTTCTTTGCAGTTGCTTCGTTCCTGAAGATATGATCACATACACTCTGTCCTACATAGATATTATCATAATATGTTTGTACCTGTCTAATGAAAGCTTTCCACTCTGTTTGAAATCTAAAGCTATTGGACCAGAGATCTCTTTCGCCTTGTGAGCTAATTCCTGCTTGGTCCATCTAGTTCTCCCCTCTCTACTGTTAGCCTTCACTGACAATTGTCTATGTCTATCTTCTACTTGACCTACAAATTTCTTGTCTATGTCAGTTAACATACATGTCAAATGATGACGCTGTGGATAAGCTGTGTCTAAGGTGACGGTAGGTATGACATTCTTTCCCACTCTATATTCTTGCTTGTAATAATCATACTTATTCAGGTACCTATTAGCTGGAACTTCTGAAAGCACCATGTCATAGTTGGAAAAATAATACTTGTAATGACCCTTACCGTAAAACATACTAAGCACTACCATAGGTCAAAGGAATATGATAGTAACGAATATCTTTCTCCACAGACGCAGGCAACTGCATGCACACATAGAAATCTCTCACATCCATCATGTTCACATACTCATATAGCAGCTTGGTGTAAGCTTGTAATCACCTTTAGAGAAATCTATGTGTAACATATGACTAGTCTGATCTAGCATAGCCTTTTCAGCTCTACGGTACTCTCTTTTGTGCTAGAAGTAACCGGTGTGGTTGTCCCCTTCACTTCCACCCCTTCAACTTCTGCATCATGTGAAATTTTTAATGAAACAATATTAACTACTGAGTTTACTATTATCACTCCTACTATGAGTGTACCTATCACCACTTAGACCTACGATTTGAATCTCCAGACTCCATCTTCGATTGCCCGTTTGGCACAGCAAGAGGATTAGCACAAAGTCTCTTTCTCCGTCTCTTATTGCTGCTATCCAGTTCAATGCAATTTTCTGAAATTCACAGTTTGTTCTTTGTTTGTTTGTTTATATTTAAGCAGTTCAAAAGACTTCCTTAGCCCTCTTTCTTCTTCTAAGGAAAGATCCATAAATGCATTCTTCTTCCACCCTAGGTTATCTACTTTTAAAAGCAAGATTATTTACAGTTCACAGTACAATCAGAAGTCTGGTATGAGCTCAAAACCAATTTCAATTATGACACATGGCTGATATCCAAAAGGTGGAAAAGACAAGTTTTGCAGAATCAAAACTTACACTTTGCTCAAAATCGGAGGTCTTGGTACTGTCACTGTCAACACCCCCTCTATTTTCAAACCAGGAACTATCAGCTCAATATCAATTTTCAGTTAGGGGTTCCTGCTGATTACACGTAAAGATCTCAGCCTCCTGGTCCCCACTGTTTCCAGCATCAGCAGCCAGATAAGTCCATTCTCGGGCGGCGTATCTCTGACAAGGCACCTTCGCCCTTCTCGACCTTCTCAGACTCCCCTGTGCTTGTTCTGTATCACTTCAGACGTTTCAGACACAGGAGCAAGATCTCGTTTAGGTGCCAACCTCAGATTTAACCTCCCTTGTCTCCCAGGCTCCGCCCACTTTTGCCTCGCGATTTACCAAAGCCCTGTGGCAGAGGGCAGAGGTTTAGCGCGCTGAGCGCTGTGAAGCCTTGTATTTTTAACTTTGTTCTGCTTGCCTCTCTGCTGCTGAGTGCTATCAGCTTTAAAACTTCATTTCCCTCGCTGACTACTAGCGGTGAGTGGCACACCTTGTGTTTTAACTTTCCTCCCCCACCCCGCCCTCCTGACTCCTCCCCCTCGGCGTCATCGCCTATTTAGGCTCCGCCCACTTTTGCCTCGCGATTTACCAAAGCCCTGTGGCAGAGGGCAGAGGTTTAGCGCGCTGAGCGCTGTGAAGCCTTGTATTTTTAACTTTGTTCTGCTTGCCTCTCTGCTGCTGAGTGCTAGCAGCTTTAAAACTTCATTTCCCTCGCTGACTACTAGCGGTGAGTGGCACACCTTGTGTTTTAACTTTCCTCCTCCACCCCGCCCTCCTGACTCCTCCCCCTCGGCGTCATCGCCTATTTAGGCTCCGCCCACTTTTGCCTCGCGATTTACCAAAGCCCTGTGGCAGAGGGCAGAGGTTTAGCGCGCTGAGCGCTGTGAAGCCTTGTATTTTTAACTTTGTTCTGCTTGCCTCTCTGCTGCTGAGTGCTAGCAGCTTTAAAACTTCATTTCTCTCGCTGACTACTAGCGGTGAGTGGCACACCTTGTGTTTTAACTTTCCTCCCCCACCCCGCCCTCCTGACTCCTCCCCCTCGGCGTCATCGCCTATTTAGACGGGCCCCATGCGTCAGCGCAGCGGACGAGCGCAGCGGGCGCGACGTAGGCGCGCCGGAGTCGCACCAGAGTCAAGCCCGTCTGCGCCCGTCCGCGCCAGGACGGGCCTAGGGCCTAGGGATGTGGATACTACCATCTCCTACTCATCCCCCGCCCTGATGCACCTTCGAGCTGCTGACTGCCCCCTATCGTTTGACACCTGGACGCGGATCACTACTTTAGGAATCACTGGTAATCTACCCCCCCACCTTGGCCCACTCACTCCTCCCACTTCCCTCACTATTCCTGAGTCGCAGATCCGCCTACTATATTTGAACACTCGTTCTTTAGTCAGGCATCAAACTGATATTTTCCATCTACTTACGACTGAAAGACCTGACGTTCTTCTACTTTCTGAGACCTGGCTTACGGACGACTCCCTCCCGGACATACTGGCAGCATTACCTCCTGACTACTGCCTGCTTAACACCAACCGCCATGGGGGTCGCCCTGGAGGAGGGGTCGCGGCGGTAATACGTAAGGATATTCAGGTTATCACCCCCACTTCCATGATTTTTCCCGATGTAGATAATCTTGTCTTCAGTCTTGGAACTGAGGTGGGCGCTGTTACCTTTATGGTACTTTACCGCCCCCCACAATCCATGCCCTCTTTCCCCGCACTGTTTATTGAGCAGCTTGCTAGCATTGCTACCTCTTCTCCTCGCATAGTTATTGCTGGGGACTTTAATTATTGGTTTCAGCACAGGGATGCTGGCCCCCACGCCCTCGAATTGTTTGAAGGTCTCTCGAGCCTGAACTTCAGCCAGCTAGTCACCTCCCCCACCCATAGTGGTGGCCATATACTTGATCATATCTGGGTCTATGGGGTGAAGCCCTCCCACCCGCTTATTACACCTTGCGTGTGGTCGGACCACCGCCTTATCGATACCACCATCTCGATGGCTGGTCAGGTCAGGATCCCTTCGCGGGAGGGTGGCATGGCTCGTAAGTGGAAGGCCGTCGACTCTTCCAAACTGTTAACTCATCTGTCTCACACTCGTCCGCCTCCCCCCAATAACCCTGACATTAATGAGCTAGATGGGCAAGTCTCTAACTGGCTCATATCAGCCAGCGATATCTTTGCCCCACTAATCAAGTTCCCTCGCTCTCGTCATAACCATTCTCATAAATGGTTTACTCCACTCCTCAAAACTTTACAGTTAGAACTTCGTCAATTCGAACGCAGATGGAGAAGAGACTACTGCCCGTCAAGTAGAGATATCTATGTGGCAGCTCGTAATAGGTACAAATCTGCTATCTCTGCAGCCAAGAAAGCCTATGTCTCCGAGCGTATCCTGTCAGCTCCCTGTAAGTCGAAGGAGATCTTTAGAGTTCTGGACGAGTTCACGTCTGACGCCAGAACGCTTTTGTCCCAGGCCCCTACCCAGGAATCTTGCAATGCACTTAGCACCTTTTTTTTACAGAATATTGTTTTGATTAAGGGCACTATCCCGGTCACTTCATTGGATGCTGTTCCCATCACACCCCCTCATAATGCTTTCTCTATCACCCAGCTTCCCCCACTAGACGCTAGATCTCTAGCCAACCTGGCTGCCCGGATCAAGTCTGGCTCCCCTGACGACCACTGTCCACCTTCCATACTTCGCGACATCTGCCATTCTCTACCCGACTGTATCCTTCCTCTGCTCAATTCTTCTCTTCTTTCCGGGACGGTACCCAGCTCCTTCAAGGAGGCCGTTCTAGTGCCTCTGTTGAAGAAGCCTGGAGTCGACCCTGCCGTCCCGGCAAACTATCGTCCTATCTCTCTCTTACCTTTTTTCTCAAAAATCTTGGAAGCCCATGTCACTGCCTGTCTCTCGGGGTTCATCGAGAGTTCCATCTTTCTCGAGGCCAACCAGGCCGGCTTCCGCCCTGGTCATTCTACGGAGGCTGTGATCCTGGCTGTCCTAGACACCTTGAGAGACGGAGCTGACAAGGGTACCTCCCAGGCCCTGGTTTTACTAGATCTGTCGGCCGCTTTCGACACGGTGGACCATAACATCCTTCTCCACCGTGTCGAACAGGCCGGCATCCAGGGCCTGGCGCTGGCCTGGGTGAAATCTTTCCTTATGGGGAGATCCCAGTCCCTCAGCCTAGGTACATTTAGGGCCCCTAGGGAACATCTGCCTTGTGGGGTCCCTCAGGGCTCCTCTCTATCCCCTCTTCTTTTCAATCTCTATCTTCGCCCTCTTCTCTCTTCTCTGAGGCAGTGGGACGTCCGCGTCTTCAATTACGCGGACGACCTACAACTCATTTTCTCTCTTAACTCTCCCTCTTCTATTCCTACTTTTCAGGCAGTCATGTCCCATATCTTTCAGTGGATGTGTCAGAACCAGCTGAAATTGAACCCCGGTAAGACGGAGCTCCTCCTGCCGGGTAGGAGCGCCGTCCACTGGGGTCCACATTTCTGGCCGACAGAGCTTGGCTCTCCTCCCTCCCCGGTAACCTCGGTGAAAAGCCTCGGGGTCACTATTGACGCTGGGCTCTCTCTGGGACCGCAGGTGGGGACAGTGGTTTCCTCCTGCATGTTCCAACTGCGCAGGATCAGGAAGGTGGCCTACCTTCTTACTCCCGATGCCTTGCTTCAAGTCATCATGGCCCTTGTTCTCTCCCGCCTGGATTTTTCAAATTCCATCTATCACGGCTTGCCCAAATGCTCCATCAATAGGTTGCAAGTCATTCAAAACCAGGCGGCGAGACTGGCCCTCGGGATTCCGAAGTGGCAGTCCGCCAAACCCCTCCTTATCAAGCTACATTGGCTCCCGGTTAGCCTAAGGGCTGCCTTCAAGGTTGGCTGTCTTATTTTCAAATCTCTCTCTGGTTCCTGTCCCGCCTTTCTGAAATCCCTTATCTGCCCCTACTGTCCCTCACGTAACCTTAGATCACTTCACTTACATCTTCTGGTGGTCCCTCCTTTCAAACTCTGTAGATCTGGGGGTCGAAGATTTGCCTTTCTCGGCCCCAAACTTTGGAACTCTCTTCCCCTCTCAGTTAGGACTTCCGGTACTCTCATTCAATTTCGCAAATCACTAAAAACCTGGCTTTTCCCACAATCCCGCTAAATTCCCTCTGTTTCCTCAGCACCCTTTCAGCGCCATGATACCTCCGGTGACAGTGCGCTATACAAAATCCCCTTAACATAACATAACATAACAGGCCACGTTTCCTCTGCAAGCTCTGTGCTTCTCCTCTGCACCCGACCACCTTGCGCACCTTTTCTTTCAGCTGAGTGTTACTCTATATCACTCGCAATGTTACTGTCTCCATCGGAGTCAATACCTGGGCCTTGTGTAGCGTGACCCCCCCTCAGCTTGCTCTGGTGGGCAATCAGCTTCGTCAGTAACCCTTACAGCTTGGCTTGTCCTCCTCTGTGGCCTCACAACCACAGCTGGATTTTCTTCTTGGAGAGGAGCTGTTTCATCCGATAGTTCTGAAACTCTGCGGGTGTGGGAGGCATGTATCCATTTGGGAAAGCCCCCTCACTTCACAGCTGTATTCGTCACTAGGATCACTTGACATGGACCCTTCCAGCGGGCGTCAAGGCAACTCTTCCTCACCTGCTTGTGAACGAGCATCCAGTCACCCGGACACAAATCATGACACAGGTCCTCCGAGGTCGAGGCAGTCGCAGCTTCAATGTGGTGAGACACAGATGGACTATGTCAGCCAATCCCTTGCAATAATCAAGTATCAAATCATCTGTGAAGTTTATCAAGGCTATAGACTGCACTGCTGGCAAGCGTATCGCCCTCCCATCAAGATCTCATGAGGCAAGATACCTGTCCTCCTGTAGGGAATGCTACGGAAACTCATCAACACCAAAGGCAATGCATCAGGCCATTTCAAAGACGTGTAACAAGTGTCCTGTGCACACGAAAGAGGTACGTAGTTCTCAGGTGAGAACCAGAATGAGAGGGTTTTTTAGGTGGAGTAATGTACTAAGACAGAGTGGTCTTTTTTGAAGAAAAGGTTTTAATTGTTCTGCATAGAAAATCAGTACACACAAGAGCACAAAAGCCGACACGTGTTTCGTCACTGCGTGTACGGGTGGTGACTCATCAGGGCTGTACTAGGGCAGTCTCTTGCGGAAACACACCAGCGTAAGAGAATAATTGCCGGTCAAGAAACACCGAAGGAGGCGATCCTCGCTACGGGTGGGGGTGAGAGTGAAATGAATCACTCGTGCTGCTCAGGGATGGGTACGTCCTGGTCGTGGAGCTAATCTCTATGGAGACACGGGTCGTGCGGAATCAGTGGTCTGCATCCGGGTCCTCCACCACCCGGATGCAGACGCTGATTCCGCACGACCCGTGCCTCCATACAGATTAGCTCCACGACCAGGATGTACCCGTCCCTGAGCAGCACGAGTGATTCATTTCACTCTCACCCCCACCCGTAGCGAGGATCGCCTCCTTCGGTGTTTGGTGACCGGCAATTATTCTCTTACGCTGGTGCGTTTCCGCAAGATACTGCCCTAGTACAGCCCTGATGAGTCACCACCCGTACACGGTGTGACGAAACACGTGTCGGCTTTTGTGCTCTTGTGTGTACTGATTTTCTATGCAGAACAATTAAAACCTTTTCTTCAAAAAAGACCACTCTGTCTTAGTACATTACTCCACCTAAAAAACCCTCTCATTCTGGTTCTCAACTGAGAACTACGTACCTCTTTCGTGTGCACAGGACACTTGTTACATTGTACTTGACCGGAGATCCATATCTCTGTCTACCCAGGGGCTATTTTCAGTTGGTTTTGTTCCCCTGACCTGCCTTGCACCGACCTGAACTACCTGATGACCTCTCACACTCTGGGAACACGCAGAGCGCCAGACTTCCTGACACCCATCAAAACCATTCCCTTTCTTCACATTTCAAAGACGTGGATCAACAAACTTTAGCCATTTGCATCGTGAGAGTTCTATTGATTTGTTCTACAATTCCAGATTCCTTGGGCCTGTAGCTACAATGCAGTCTCTGATCAACTTGTAAGGCAGCGCAAAGCATCCTCATGATTTCACTATGGAAGTACGTTCCTCTATCCGACTTCAATGAGGTTGGAAATCCGAAACACGGTATAGGCTCCCTAAGCAACAACTTTGCGACTGTGAGACTATCATACCTCTTTGTTGGATAAGCCTCCACCCACCGTCAGAAAACACACACCATAACCAAGATGTACCTCAGTCCATTGAACCTAGGCATCTCAATGAAGTCAAGCTAGATCCTATTAAAGGGTCCCCCTGACCTCCCAATGTGACTCAATGTAACCACAGTCTTTTCCCCAGCATTCATTTGCTGACACGTAACACATCTGTGATACACTGCTTCAGCAAACGCACGGAACCGTGGAGTGAACCACATCTGCTTGAACCCTCGCATCTCTTCCAATATGAACTGCTCCATAAATCTGACTTGCCATAGGACTCAATAAATCATCTGGTAGCACTGCTCGACCATCAGCTGCAACCCAAATGCCATCATCTCTTTGCTCTCAACCTGCCTTGATCCAACCAGCTTCTTCCTATCCTAATACCTCTCCCTGCAGGAGCTTGAGCTCGTCCTAAGTGTCTGCTATGCCTAACATCATGCTGGGCTTGATTCTTTCTGGGCTCTCCCCAGTATATTCTCTTGTGAAATTGCACCTTTGTTCAGCACAGAAACGTGCAACTTCATCTGCATACCTATTCCCAAGCATGACAACAAAATCCTCCCCCCTCCCGTGGGCGGCACATTTAACCACAGAAATCTCCTTTGGTCTTTGCAAAGCTTCCAACAATTGCCTCACACATTCCCCATTTCTGATCGGAGATCCTGATGATGTTAAAAATCCCCTCTGTGACCATAGCTGTCCGAAGTCATGAATCACACCGAAACCGTACTGGCTATCAGTGTAAATGGTGACTCGGATTTGCTCGGCAACCAAGCAGGCATGTGTCAAGGCAAGGATTTCAGCCACTTGTACGGAGTATACTCCCTGAAAACAAGCAGCTTCCACAACTCCAGAAATGGTGCATACAGCAAACGCTGCTCTCAAATGACCCATAATGTCCTTTAGACATGAACCATCTACAAAGAAGATTTCATCGGATTGAGGCAGAGGTTCATCGGCAATGTCAGGTCTCGGTTTGGTGCCAAGTTTAGTCACATCGAGACAGTCATGGTCCTCACAATCTTCATCATCAACATTTGGCAAAGGCATCAAAGTAGCAGGATTCAATACAGAACATCTTTTCAGAGTCACATTCTCTGAGGCAAGTATTTATTTATTTATTTTAAAAGTTTTATAAAGTGCGAACAGGACTCAAGAAGATATCAGAGCGCTTTACATAGGGGTTGTGGCAGACATAGGTGCTCATAGCGTGTGAGTCTGTTATTGGTCAAATCCTGCATTTTAGTTCTCATCATCAGGAGCTAAACTGATAGTGGAACATAAACTGTGAGTGGGTGACCCATTACTATGCTTTCACACCTTTCAATGCTGACACCTGTTGCCACAACGGGTTTGAGACATCCGGGCAGCGCTGAAGCTACCGGGTCTAAGGTAGCTGAAAAGTAGGCAACTGGTCTACGGACACCTCCATGAGTCTGTGTTAGTACTGAAGGTGCACAACCCTCCCTCTCATAGCAAAATAGTGAGAAAGACATGTTGTAATCAGGCATTCCCAAAGCTGGAGCACAACAAAGGCTTTCTCTCAGCTCCAAGAAGGCAATCAGGCAGTCATTATCCAATGGTACAGGATCACTTATGTCCTTGTGCGTCAACCTCTGCAAGGGCTTCGCCAGGAACATCCTGACTTCCTTTTGTGTTGTAGGCGCAGTCATATTCGTGATTGCCTCAACACGGTCTGGTGACACCTTCTTCTTGCCTTTCTCAATTTGATGACCCAAATACTGAACCTTAGTCAAACAATTCTGTAATGTGCTTCGTGACACCTTGTGTCCATTCTCTGCTAGGTGATTTAACAATGCGACAGTATCAATCCTGCAAGCATCTTATGTTTCAGATGCAATCAAGAAGTCATCAATATACTGCACGAGAACCATATTCTGTGGCAGTACGAGACTCTCAAGATTCTTCTTCAAAACCTGATTGAAAATCGATGGACTCTGTTTACCCTTGTGGGATATGTCACCATGTTAAAACACGATCTTCCAGACGGAAAGCGAATAGAAATTGGCTTTCCTCATGTAAGGGTATTGAGTCAATCACCATGAACCACTCGGCTTCGCACGATATCTGAAATAGGATCACTGATGGATTCTGTACCACAGGACAATATGGAACTACAATCGTGTAGACCTTTCGCAGGTCCTGCACAATTCTACATTTCCCACTCAGCTTCTGCAGTCCCATTATAGCGGAATTACATGGGCTCCCCATTATCTCCTTCAAAATTCCTTGCTCAATCATGGACTCAATTACAGGCTTAATTCCTGCCACCGTTTCCGGCGTCAAATTGTATTGAGGTGTTCTTGGGAACTCAGCGTTTGACTTGACCTGAATCTTAACTGGCTCAACCCCTTTGATCAATCCTATCTCTTCCCATGTGAAATGCCATACCTCCAAAGAGGCAGAGTCCCTCAAATCAAGTGGTAAGTCCTCGGCCGTTAACACAGGGAACATCTCTATGCAGAGATTCTGGTTCCCCAATTTGAATGCAATGTCATCATCGTTAGTCAGCAACTCCACTCCTTTGGGCGTGTAATAAATGGTGCAATTCAATTTACAGAAAACATCACGACCCAACAAACAGACTGGACTCGAATTGCACACCACAAATTGGTGTCGATCATGAAATGTTCACATTCTCACAGGTACCTCATCTGTCAATGGGTTGGTCATTCTCTTGTTTATAACTCCTACAACTCGGATCGATTGTTCTGAGAGAGGTAGGTTTGGGACTACTGTAGATCTCACAATAGAACGGTTAGCACCAGTATCAATCAGAAAGGTGATGGGGTGACCGTCAACATCTGCCTCCACATGCGTCCTCTCTGGTCTATTTCCAAGACTGCTCCAAGGGCACAGTCTACTTCCCCCTCAGGCACCGTCATTGTAGCGGGTCTGGATTAAACTCATCGAAAGTCTCAATGAGTGGCATCTGCTGGTACGCTTTGCTTGCTTGTGGAATTCTAGGTGGTTGGAGAATTTGCACTTGTGGTCCCAAGCTTCCCCCTTGTACAGACCTGGGTCTTACTACAGTATTTACCGTCTCAGGCACCTCATCTTGGACCTGATTAGCGGGATTTAACTTGAATTGGCGCTTCCAATGCCCTATTTTGCGACAATAATGACATGCAGTAGTCTTCTACAGAGTACCAGCATCCACTCCTGCCTTTGGGTCTACAGGTTTCCCTCTCCCCTGACAAGTTTTGGGCCCCCCTTTGGCCGTGCCTCGGTCTTTATTCAAGTGTTCCTCCTCGCGGCTGTGCCTGGTCCCTCCTTTCTTCATTCCTTATTTGGAGCAGCATCAGCTTATCCTTGAGCTTCTTATGCTTTGAGTCTACTTCATCACTACAGTACCTGACATACTGAAGAATATCATCCACGGATTTGTTCTGCCAATAGATCAAATGCTGTTGAATCATGCAGCTAATCTCTGGTCTTAACCCTAACACAAATTTGGAGACAAACTGCCCCATATCTCTGGAATCTAAGGTGTCTCCACTGTATTTCCTAAAGGCCTGCAAGACCGTCTCATAATAAGCATGAACTGATTCTTTGGGTTCTTGGGTAGTTCGATCTATTTTAACCCAATCAATATATTGTGGCGAAATGTTTGACTGTAACCATGTGATTACCTGCTTAAACTTTTTCATAACCACAGGTGAAGGACCATGAGTAATATGATCTCGTTTTGGTTCTGAGGTTGGCCATTCAACAGCGTACTTACAAGCTGACCACAAACCACTTGGCATTACAATGTCAAACAAGGTATTCAAATCAATTCACAAAAAGCATGGAGATTTTAACAAAGCGATCGACTTGCTTGTACCACTTAACAGGTTTTTCCCTCAGCCGAGGAAAATCATTTGTGAATGCTGCTACATCACCTCCTGCTCCAAGGCGCATGCACATACCCTCCACTTGGTACCTCTCACAATGGGTAAGCCTCTACTCCTGCTGTTCCTCCTCCCGGAGGCGGCGTATCGCATATACCCTTCTTGAAACTCTTCTTCTTGGACCACCTCTCCTCCCACTTGTCAAGCATGCTCCATGCACCTATTCCTATAATCAATTCTCGAATGTGTGTTTTCAACCCTATGGCTCTTTTCTCCTCCAATTCCTGATCACTATAGTTTAGCCTTTGACATCCCTGCAACATCTTTGTTTTGGGTAAATCTACATTGTATCTTCGTGCTGATTCAGACAGCTTCTCATGGGCTTTCCTTGCCTTACGTGTCACATCCTTTGCCACAAACAACAGCTCATCTTGTTCATAAAGCTCCATCCTTTCCAAAGGCAAATTTCCACTTATAATTTCATCCACTTCTGCCTTCAACCTCATCACATCTAGCACTTTCTCCCTCATGGCAGCTTTAACCCCTTCGCTGCTAGGCCTTTCCCCCCCCCTGTGCTAAGCCTTTTTTTGGCTATTTGGGGTAGTTTGCGCTTAGGCCCCTGTAACTTTTTGATCACATAAGGTATCCACGCCAATTTTGCATCCTTTTCTTCCAACATCACAGGGATTCTAAAGGTTCCCAGGGTTTGTGGATTCCCTTGGAGGGGACCCAGAAAGTAGCCAAAATGCAGCATTTTTTTTGGGGGGGGGAAATGGGGAAAAAGTGCTGCAAATGCAAGTGTCTGGTTTTTTCCCTGCAAATGGTATCAACAAAGAGGTTGTGGGGTTGAAATAACCATTTTCTCAGATTTCAGGGACTGACAGACTTTTGTCAGAAAACGAACATTTTTTACTTAGTTTTGACATTTTACTGGACATAGCCCACTTTTGCTATATTTTAAAACTAGACAAAATCCTAAATTCAGCAAAGGGTTATTTGTGTAGATCATTCAAGGTTTCTTTATAGAAACAGTTGAAAATGTTAAAAATTGAAAATGATTTGAAAAAACAGCCATTTGTGCCAACGTTTTCACCTGTAACTTCTTCTCATTATTACAGATGTTTAAAAGCAATATACCGTTACATCCACTCAACCTTTCTGGATGTGGGGATATATAGGACTTGTAGGTTCACCAAGAACCCAACGAACCCAGAGCCAATAACTGAGCAGCATCTTGCAAAGTTTTTTTTTTTATTATGTACTGGGTATATAGCAATTCATTTGGAAAAATATATACAGTGAAAAATCAGGATGAAAGACTCCTATGTATTTCTGAAATGGGAACAAAATATATAGCTTAGAAACAGTAGCTATTTGTGCATTTCCAAAATTGTGAGTACCCATACTAGCATGAGAATTATAGGACATTTTTCAAAGTGACTTCTTTTTTACACACTGTTTTTCATTTGGAAGGCAGAAATGCATCAAAAGTCAATAGGTAATAACAGTTGCTCTAACATTCTGTACTACCCTAAGTCTCTCAATAAAAATGGTACCTCACTTGTGTGGGTAGACCTAGTGCCCGCGACTGGAACCGGCTCAAAACGCAATGCGGACACACCTCAGTTTTTCAGTGAAAACTGCCCCTTTTTTTGCAAAGTGCCTAGCTGTAGATTTTGAATCCTAGCTCTGCCGGCACATAGGGAAACCTAACAAACATATACATTTTTTGAAAACTAAACACCCAGGGGAATCTAGGATGGAGTGACTTGTTTGGCTCTTACCAGGTTCTGTTACCCATAATCCCTTATAAACCTCAAACTTTGTAAAACAAAAAACACATTTTTCTTATATTTCTGTGTTGGAAAGTTCTGAAATCTGCATGGATCCACAAAGTCCACTTACCCCGCATTTCCCAAAGTCTTCTGAGAAAAATAGCACCTCACTTGTGTGGGTAGACCTAGTTCCCGCGACAGGAAACAGCCCAAAATGCAATGTGGACACCCCACATTTTCACTGTGAAAACTGACCCTTTTTTTGCAAAGTGCCTAGCTGTAGATTTTGACCGTAGCTCTGCTGGCATGTAGGGAAACCTAGCAAACCTATATATTTTTGGAAACTAGACACCCTGGGGAATGCAGGATGGGGTGACTTGTCTGGCTCTTACCAGGTTCTGTTACCCAGAATCCCATGCAAACCTCAAACTTTGTAAAAAAAAACAAACATTTTCCTCACCTTTCTGTGGTGAAATGTCTGGAATCTGCATGGATCCACAAAATGATACCCACCCTGCATTTCCCAACGTCTTCTGAGAAAAATGATACCTCACTTGTGTGGGTAGGCATAGTGCCTGCAACAGGAAACTGCCCAAAACGCAACTTGGACACACCACATTTTCACAGTAAAAACGGACCCTTTTTTTTGCAAAGTGCCTAGCTGTGGATTCTGAACCCAAGCTCTGCTGGCACCCGGGGAAACCTAGCAAACCTATACATTTCTGAAAACTAGACACCAAGGGGAATACAGGATGGGGTGACTTGTCTGGATCTCACCAGGTTCTGTTACCCAGAATCCCTTGCAAACCTCAAACTTTGGGGAAAAAAAATTTCTCACATTTCTGTGGTGGAAAGTTCTGGAATCTACATGGATCCACAGACTTCCACCCTCCCCGCATTCCCCGACATCTTAATAGAAAAATGGCACCTCACTTGCATGGCTAGGCCTAGTGTCAGTGACAGGAAACTGCCCAAAACGCAATGTTGACACACCACACTTTCACAGTGAAAACTCACCCTTTTTTTGCAACGTGCCTAGCTATAGATGTTGAACCCTTGCTCTGCCGGCACCTAGGGAAACCTAGCAAACCTATATATTTTTTAATACTAGACACCCAGGGGAATCCAGGATGGGGTGCCTTGTCTGGCTCTCACCAGGTTCTGCTACCCAGAATCCCTTGAAAACCTCAAACTTTATTAAAAAAACACATTTTCCTCACATTTCTGTGGTGGAAAGTTCTTGAATATGAGTGGATCCACAAAATTCTACCCACCCTGTATTCCCCAAAGTCTTCTGAGAAAAATGGTACCCCACTTGTGTGGATAGGCCTAGTGCCGGCGACAGGAAACGGCCCAGAACGCTACATGGACACACCACAATTTCACAGTGAAAACTGACACTTTTTTTGCAAAGTGCGTAGCTGTCGATTTTGAACCTTAGCTCTGCTGGCACCTGGGGAAACCTAGCAAACCTATACATTTTTGAAAACTAAACACCCATGGGAATCCAGGATGGGTGACTTGTCTGGGTCTCACCAGGTTCTGTTACCCAGAATCCCTTGCAAAACTCAAACTTTGTTAAAAAAACCAAATTTTCCTCATATTTCTGTAGTTGAAAGTTCTGGAATCTGCATCAATCTATAAATTTCCTACCACCCAGCGTTCCTCCAGGTCTCTCATTAAAAATAGTACCTCACTCACGTGGGTGGGTCAAGTACCCGACAGGCAAGGTCCCAAAACGTACTGAGGAGACATTAAAATTACCTATCACAAAACAACCTGGTTTTTCAAGGGGGGTCACCTGGGTTTTTGGCCCGGGCTTGGCGGTCATCATGGGAAACATATCAAATGCACATATTTCTGAAAACTAGACACCCGGGGGAGTCCAGTGAGGTATGGCTTGCGCGGACCCCCCAATGTTTTCCTACCAAAAACCCCTGCAAACCTCAAATTTAGCAGAAAAAAATCAAAATTTTCTCAAATTTCTGTGTGGGACAGTTCTGGAATCTGCATGGATCCACAAATTTCCTAACACCCAGCATTCCCCCATGTCTCCCGATAAAAATGATACCTCACTCGCATGGGTGGGTCAAGTACACGCGACAGGCAAGGGGCCAAGACGTATTGAAGAGACATCAAAATTACCTACCACAAAACAGCCTGGTTTTGCAAGGGGCTCACCTGGGTGTTTGGCCCTGGGCTCGGCGTCCATCTTGGTAAACCTACTGAAAACTAGATATCCGGGGGAGTCCAGCGAGGTATGGCTTGTGTGGCTCCCCAAAGTTTTCCACGTCCACGCAAGCCATACCACTACTTGACCCACCCACGCAAATGAGGTACCATTTTTATTGGAAGACCTGGGGGAATGCTGGATTATAGGACATTTTTGTTTTTTCTGATACCAGAATATTATGACAAAGTAATGCAAGAAAAATGTGTGAGTATAGTCACATTTTTAAGTTTGCATGGCACAGTAAAAAAACTTGTTGGGATCTATGAGAGGCCCACCACCCAGCACTTCCCATTTTTTTTTGTTTACAGAAATATATAAAGTTGGTAACTTTTCCCTATAGACAGGCTACACCTTAGTACAGAAAGACAGATTAGACAAATATGACTGCCTATCCATCTGTTCCACAAGTACACACACATACTGGTTGGATTTGGCACGAGGGGGAGTGAAAGGTTCAAAATGTATATTTGATTAACAAGAGATTTCACAAAAAATAAATGCACTGATAATAATGAAAAGGTTAAAAACCTGAACCTATGACTCATAGCTCATGAGCTGTAAAGCCACGACAAGGCACCAACGTCTTTATAGGCCATTCGCACCTTTCATACTTCACACACACTTTTACACCACCAGCTGCGGCCGCAGCATATTACAACACTAACATCAACAGACAATGTGGAGAGAATGTACACCCTGGCAGAGAGAGACAGAAAAGATAAATATTTGTTTAACACAAACAGTTCCTTAAGTACACAAACATACGGGTTGGATTTGGCACAAGGGTGAGTGAAGGTTCAGATAGTAAAATTCTATGAACAAGAGATTTCATAAAAAGGAAATACACTGTTAATAATGAAAAGGTTAAAACCCTGAACCAATGACTCACAGCTGTAAATCCATGGCAAGGCCTCAACCTCTTCACAGGCCCTTCACACACCTTTCATAAGTGACACACACGACCATTCACACTGCCAGCCGCGGGCCCACACATTACAACATTCACAGCAACAGACAGCGCCATTCAAGGGCCCATCATTTTCTTACACCCACGTGACTGACACAGCAATCACACTGGCTGGTGGGTGACACAGTGTATGAAGTGGTGTTTGGCTAGCAGAGTGTGTAATGACCAGCAGCAAGTCACTACTCACACACCACCAGCCCACGCACACCGCCAGCTAAGAGCCAGTCCTTGCACACTGTCAAATCGTTTTTTTAACAAGAAAGAAATTACAAACCAATTGGAACTAAATACAAAACTATAACTACAAAGAGAACGGCGGTAGCTAAAGACATCATTCTAATGCCAAACGTGAAACTGAACAACAAATAAAAACTATACAGACCAGGCAGTACACTATTAGACTCACAGTTGCTCCCAAAATCTCCTTTGAGTGTGATACAATCTGAAACATGTGGGCACACACAGCCCAGGATTAGAAGGACAATCAGCACAGTACATACAACTCTCCTTCCGCATTCTTCTTCGCAAACAGACTCTATATCCCTTACAGGAATTTTATTTTTGGGACGTGGGAGGAATTAAATCGGGAAAGTGGCGATTTTTCAATCTAGTCACATACTCCACCACTCCAACTCTAGGAACACTTGCCTGTTCCACTACAACAAGGCTGCCTACCACAGACTCCTGAAACTGAACAAAAGTAATCTTTGATGCTGGAGAACACTCCTTGAACACAATATATTGATGACCAACTTCTTATACCAAATGTAATCCTCGCGAATAGCAGTGTAAGGTGCCAACCTCTGATTTACTCTATCAACACCACCCATGTGCTTATTGTAGTCTATAATGCACACAGGTTTGCACACTTCGGCAACCTGACCCCAAACAGCCACAGGTAAAGTACTTTCATCATGGATGGTAATCAGCTTTTACACATCCCTACTATCTACAAATTTCACAGCTAGCAGTTCATCACTATGCAAGGCACTGCACTCTCCCCTCTGAAGCTTTTTGCAAACAAGCTCTTTTGGGTAACCTTTACGGTTAGAGTCTGCTAGATTTGTC
The DNA here is from genome assembly GCF_964261635.1 of Lissotriton helveticus. Taxonomy (NCBI): domain Eukaryota; kingdom Metazoa; phylum Chordata; class Amphibia; order Caudata; family Salamandridae; genus Lissotriton; species Lissotriton helveticus. The sequence goes on along the minus strand of NC_136073.1, from coordinate 578,548,473 downwards.
TTTGCCTTGGCCAGATCCGCTTCTAATGAAAGTTTGGTAATAGAGTCTAGAGCTTGACCCAAATTACCTTGAATTACTTTAATGTGTTCTTCTAAGGAGGTAAATTCTTTCTTTACTTTCTTATTTTGCATAGCATTTTGTCTGATTAAGATGTCTCTAAGATATGCTTAATACGAATCCCACTCTTTAATTAGGGGGTGCCGTGTCAAGGTTAAAGAGAAAGACCTCCTTTGTTAATTTTTTCAGGTTATCAATTATAAGGGTTTCAAGAAGAAGGGAACAATTTAATGTCCAATGTCACTCTAGAGACTGGTCTCTGATCTGAAACTGCAAAGAGACAGCCGAGTGATCTGATAGATATGAATGACCATCTTAACAAGATCACTGATGGAGCGGGATACCAAGAAGAGATCGATCCTAGCAGACTACTTGGAACTCAGGGTAAAACAAAGATGGGAAGCAAGTAAGCTTCCTAATTATGAATACGGGGAGGGTAGTAGCAAATCTTTTGCCTGCAAGGCCAAGGTTGACCGGACTAGAAATAACATTAAGGATCTGAAATGTCAATCCACGGGGAATATTATAACAGAAGATGGGGCGATTGAACAAGAATTTGTTCATTTTTTTCAAGAACTATATACAGATGATATAGATTTGAATAAGGACCAGATAACTGCATTTTTTCGCGATATAGACCTTCCACTTTTCAGTGATGAAAATAGAGAGGAATTATCGTCCCCTTTCACAATGGTAGAAGTTCACAACACAATTAATAACCTGAAAAAGGGTAAGGCTGCAGGGCCAGATGCTATCCCAAATGAATTATATGTAATGCTGAAGGAGGAATTGGCCCCAATTCTGCTCAATCTTTTGAATTCAGCCTATATCTTAAAGCAGGAGCTTCCTCCGTCCTGGGACTTAGCCACTATAATCATCCTCCTTAAACCCAAAAAGAAGCATAGAGCCTGTGAATCATACAGGCCGATATCATTGCTTAGCAGCGACTACAAAATATATACACAGATTATGACCAAAAGGTTAGAGCGGATGGTGGGCACCATAATTCATAATGACCAGAAGGGTTTCATGAAGGGGAGCCACTCACAGGACCTGACCCATGAGTTAATAGGCACAATAGATCTATCTATTGAATATGACAGACCCCTACAATAACAACTTGCGATGCCACGAAAGCCTTTGATAGGATCAGGTGTCCCTTTCTTTATGAAGTGGTCCAGCGCTTTAACATGTGGCAAGTGTTTTAGTCAGCAATTAAGGACCTTTACAACAACCCTACTACCTGAGTACTAGTAAACAGGTTTTTTTATCTGAGCAAGTTAAAATTAGAATGGGCTCTAGACAGGGGTGTCCACTCTCCCCCCTGTTATTTAATCTATATATTGAGCCACTGGCCATCAAGCTAAGAGCATGTAAAAATATAATCCCATTCTCTTGTAACGGGTGGGAAAAGAAAATTGGGCTTTACACAGATGATCTAATGATATTTACAGGCCATTTACAGCCAGTAATTTCTGCTATATGGGAAAATCTAGAGAGTTTTGGTAAAATATCAGGCTACGCTGTCAACCCATCCATAACCAAGATTATGCAGTGGAACACAAGTTTTCAGAGTGATTTAATTAAAAAGAGGATAATATACTTGGGAATCAAAGTGGTTCAAAATCTAGATTTACTATCGAAAGTGAACTCTGATTTGGTCACCTCAAAAATTAAGAAACAATTGCAGCAGTGGGACTCTTTACCCATATTCTTTTTAGGCAAGTCAAACTTGTTAAAAATGTCTATTTTACCCAAATATACATTCATATTCAACTCTATCCCACTGGAATTTAAGAAAGATTGGATCAAAAAAGTGCAAGGTTTTTTTGCCAGCTTTATATGGGGAAAGAAAAGGCCCAGAATTGCATGGAAGAAATGCAGAGAAAAGAAGGAAAATGGGGGTATAGCGAGCCCAGACTCCTTCATTATCAGAGAGCCTTCAATTTGAAAGTTTTTAGGCAGCTGTTAAAAGACTCTTGCAACCTTTCACCGCTGTTCTGTGCACTAACGTATGGCTCCACAGATTTATCCAGCTTTTTTCTCGACAAGTTTGGAGATCGCAAATTAAAAAAACAATAAGATTAAAGACTCTTCAGTGGGCTTGTAAACTTTGGTACCAAGTCAGGGTAAGACTACAGATTCCATACTACAGCCAATATGCCCCTATTTGGAGATCTCCCGGAACTCCAGTCTGCTTGCAAGACTCCTTAGCAATTCCTATAAGGGAAAAGGGAATCTGTAGATGGGGCCAGCTGCTGGAAGGAACGGAACTAACATTTTGTCAACATTTCCAGGAGATCACAGACAGTTCTGCCTCCAGATTTAAATATTGTCAGTTATCAAGTTGGGCAAAGACCTTGAGACGGGGAAAGCAAAACTAGCTCTATGAAGCTGTTGGTCCAGTCTTCAGAAGACCCACTCTCATGGTACACGGGGACTTTGAGGAAGGAACTGCCGGAGTATGAGCTAGAAGTACTATGAAAAGTATCTATATCTTTTCTGTGGTATTGCATGAAATCTGCACCTTTAGGAAAAAACATCTTTTTACCATTCATAAGGCCATTTGGATGGCTCGAAGATTGGCAAAGATGGGCCTGCACATGGTGAGGAAGTGCCAAAAGTGTGGAGAAATTAATGCCAATGAAACACACATGTTCCGGTGGTGTACCTCCATCCAGTCCTTCTGGCAGAAAGTGGGTGTAACTGTCGGATTTGGTGGGTCAAGAAGTGAAGGTGAGTCTTGCTCTGGTAATTCTTGGGGTAGTACCGGCTGAGGAGTCTACTTGTATATCTAAACAACTTAAGGCACTTATTTTCATTTTAATTTTACTAGCACGAAGAGAGCTGTGCATTAAGTAGATCTCACCTAATGCCCCTCTTAAATATGAATGGGTGAACTCGATTCAAAGAATAGCTAAGATGGACAGGGCAATGCAGTCCACTAAGAGAACAAACTTTTGGAGTATTTGGGATACCTGGATTAAGAGAGCACATTCCTAGAGCAGATATTCCTCTTCCCCTCTCAACCTCTTGGCCCTATCATAAGTTCATCCTTTTTCCTCACATCTTTCTCTCCTCGTTTCACTGGCCTTTGTGTTCCATTTCTAACGTTATCCTTATTATTTGAACCACTGGTTAACATCAATCCAATGAATAAGCATCAGTAAAACAGGCTGTTCTCGAGAGTTCAGGGGCTTTACCAAGACTAATTGGTATCCCCTGAAAGAGAATCGATGTAAGTTCCTGTGACCTCGGAGAAAAGAGTCAGTCGACCTTGTAGAGAGGGATCCCGTGATGGAATCCATCCCCTCCCTGGTGGAGTGCACGGGTTTCCCCTTGTACTGATGGCAAGAGAAGGAGTCTGAAATCTCTTTTATCGCATCTATATACTGATCAGACATATGAGGACAAAAAATAAACCTTTACGGGTAGAGTGGATTGTGCCACAAGCAAGAGTTTCCACTTTGAACAATTCCTTAAACAATTGCACAGCAGTGTAGAAGTTATCTAAGTACAAATGGTGACCTTTGTTAAAAAGAGCTCTAGCAAGTTCCCACACAATTTTCTCTGAAACTCCTAAAGTGGATGGACAACGAGGGAGGACAATAGTGGAATCCCTACCAGTGTACACCCGGAAATTATAGACATAGCATGTCCTACTCTCAGACAACATATACATCTTACTTAATTCTATATTTGTGCCACCTTGCTAGGAATGTACTGTCTAAAAACCAAATGACCCTTGAACAGGAACAAAGACTCATCAATAGCTATTTCTTTCCCTGGAGTATAGATCTCTGAGAATCAATCTCCAAAGTGATCAAGAACAGGCTGAATTTTAAAAAGACAGTCACAGTCAGGGTGATCTCATGGCAACGCCGAAGCATTATCAACAAAATGCAGCATCCGAAGCACAAGTGAATACCGATCATGACTCATAATTGCAGGAAATATGGCTGTTGCCATCAATGGACTTGTAGACCAATATGAAGCCATGAAAGGCTTCCTTATCAAACCCATCAAAAAAGTAAAACCCAAAAACTTCTTCATCTCATCCAGATTTGTGAGAGTCCACTGATAGCTCTAGAGTAGGGCCTACGTCTGTCAATGTTGTCCTTCAAATACTGTTCAGCACACAAATTAGTCTGCTCAACAATCTCAGCCAAAAATACATCATCCATAAACAACTGAAACTGTATAGGCAAAACAAATCACAATACACTCTACACCCTACATAAACTAAAGGCAGGCAATACCAGCTGCACCATGTTTGGATCAACCTAGAGTCCATCACTTCCAATGGGAAGCCTTGCAGCCCCAGGCTTCAATCCAGATGCCTCTTGCAACATTGACATATCAGTGTCCTCCTCTAAAACAGGCACTTCATCCACACTGAGATTAGCTTAATCCGCAATGAGAGTAGCTTCATCATCCGATGATTCCTCGTGGACAGAAAACCCACTGCCTGAATCTTGCCCTTCCTCCTCTCCCTCAGATGCACTGTCAGTCTCATAATCATGGTCAGAGGAAGATTCAAAAAGCATATCAATCACCTGCTGAGCAGTAATTCTGGGCTAGCCATAATTATTACTAACAAAGTTAACTTTTCAAACAGGTCAACAACAACAAACACTTTGTAGAATAACTAATAAACAAAATGTGGCTTTATCACAAAGACCTATATTCTCCAAAACTATACCACTCACTTGTCAAAAGCAGATAGACTAACCACCACCTACTCTGCACAAACACAGCAAGGACCAACAATATCCCACTAAAAAAGAAAAAGAAAATTTCACATAAGACAACACAAAAGACATCGCAAAGTATGTCACGCACAAAACACAAACTAAATATGCTGCTGTTATGACACCACTTACAAAAAATTCACTCATGCATGACAATAATACTCATTTGGAGTAAACCCAACAAAAAATGTTTTTCTTACCAAATAAATGCAACTACGCAGAACTGCAGGTCAACCACTGAGGAAACCACAAACAAGAACAAAAAACTTTGCACTAGAAAAAAAAGGATAAATAAAACATTACAATCACATATGCAAATAATAAACCAGTCCACACACAACCTATCAGCCTAGCTGGTGGGTAGGTGGGCCTAAAAGCAAAAGGCCGATCTGCCCCCAAGGGGGGCAGAAACAGCCATAATATTCAACCCCATAAAGGGGAACGACCCTTGTCCATGGGGCCACTCCCCACAAACATTTATATACAAAATAAACCCCTGGTGGCCTAATGGGCCATCTATAATATTTTTGGGCCTATCTGCCCCCCAGGGCCACATAAATGGCCACATAAAATGCCCATCAAAGGGGAGGGACCCTTGCCCAAGGGGCCGTCCCCCACAAACATTTCTTTTTAAAATCCCTTGTGGCCTAGTGGGTCATCTGAAATCATTTTGGGTCAATCTGCCCCCCCAGGGGGGCAGAAACGGCCACACAAAATTCCCCCAAAGGGGAGCGACCCCTGCCAAGGGGCTGCTCCCCACATGCCTTACATATATGATAAAAAAACGTTAAAAAAAAATCCTTGGTGGCCTAGTGGGCCATCTAAAATTATTTTGGACTGATCCTACCCCCTCAGTGGGGCAGAAACGGCCAGACAAAATGTTCCCCAAAGGGGATTGACCCTTGCCCAAGGGGCTGCTCCCCGCTTGCATTAGTAATACAAAGAAAAACATACTGAAACAAAAAAATCCCTGGTGGTCCAGTGGGTCATCTAAAATTTATTTGGGCTGATCTGAAATGGCCAAACAAAATGTCCCCCAAAGGGGAGCGACCCTTGCCCAAGGGGCCACTCTCCAAATGCATTAGAAATATTTTTAGAAAAAATAATCCCTGGTGGCCCAGTGGGCCATCTAAAAAATAATTTGGGACGATCTGACCTTCCCAGGGGGGCAGAAACGGCCAAACAATGTTTTCCCCCAAAGGGGAGCGACCCTTGCCCAAGGGGCCGCTCCCTGCATTCATTGTACATTTAATAAAATAAAAAAATAAAAAATCCCTGGTGTCTAGTGGGCAGGAATGCTCAAAGAGACATCGGAGGAAAGGAAAACCCTTTCCTTTCCCCCGATGCCTCTATGATTGCAAATTTTTCCTCTCCCCGAGGAGAAACTCACCTTCTCCTCCTGGACGCGCTGGAAGCAAATGTCTTCTACCGCGTCCAGTTTCATCTAATGATGTTGGTGCACGATGCGTACTGACATCATTAGATGACGTGGAGGAGGTGGCGGGGGCAATCCCTGGTGGGGGCAGCATGATTGGAGGTTCATGGGGGGAGCGCACGCGCTACCCCTGTGGGTAGGTACTAGGACGGCCAGGAGCCGTCCTGAGCACGCGCCCACCATGTCTCTGGATGGCTCCCGGTTGTCCCGAGCTTGGAAAGGGTTAATTGTTCCCTGGCCTGATGTACTGCTGTGCTCTCCACTTTCATTGCCATGGTTTCCTCGGTGACCCCCTTCAACTATGGACCGTGAGACACTTTGACTCCCTGAAATTCCTTGATCCATTCCTCCTCCTGCTATTCTCCCCATGGGACCTTTAACTGGGGATTCCCACATCCTCAAATCAGAACGTGAGTCTTCTAACGACACTGATCTTACTGCTCTAGACTCTGTATGCCCTCTAGAAGAGTCTGCAGTGGCTGGCAATGGAGTAGGGGCCTCTAAGGTCGCAAAAGAGGACCAATTTCACTCACTGTAGCATTTCCTCCAGCACTGACATTTTTCCCCACTGCTGGTAACTGTGTTTGACTACCGTTTCCTACTTGACCTGGATCGTACACTGACACTATGGGGCCAATGGTGACCGGCACCGTAAGGGCATTCGGTAATCGTGTAACAGCATTAGCTCCACTCGTCTCAGTATCTTTCAATTGCTGTATTCCTATTCCCTCCGTTCCTGTTGAAATCTTCCCCACTATTCTCACACTAGGACTCGTCTGCGATTCTACAGTCCCTTCCATAAGCGCTTGTCTTCCCTTCTCTGACGTTGGGTTATACAGAGACGGACGCTCTGCTAACAACCTATCCAACAAGCTGTCATCTGTGTCACTATCATCTTCTTCTTCCTTCCTCTTTTGGGCATCTCCTACTTTCACTAACATCGGGAATAGTCTTTCTCCCTCAATGGCCTCTACTCTCCATCTTTTCGCCAATGCATCCTATTGTATATCTTGAAAGGCCCTTATCGACTTTTTCACTCTTTCCTGACTTCGGTCCCTCTTCCTTGCATGTGCTGCTCTTAACCGTGCATCCAAACCCTCAAACTGTGTTGGTCTGGGTGGAGGTCGCAATGAAGCCACCACTGCCCTCAACTGATACAATACATCCAATCTAAATGATCCAGAACGTGGAAAAGCCAAATCTCCCTCCTTCTCAGTAACTTTATGCCATCTTTAAAGCCAGACTATGGTATAGAGTCCTACATTCATGGCCATATAATGTGCTGGTGTGTCCTCGGGTGATGCCTCTTCACCTACTCGAGTTACTTCTCCTCTATCTCCCCTACAAAGGTCACGTAACACCCTAAAGCATTGCATTTTTAAACCATCTCCTTTCCCCTACAAGATGTTTTCGTTCTTACTTCCTGATGACAATCCACCAATCCCAGCGCGGCTTCACACCAACCGACCTATTGCAGCACAGCACCCTCTGAAGTCACTCTCCCTCCTAACTCAGCTCAGCAGTTCACCCTACTTTGCAATCTCTTCCTTACACATTCACGCATCTCATTAATGGAAACAAGTAACTATCTGTGCACCATATGACCGGACAGTCACATAACCAAGTGTCTGTCCACGAAACGACCGGACAGTCACATAACCAACTGTCTGTTAACGAAATGACCGGACAGTCTCACAATTAATTGTCTGCCTCACCTCTGGCAACCGTCTGTCCGCGAAATGATCCAACAGTCACCTCAGACCATCTGCCCATGAATGGCTGTACAGTCATATAACTAATCAATAAGATCCACTCGCTCAGGAACACTCACACACGCAGTGATCCAAGACCTGCGTTGGCCACTCGAATTGCTGTGGTCCGCCCTTCTGCACTAACTTCCCACACAACTCTCTAAAGCTCTCTCCACACGTTCCCGATCTCCCACTGGGTTTGTCAATGACACCTCACGACTCCCACAATCACTGGTCAGACAAATACAGCTCTGGTGTCTTCTACACCACAAATCTATCCCGGGATCTTAGGCTACTCGTTGAGCCTGACATCAAAACAAAACAAATCGTATCACATGGACCGCACGTATTTGACTCGAAACCACAATCACTCGACTCTCAACCCAACTCCGCAAGACATCACACAATCAAATAATCACCACAATCTAACACACTCATCTCTAGTCATACTCACTCCACAGTGAACTGTTGTTCCTGCCGCACCGTCACTTTCTGTCGGTCTCAGCCAAAGTCTGTCCTCTTCCTCCTTCAATCCTCTGGATAAGCATCCTTTGGACTCTTCGGAGGTCTATAACTAAACTTTCCGTAATATTCCTAACTTCTCCCCTTCACTGCAGAAAGCAACGGTCCTTCTGCTACCAACTGATGCGGCCGAGTTCCTCCCTACCAAATTACAGTGGAACTCATGGCAGATGGACCTTTATTGCCTGCTGAGAAGTGTAGAGGGGAGAAACAGATTATTTGAACAGGACCGCAATTTATAGGAACCATGCCTCTGAAGAATCAAAGACTCTGAATTCCAAGTTAGTGGGTTTATTACAAAGCCAACAACTGGATGTACAAGAACCTCATTACGAGGTTGTAGAAATACATGGGAACTAACACAAATCCAAACTTACGAGCTACCTTTATGCGATGGATCATAAACAGAATCACAATTTCCAGATGCAGAATACAGGCAATGATTGCCCCCATGTCAAGTTCGGCTTTCATCTGTATGGTGAATGAATGAAAAGCACTAGCCTGTTCCTACACTACCACTCCTGTGACATCCCTACTTAGCATTTCCCAGGCAAGATGAGGAAAAAGGTGTCAGCTCGTGAAGACTTCCTAAGAAGTACACAAACGTTGTATGGGTCAAGTAGCCAAAGCTACAGAGCTTGTTCTAAGATGCTCCTTCTCCCTCCTTCGATCTCCTCACCCCTTCCCCTGAATCCACCCTGGGGCACGGTTCCTAATACAAAATCACCAAACATAAAACACGCCCACTGATCACCTCATCTTGCTGGACACTTCCCATAGGTGATTTTCCATGCGGTGTTGCTGCTCCAAGCTCGATGACCTTGATTTCCAGGCTTCCCTCAATGAGAAAGAATACCATCTCCTAATTATCAATTCTCCTTGTTCATATGTATCACATCCTTCCGAGCCTAACTCTCCTAAACAAAAGACGTTATTCTAACTAACAACTTTCTCCACCTGCAACAGAAACGTGAGAACAGAACAAATTGAACACAAACATGAATTTTCTAGCAGCCCTATGCCTGAGCCCCAGGGGAAAATACATTTCAGGCCTACAGAAATCCAGAAAACATACGAATAAAATTCATAGGCCTTTAAAATACACACATGAGCGAACATTTTATTTAGGCCTTTGTACATCATTTACATTACAAAAGCACACTAATTCCATTTTAATTGCAAGCAACTTATAAAGTCCTACACGTTAAGCAAAATTAACAACACCTTGTAGGAAAGTGTGTTTCTATTGCGGTAACCCCCCCCCACCCACTTGTTGCCAGACTACTGATGCACTTTTTCTTGGTGTGCCCTGGGTCCTTGCCAATCAGGTTCTCAGGGCCTGTATTCTTTCCCCAACACTAACCCAATTTACATCTCTGGCCACATGTCAGCCCCTGGTAAATGGTACCACAAGGACCCAGGGCACTGTGACCAGAGAAGACCTCTATGGGCTGCAGCGCTTATTGTGCCACCCTTAGAGGCCCTGTTCCATGACAATCACACCCTGCCTGCTGCATGTCTTGGTGCAGAACAAAGTGAAGAGTCAAAATGGCACGCATCCCTTTGTATTTTCAAAAAGGGGGGAGATAGAGAGAAAAGGGACCAGGCTCACCCTCCTTTAATTAACAGTAAACATAAAACCTTTGAAACAAAGGTCAAGAACCTGGCTTGTCAGTGACTAGTATTCACAACATTTGCTGGAGTTGGAATCCCTATGTATTGTAAAAAAAGAGAAAGATTTTTATTTTTTGTGTCCCCTCACTCACCGGAGTTTCCCCACGGTGACATGCTTCATCATTGGGGCCATCCCAGCCCTCTACGGACTGAGGCGTGCTGCGACTTGCGAACTACGTAGGAGCATTTTAAGTGATGGACTATGTGTAGTGCTAGTGGTTTTGTGAAGTGGAGTGGTCTAATCTATGTGAGTTAAAAATACCTTCCTAGTGAGCTACAAATGATTTATTCCGGCTCCTCGGGGGTATATTAAAAACAGGGTAGAGAGATAGGAATCCTACTATCAATGAGTCAGGTATGCCTAGTTACTCCTGTCAACAAGTTTCGAGCTCCCCAAGCTCTTCTTCAGGACTACACAGGGACCAGCCCTGTGTTCCCCACTCCTAAAACTTGCTCAAGTGAGGTATTTATCAAGAACAAATTAAATTAGATTAAATGCTGCAATAATAAGGCATGCATTAGTACATACATAGAAATACTGTCATGTAGTACATTAATCGGGACCTAACTGAGCCCCATGGAATGCGGAGAGTTGGTCGTATCCTGTCCAATTTGGTTACTCAGGATCTCATGGCATAATCACCTACACTGCAACCTCCGGCCCGCATCCCTTTGTGCCATGCCCACAAACCACTGCCGTGGCATACATCAGTCACCCCTCTAGCTGAGCTGAGTGTCCTATGCCAGTGGTGAGGGTACAGGTGCCCTGTACCCCTACAGTACCCAGGTCCATTCCTGGGCACTGTAAGTGCAGTGCTGCCATTAAGAGTATATGGTGCTGGGGAGTTTGTCATTACAAACTCCACAGCACCATAATGGCTACACTGAAGAATGGGAAGTTTGGTATCAAACTTTTCAGCACATTGAACCCACACTGATGCCAGTGTGGAATTTAATGTAAAATGTACCCCAGCGGGCATCTTAGAGATGCCCCCTGAAACTCAAAGAACCCCTAGTCACCTGAATGAGTGGCTGCCTAGGCTGCCACCACCAGACATGTTTCTGGACCCCCGGGTCGATAGCTTGCTGCTCTCGGGACCTGAAACAATGCACGTCCTGGGTCGAGGTGCCAATCCTCCAGGGTTCACAAAGGAGAGGCTTTAAAGGCATTCCGCCTTTGTGAGCCTCTCCAGACCATTTGCTGCTTTCAGCAACTGGTCCCCACTGGTTTTACACCCCACTTAGGGCAAGAGAACCAGCGGGAAAAACAAATGAGGAAGAGGGGTGTGCACACCTCTGCCAACTCCACCCCTAATGTGGGGGAGGCGAGGTGAAGCACAACCTTGAGTCCCCGCCATCTTGAGGATGGGGGGACCCAGCCAACCAGGGAAAGGCTCCTGCCCCCTCCCACTGGAGAGTGGCAGAATAGGGGGTGTACCCACCCTATGGAAGGGACCCATTGATCCCTGCCCTTTACCTACCTGTAATGGCCCTAATATTAGTATTTAGGGGGCACCCTGAACTTTCATTCTTTAGATCCAGCAATCACAAGAAAAAGAAGAGAAGATGAAGGACGATAAGCTGCGCAGAGCTAATAAGAGGACGACACCCACTGACTTGGCCCCAGCCCTACAGGCCTGTCTCCCCTCGAACCTGCTCCTGCAAAACCCTGGTGTGTCCAGCAGCCAGCAATCTCAAAAGCCCTGGAGGACCTGCTTGCCTTCAGTTTCCAAGCTGTTTCTCCCGTGAACAACAGACGTGTTTGAACTGCAGCTTCTGGTGCCAGCCAGGAACAGCAAATCAAGCCCACTCTGCACCCGCCGAACCCGGCTCGAGCTCGAGTGGAAAAATTCCATGAGGAGGTTCCCCCGGCGATCCTGACCTGAGATCTGGTGACCCGTGACTTGCCTCAAGCCTTCAGACGACGCCTGCATCCTCAATCCAGAGGACCCCCCTAACCCGACCAGAGCGGGTAAGAAAATCCGATGTCCCAAGGCACTCCTACACCCGATGTCCTACGGCCTTGTGTGCACAACCCAGCGGTGCCTAACCAACCTTCAACAGCCCTACTTACCCCTCGAAGTGGTGGTCTCTCCTGGAAGACCCTCGTCCCCGAGCCTGCAGTGTTTCTTTGTCCCGGAGAATCTCCATTGAAATCAACAGGGCACCCGACCTCAAAACAGCACCCTGCACCCAGCCGCCCCAGTGCCACTGAGGCTGCCCCTTTGATGCTAACTTGGTCCCCAACTTGCCCTGAGCTTAACCCTAGGAGCTTTGCTCCCACAACCCCGTGGCCTGCTTGCCAGCAGCCACCAACCGGAGTTCCCCTACCCTCCTTAGGATAACATTGGGCCTCAACACTCTGCACCCGGCCCCCCTAGTGCTGCTGAGGGTGAAACAACAGAACAGTGCCTCACTGACCCTGGGACTCCCCTGAGTTTAACCTCAGAACCCTAACTCAAAAGACTGATTACTTACCTCGAAACCTATAACCTGTTTTTCCTCATAGAATAACATTGACACTTTTTCTCCCAAAAAGTTTCCAGGTGTAGACTTTTGAAAATTGAGAATATTCCTTAAAAATCACCCGATTAACCAACCTGCATTTTCTCAACTGTTTTCAGGAGATATCCCAGTTCTGAATCTAGGTATCCAGCACTGAGTAAGAAAAGTATTGTTAAAGTAACTTACTTGTTAAGTGACTTTTCTCCCATATAATAACATTGGTGATTCTATGTGAAAAAGTTTCGAAGTGTCAACTTTTGAAATACAATAATATTCTTTAAATATCGTACCTCTAACTAAAATGTATTTACTCAACTGTTTTCAGGAAATACCCCAGTGCTGAATCTAGGTTCCAGCACTGTGTTAGTAAAAGTAATCCAAAAAGTAATTAATTGCATTTTACTGAAAAAGCCTGTTGATTCCTATGTACTGAGTCTACTAAGTTTGTGCATTCCATTGCAACCCCTGTAAACTCGAATTGATTTAAAGTCCTACTATATTTTGAAAGTATTCAACAACAGCATATTGTAGCTGAAAAGTATTCATATGCTTACCTGTACCAGGCGTGCTTGGTTCTTGAAATAAAACAACAGTATATTTTTATACAAAAAATATTGGCCTAGAGTTCAGTTCTTGAGTGTGTGAATTCATTTGCTGACTGAGTGTGTACATCAAATGCTTAACACTGTCCTACTGCTCGACCAAGCTACCACTTTAGAGCGTAAGGTTCTATCTAACTTTAACCTCTGCCTACCTCTGGAGACCCTTGGACTCTATACACACGGTACCTCACTTTGGTGCAGTATATATAGAGCCAGTTTCTTACACACCTACATTCATCTTTTATATGATGGTCATTGAAGCCAGAATGCGTTACATCACATGTGGGAATTTCATTAAGTAAATGACATCAAATACTATGGAATACGATATTATAACATGACTGCTACGTTGTCTCCTTACAAGGCACTTTTCCTACCATCTACACTTTCAGATGTTATAACTGAACACTTTTGAAAGGTCAAGTGTAAACACAACAAAGGAATATATGCGGGTGCAGACTATCCATGATTATAATGCACTCCTACAAATAACAGTGCACCATCGTGCTTCATCAACTCCATGGAGAGGTCAAGGAAAAAGAAAATATAATTGCCTAATATGTGCCTTGGAAGGATAGAAGTAATCCAATCAAAAGGATAGCAAAGAAGCTACACCTCAGGGGAGGGCCAAACACAAGAACAGTAAGGAATGCCATTAAATAATAAAAAACAAGCAAATGAGCTTGACACAAAAGCCCACAAATGATAAAGAAAGGGCTGACCCAAAACCCACTGTTAATATGGGAAATGTACACAATAGATATTTGACAACAGGTAAAGGCTGTCTGTAGGTGAGACCTAAAAATCTATACCAAAACATAACACATGAATACAAACACTTGTGCGTTTCTCTTTTATATGATTAACATCTTCCAGTTGTTCTATAAGAGGTGCACAGCCTGATTGTGAAGTTGGCATTTGGCATTTCTGGGTAGCAGCTGGCCAACAGGCTATTTTAGGTGATATTATCCAATTATGAAAGTGTTTCACTAATATATTTGAAAAGAGCAAATTCATTTCCACTGGTTAGACTCTTGGTTGCAAGGAATTCTTTTGGGAAGACCCCCCCCCCCCAAACCCTCTGAAGAGGATGCAACTCACTCACTATACTTCTGACTCTACTCACAGAGTGAAAGTGAACTTAGTTTAACATTTTCCCAGGTTTGGTTTTGGGTCTCAGTTTAGCCCTGACAAGGTATAAATAGTTCTGTAGTTTGCATTTCTAGATTTACTGCAGGATAAGTGAAACTACTACTGCCATAATGCAGTGTTAAAATCACACTCAATTCAAAGGTTATTAAGCGATGCCTTGTCACCAGGTACGCGGGGCTCCAGTCCTGGCCTTTTATTTAACAACCCAATGCATTCTGGTAGTTGCAGTCTCAATTCTCATCACCAAGAAGGGGCCGCGCTAGGCCCTGAGGCCGCGGCACTCGCATCACGTGACGGGGGCGCCCGGCCGCGTCATCGGCCCGCCCCCGCCAACGCCGCGCAGGGATTGGCTACCGGCCCGGGCGGCCGGGAAGGCAGGAAGAAGCCGAGTCGAAGCCCCGGGTCTCCGTGAGGTAGGAGGGGGACCCGGGTGAAGCTTCGGTGAGGGGCTCCCGTGGTCGTGAGGGAGCCCCGTGAAGAACGACCGGAGCGGGAGTCCACCCCGCCGGTCTGTGGCCCGGATCGAGGAGGCCGCGAGGAGAGACGCAAAGCCCTAAGTCCCCGTGAGGGAGGGGGGACCCAGGTGAAGCGCCGTTGCGGGGCCCCCGTGCCAAGAAGGGAGCCCCGAGAGAAGCGACCGGAGCGGGAGGCCACCCCGCCAGTCTGTGCCCCCACGCGAGGGGCCGGTGAGGTAGGCGTGGCCGGGGCACACTGTCGGTGCCAGCCCCGCCTCCCGACCTGAGGCGACCAGAGCAGAGTGCCGGCGGGGCTCCCGTGAAGACGAGGGAGCCCCACTTGGACCGCCCAGAGGCGTAGTGATCCCCCCCGGGCCCCGTGAGAGGAGGAGGGGCCCGAGTGACGCCGCGGGAAGGGAGGGGCCTCGAGGTACATTGCCAGTACCTGCCCCCTCCCCCGGAAAGGAGCCCTGCGTCCTACGGTGGAGAGCCCCGGGACCCTGAGAAAGGGAAGGAGTCTAGAGGAGGCCCGAAACCAGCAGGAGTTGTGTAGCGGGGCCCCCATAGTGAAGAGGGAGCCCCGGTTGCGACGCTGAGGCCTGAGTGAGGCCTTGTGGGCCTGAGTGACCACGAGTGACCACACAGACCACCGGAGAGTCCCGCGACTCGAGGCACATTGTCGGTGCCTGGTCCCCCCCTGCAGAGGAGACCCCAGAGGACGCCTGCAGAACCTACTGAGCCCCCGCAGGAGCCGTCGAGGAGAGCCTGGTGAGAGGGGCCTACGCTTAACTGTGTGGGGGACGGAGAGAGCAACGGGGTACATTGCCGGTGCCCGCCCAGGGGACTGTGTTGCCTTATCAGGTGCCCGTATGGCAGAGGGCACCTGTGACGTGGGCTCCAGACTTGTTGAACTGTCCTGACTTTCCTGCAACTAACTGCCCTACTAGACAACTCGGGAGCAGGCCGGTTGCCCTTGTTGCATATTTTGGGGTAGAGAGTCTTATTCCCCCTCATTGCAAATATGGGTCCCTACTGTATGGATTGCCCTGAGGTCCCCAGTTATTAAGGAAACCTGAGGAAGGAAATGTCCGAGGGAGCCTAGAAGTAAAGAGGGTTGGCTGCTGTGTACACCCTGATGTTTGATACCCCTAGTTTGATGGTAGAGGGAGCCTAGCTGTTTCCTTACAGGTGTTCCTGGTCTATGAGGAGGGCCCCTACCTGATATTACTGCTGGGTGAGGTATGTTCTGCCTAATGTTGGTCAATAGGTTGGCCTGACGTGTTATTCCAGGCCCTTGGTTATGCCCCAGGTTAATGGGCCAGCTGTGCTGATGTATTACAGGTGCTCCTATTTATGATGTACTGTGAAGCCCTGATGTTTTTCCCTTACAGGGGTTGGGTTGGCGTTATCGTGCATGATGTATATCTATGCTAATGTGGTATTTTGCAATTACAGCCCTCCTCTAAGGATGAGAGTCTGAGTTGGCCCCACCAGATTGGCCCCAAATCTAATGTCATTTTGATCCCATCCTTTTTCCTTTCAGCATGGACTTAAAGACTCAGCCCTTACTTCCCATGTAAATAATCCCCCCTTTATATACTGGGCTCTGGTGCCAATTGGCGCCCTGTTGTGACACTACTGTTTTGCATTTTATTTTGCCTTACAGGTTGGAAACACTACTAAACTACTTATCTTTTTCCAACTCAAACTGGTGTCCTGCCTCTTTTGTGATGTGCCTGATGTGTCGTCTGTGGGTACTGCGTGAGTGCTTCACATGTCCTCGAAGTTTGGCTTGCCCGCTTGGTTCCATGCTACCCCCTTGGAGATTTGGGTAACCCCATTTCTTACATTGGTGGCAAGCGGTGGGATAGGACTTGTGTTTGCGCAGTACCACAGCGGCCACAGGTTACACCACAAGTAGAGCTTTGAGAGAATTCAGAGCCTTGTTGTGGGGATTATTGTTGGCTGAATATTGATTGTCAGATTATTACTTCCTCCCGAAAGTGTTTTTGTGGAATTGTGTCCCCTTGTTCCACTGTGGTTGTGTCCCGAAAAACCTCACCACGATGGGGTTGGTTTATGAGGAGGTGGAACTGAGGGAGTACACCGAACAGAAGGTGATAGACTTCCTCCTAGAGAGAGGGATACCCCCAGTAGGGAACATTAGGAGAAAGCTGTTTCTTTATGAGGCCTTCAAAAGGGGGGAGCCCTTAAAGATCAGTGGGGACCTGTCTGATTACCGCCCCGAGTATTTGAAGGGTGGATTCGGTAGAACCCAGTGGGAGGGCTCCCAATCGCCAACCCTCGAGGGTAATTACCTGGATGAAGAGGAGGAAGAGTTTAACAGGGCAGAGACGCCAGTAGCTGATGAGGACACCGTAGATAGGGAGTCTCGCACTGCGTCCTGTCCCGGGGGCACTGCCCCATCCCTTTCCCTGTCCCCAGAAGAGTGGGTAGATAGGAGGGAAGAAAGGGAGCATCAGCTAGTGCTGGAGAAGCTCAGATTTGAGCAGGCCATGGAGTTAGCGCAGCTGACGATTCAACAGCAGAGGCTAGAGACAGACATGGTCCTAGCACAGGAGAGGATGGCAGAGGCGGAGAGGGCCTTTGCCAGGGAGAGAGGTGCTCAGGTGGGTAGGTTGTCCCCTGAGAGTGGTTTTAAGAGCCTGGATACACCAGAGAGGGTGGGATCCAGTGGTGGCAGCGAGTGTAGGTCCAGTGCAAGGAGTCCCATTCCAGATGCCCAGGAGACCGTGCCTGATTCCCAGGAAGAGGGGGACGGGTTAGTGTTCAGGGGCAGGGGAAAACTGTCCCACCAGTCCTGGGGAGAGTTTGAGGAGGAATGTTGGACTGCATTGGAGGATTGGGTGGTGAGGAGAGCAGTAGAGGATTGGGAAGGGCTATGCCATGCCGTTATTCGGGAGCACATGCTGAGGAGTTGTGTCCCAAGTCTGCGTCACCATCTGTTGCAGTGTAGGTTCTCAGACCCCAGGGAACTTGCATGGGAGGCAGACCTCTGGGTAAGTGCCAGAGCGTCTGGGAAGACATTGGGGAGTGATCCAGAAAGGAGTGGTGCAGGGATCTTCCGACCCAGCGTGGCGGAAGAGGTGAGAAGCCCAGCTAGGTCCCAGGATAGTGGGCGGGTTGTAGGGCCTCACATCCCATCAATAGGAGGGAGTGAGACGGGGAGGTGTCCCGAGGTGCCCCAACTGCAGTCACAGGGCCTGGAGAGTTCTTTTAAGGAACCCCAGGTTGGGAGCCTAGGCTGTCCCGATGTGCCTTCCCATGAAGGGGATCCCCTAGTATCAGGAGAACCCGGAGTATCAGTAACCAGAGCTCCAGTGGTTCGGGGGTCTGACCAGTCACAGGGTTTGGATCCTGGACTGGGCTTCCAGGTTCAGGGGTTGCCTGTCCTGGAGGGTGGGGTACCTGTAACCAAGGTCCTTACCAGTTTGACTCCCAGGGGTACTTCTCCCAGTGGGAGGGTGCGGAACTCTGGGAGGGGGTGCAGAGGGAGCAAGGTCTCTCCTCTGTCACCTGCTTAGCCAAAGGGCGCAGATCCCGGGTTGGGTGGCCAGGTTGAGGGTTTTCCGGACCTGGCGGGTGGGACAGCTGTGTTCAGAGTCCCCCCAAAGTTGACTCTCAGGGGTACTACTCCAGTTAGGAGGGTGCGGAACTCTGGGAGGGGGTGCAGGGAGAGGGAGGACTCGCCCCTGTCACCGGTGCAACCTGAGGGTTTCGACTCCAGGTTGGGGAGAGAGTGGTTGTGTGAGGGTGTCCCCAGGAGAAGGAGATGGAGGAACCCTAGGAGGAGAAGTAGGGGGAGGAAAGCCTCGCCCCTGAGAGCTGGTCAGCTTGAGGGTGTAGACCCCAGGTGGGTGGACCAGTGGCAATTTGGAAGGAAGAGAGTGGTGCAAGAGCATTACAAGCCTGAGGCTAGAGCCTCCCACTCTAGGAAGGAACAAGGGCCAGAGATTTCTGGATGGCCTAGAGGCCAGTCCTGGCCACATCCCACTAGGGAACACTAGTGGGGTGGTTTGGTTGGAGAAGGGAGGGTTGCGAGAGAGAACCATTGGGTTCCAGAGTGGAAAAGAGACTGCAGGTGCTCCTGTAGTTGCAGGCCTGCGTCCACCTTTTTCCGCCCCAAGCAGGGAAGCCTATCAAGGTATTGATCGGTCTACCCTGGCTTTTGGCTGGGGGGGAGCTGTGTTGGACTTGGCCTTTTCCCCCAAAATGTTTCGCTTTCGCACCCCCAATTTGAAATGTCTCCCCCATGGGATTAAACCTGTATAGGCCATGAGTGGTGTGAGACACCTTGTTAAAAATGTAATGGTGTGAGCACTTGTAAATTTCCCCATTTTAAAAATGCACCTGACTAAAATGTACTGTGTTTAAAATGGATGCCATGGCCATGAGTTTTGCCACTGTACTGCCATAGGTCAGCAGTCTAGCTATTATTACCCAGCTACCCCTAGCATTTGGAGGGAAAGCCTGGCACCCAGGGTGCTCACACCCTCCCCTTGAGCCAGTTTAGGCTAGTTATGCCAACATTCTAGAAGGTTCTGGCACTGCCTGGGAGGAGGGTATAAGTAAGAGGGATGTGCCACCATAGAGTCAGTCAGAGCTGGGACAAGAAAGAGAGGGGACCTGCTGCGTGGAGCTACCGCCACATGGCCCTGTGAGCTGGGCCCTGCATCCCTAAAACCCCCCTACTCTGCTGTCCACTGGGCCCCTGAATTATGAGGGCCACCCAGATCCCTGTCGCTATTAAGGGACCGTGAATTACGCCAGCACAGCGCGAAAGGAGCACCCAGGAGGTGAGGAAGGGCCCCTGAGGATCTGTACTGGGACTGTCCGCCCCCCCTTGGGAAGTTGTGGCCCCTGTGGAAGCGCTGGACTGGGAGGAGATGCCCCCGAGGAACTGTGCCTCTTAATCTGCCCCTGGACTGCCTACCAAGCGCTGTGGAGAGAGAAGCACTGGGGCTGGTGTGGCCCCCTGAGTGCTGTTGGCCCTGGAAGTTGTGTGGGCCAAGGGAAGAGCGGAGCGCTGTGAATAGCGCCGTTTTCTGAGGAGACTGTGGCAGCCTGTGAATAGCGCCGTTTGTGGAGGCGCGCTTCTGCCGATATAAATAATTAAATAGAAGGGAGCCTACCCCTTATTGTTGCCACCGTCACCGCCGCGGCCCGGCGCCGCCAAGGAAACCCCCGCCGTGTTCGGCATCGTTGTGGCGGCCCCCGGTACCAGGAGAGGGCCGCCGAAGTGAAGAAGGGGCCGCGCTAGGCCCTGAGGCCGCGGCACTCGCGTCACGTGACGGGGGCGCCCGGCCACGTCATCGGCCCGCCCCCGCCAACGCCGCACAGGGATTGGCTACCGGCCCGGGCGGCCGGGAAGGCAGGAAGAAGCCGAGTCGAAGCCCCGGGTCCCCGTGAGGTAGGAGGGGACCCGGGTGAAGCTTCGGTGCGGGGCTCCCGTGGTCGCGAGGGAGCCCCGTGAAGAACGACCGGAGCGGGAGTCCACCCCGCCGGTCTGTGGCCCGGATCGAGGAGGCCACGAGGAGAGACGCAAAGCCCTAAGACCCCATGAGGGAGGGGGGACCCAGGTGAAGCGCCGTTGCGGGGCCCCCGTGCCAAGAAGGGAGCCCCGAGAGAAGCGACCGGAGCGGGAGGCCACCCCGCCGGTCTGTGCCCCCACGCGAGGGGCCGGTGAGGTAGGCGGGGCCGGGGCACACTGTCGGTGCCAGCCCCGCCTCCCGACCTGAGGCGACCAGAGCAGAGTGCCGGCGGGGCTCCCGTGAAGACGAGGGAGCCCCACTTGGACCGCCCAGAGGCGTAGTGATCCCCCCGGGCCCCGTGAGAGGAGGAGGGGCCCGAGTGACGCCGCGGGAAGGGAGGGGCCTCGAGGTACATTGCCAGTACCTGCCCCCTCCCCCGGAAAGGAGCCCTGCGTCCTACGGTGGAGAGCCCCGGGACCCTGAGAAAGGGAAGGAGTCTAGAGGAGGCCCGAAACCAGCAGGAGTTGTGTAGCGGGGCCCCCATAGTGAAGAGGGAGCCCCGGTTGCGACGCTGAGGCCTGAGTGAGGCCTTGTGGGCCCGAGTGACCACGAGTGACCACACAGACCACCGGAGAGTCCCGCGACTCGAGGCACATTGTCGGTGCCTGGTCCCCCCCTGCAGAGGAGACCCCAGAGGACGCCTGCAGAACCTACTGAGCCCCCGCAGGAGCCGTCGAGGAGAGCCTGGTGAGTGGGGCCTACGCTTAACTGTGTGGGGGACGGAGAGAGCAACGGGGTACATTGCCGGTGCCCGCCCAGGGGACTGTGTTGCCTTATCAGGTGCCCGTATGGCAGAGGGCACCTGTGACGTGGGCTCCAGACTTGTTGAACTGTCCTGACTTTCCTGCAACTAACTGCCCTACTAGACAACTCGGGAGCAGGCCGGTTGCCCTTGTTGCATATTTTGGGGTAGAGAGTCTTATTCTCCCTCATTGCAAATATGGGTCCCTACTGTATGGATTGCCCTGAAGTCCCCAGTTATTAAGGAAACCTGAGGAAGGAAATGTCCGAGGGAGCCTAGAAGTAAAGAGGGTTGGCTGCTGTGTACACCCTGATGTTTGATACCCCTAGTTTGATGGTAGAGGGAGCCTAGCTGTTTCCTTACAGGTGTTCCTGGTCTATGAGGAGGGCCCCTACCTGATATTACTGCTGGGTGAGGTATGTTCTGCCTAATGTTGGTCAATAGGTTGGCCTGACGTGTTATTCCAGGCCCTTGGTTATGCCCCAGGTTAATGGGCCAGCTGTGCTGATGTATTACAGGTGCTCCTATTTATGATGTACTGTGAAGCCCTGATGTTTTTCCCTTACAGGGGTTGGGTTGGCGTTATCGTGCATGATGTATATCTATGCTAATGTGGTATTTTGCAATTACAGCCCTCCTCTAAGGATGAGAGTCTGAGTTGGCCCCACCAGATTGGCCCCAGATCTAATGTCATTTTGATCCCATCCTTTTTCCTTTCAGCATGGACTTAAAGACTCAGCCCTTACTTCCCATGTAAATAATCCCCCCTTTATACACTGGGCTCTGGTGCCAATTGGCGCCCTGTTGTGACACTACTGTTTTGCATTTTATTTTGTCTTACAGGTTGGAAACACTACTAAACTACTTATCTTTTTCCAACTCAAACTGGTGTCCTGCCTCTTTTGTGATGTGCCTGGTGTGTCGTCTGTGGGTACTGCGTGAGTGCTTCACATGTCCTCGAAGTTTGGCCTGCCCGCTTGGTTCCATGCTACCCCCTTGGAGATTTGGGTAACCCCATTTCTTACAGTCACCAAATTGGAATTAAACTACCAGGTTAAACATGTTTGCAAAAGGAAATCTCAGGGCTGAATCACTGTGTTCCTCATGACAATGAATCGTGTGATGACATACTGAATTCCCTACTCAAATGTGACGCGAGAAATGAAGATTTCTGATGTACGGGCCTCTAAAACACATCTCATCCATATCTATACAAGGCCTCCACTTTGTGTGTCTTTGTAAGTGTGTGTGTCTGCACCTGAAACATCTCTTTTATTTAACTACATAGGTCTTGCTGTCAGTGTCGTACAGACGCTTAGAAGAGCTACAGTGCCAAATTCTTCTACATGTATATATTTATTTTCTATAGCGCCAACACTATCCCGTGTGTTAAAGCACGTTACATGAAAAGTGTGAAGGGAAAAAGAGAAAAACATACATTTATACATCACATAGGTTTTATGAGGCGTAAGATATATAATCAGAATTTCAAAAATAAGGATAAATGTTGGCATTATATAAAGTGGGTATTCCAGTTTCTATATATATTAATCTGTATAGTACAGGCTTCAGATTCAGTCTAAGGGCCTGATTACGAGTTTGGCAGTGTGGAAGCGGGACCACCTGCGAGATTAGGAGTTTTCTCCTGGCGGTTCTTTGGCGTTCCCACAGTGGTGCCTACTGGCACCGCAATGGGAACGTCAAAATCAGTACTTGCATGGTCAGTCAGTCAAAAACAGCTTTATTTGGTTTGTTACAACCATAAAAGTACAATTTACCTCTTATCTTACTAAAACAGGAGAAAGTAAAAACACAATAATACATAGCACGGCGGTATCAATATCATCTTACCACTTGATATACGTATACTTTAACTATCATTTTAAAATCGGAGTATTATAATAATTAATTTAATTAAAAATGCTTATTTCATACCTATACAACACCTCCTTAATCGTGTAGCTCAGGTGCTATACGTACTGACGGCGAGCAGGACACGGGTTCTGACTTTCTTTACATCTCTTCCTCGTGAAATTAGACGAGGTGTCAAGAAGAGATTCTGTGAAACTCGTGCCCAGTTATTCTAAGTTGTTGAACATGTAAACACAGGTGCACACCCCTTTGATGGTGCACCTGAGGGACTTCCTGTCTCATATATTAATGACAGGTGACTCTTCGTTTATAAATATACCTAGACAATTCTTCAAGCTTACGTGCACGAAAATACTGCAGGACAGTATTCTTTTTACAGAAC
This sequence comes from Lissotriton helveticus, assembly GCF_964261635.1. Classification (NCBI taxonomy): domain Eukaryota; kingdom Metazoa; phylum Chordata; class Amphibia; order Caudata; family Salamandridae; genus Lissotriton; species Lissotriton helveticus. Next base: position 578,525,021 of record NC_136073.1, on the reverse strand, counting down.
CCCACATGTGACAGTGACGACTTTAAGCTCGACTGCTCTACACCCTTGGAGGATCTACATTATATACATACCTCCAGGCATCCTAATAGTTAATTCTTGTTGCTTTTTTGAATATATTCACTCACCATCGGTCGTCCAATTTATGATCTTCCTTGACGCCAGGAAAGTTTTTTCTTTGCCCTGAAGAAGTCCCATCACGGGACGAAACGCGTCGGCTGTTCTCTTTTGTATGAGAAATAAAGAATCTAACAAAACAAGACTTCTGGAGTTCACCATTTGTGCTTCATCATGTTATTACTAATGTAGTACAATTTTGATATATGGTGCACCTGTGCTTTTTTCATGCTATGTTGTAGTTCTGTTTAGGACTGACATTGTGTTGGCGGGTGTTCAATCGGTGTGCACATAATCCCTCTTTAATTAATAAGAAAGGGGCAAATCTACTATTGAGGCTATCTCGGATCAGGTGCATTCCTATGAAGGTTCCGCCATCTGTCATGCATTAGCAACCATAAAAGTACAATTTACCTCTTATCTTACTAAAACAGGAGAAAGTAAAAACACAATAATACATAGCACGGCGGTATCAATATCATCTTACCACTTGATATACGTATACTTTAACTATCATTTTAAAATCGGAGTATTATAATAATTAATTTAATTAAAAATGCTTATTTCATACCTATACAACACCTCCTTAATCGTGTAGCACTATTTTAAACGCTAGTTGTTTCCCACTTGTTTAATGTCGAGGACTTATTGTTAGATCTTACTCTGGGCAATTGAGGGACACCTTAACTTTTTTCATATATTTCCCCAAGGCACAGGCTATATCTAAGTTCTCCATTTCCAACAACAATTTAGCGGCTTGCATCCTATTTGTAATATTATAATTTTTAAAAATCGGACATAAAAACTCCTTTCGTAAATCTAAAAACCACATACAATCCAGTAAAATGTGTATAATATTACAGGTAGTGCCTAAAGTGCAGGTGCAGATCCCGTTACAACTTATCATTTGATTTCGAGCTCCATTATTAGCATAACATGGGTTTATTCCAATTCTCATTTTTAGGACTTCCCGCCTTAAGTCATGACTTGGTAGTCGATCTACATACGGAAAATGTTGGTCAAGCTCCCATGCAGCTGTCATGTGGTCTACCGAACTTTTTTGTGAAAGGTACTCCCGGTCATAAGTGCGGGACATATCGGTTCCTTGAAGCCTTAGTTCTTTCTTACCTATTATTGTATGATCTTGTAGAGGGCAGACCTTTAAATTGAGCACCCTGTAAGCATTCCTTATTGATGCTCTTGTCTCTTTGGCCCAGGGTAAGTCGCTCTTTGTAATTTCCACTTTGGTCCACTGGGAGATTTTGAGGAGCTCATCTGCTCCCAATCGCTGCCAGAACCGTACAAAGGCCATACAGGCGGTTATCGCACACGAGGTAATTCCCAACTCAAGTCTGGCCGCCTGTACCATAGAAGATTTGGGCAGTACAAATAGGCTTTTTAATATATTTCCCTCCTCTCTATCCCAGGAGGTCTTACCGCTTAAATAAATAACTTGGGCTTCATACAAGAATTGGGGGGGCACCATTGCTTGATAGGCTTTCAGGACCGGTCTGTCCGACATTTCTCCATAAGTATTGTTGAATCTTTTTAGACCTTTCACTGAAGCCAATGCCCTCATTTTTAAAGCTTGCAAATGAGTGTACCATTTCAGGGTACCAGAGAACCACATTCCCAGATACCTGTAATCAGCTACCCTCTCAAGCAATACTGTACCCAGGTACCAAGAAAACTTTGTTTTTCTCCTGCCAAAGCAAACAACTTTTGTTTTCTCCATGTTTACTACGAGTTTTTTGGTAGTACAGTATTCTTTGAATCGATTTAGTTTTCTTTGGAGCCCAATCTCCGTCTGATCCATAATTACCAGATTATCAGCGTAGAGGAGGCATGATATCTGGTTTCCTCCTAATTTTGGGTTTGCCCCTCTAACCTCTCTTAATTTTTAGGGTAGGTCAGCTAAAAACAGAGAGAATAGTAGGGGGGCAAGTACACATCCCTGCCTTAAACCGTTCCCAATTGGTATTCTCTTCGTCAATCCTCCCTCCTTATCCAGAATTATCTGTGCCCAGTTTTCTGTATGCAGTTCTTTAATTAGAGCTAGCAGGTCACCCTGTATTTCATACCCGGCCAATGTTGACCACAGTTGCTCCCGGTCCACCAGATCGAAAGCTGCACGGAAGTCCACGAAACAGGCGAATAATTTCCCCCCCTGATCGATCGGTTTCCGTGCAATGGACCAAAGAGCAAAACAGTGGTCAACCGTTGAGTGGCCTTCTTTGAACCCCCCCTGTTCTGGTGGTACTATGTGTTTGTTGTCCACCCAGACCTTTAATATACCCAGAATTGCTTGAGAGAAGACCTTTTCTCCTATATCCAACAGGTTTATTAGGCGGTAGTTTTTTGGGGAGTTTACATCGCCTTTCTTATGTATTGGCCTGACAATTGCCCCTTTCCAATTCTCTGGAAACTTGCCTGTGTTTAGGATTTCTTGGAACATATTAGAAAAAAACACCGCCCACCAATCTATATTCGTTTTTATTATAATTGCTGGTAAATTATCCGGTCCTGCAGCCCGTGTTAGGTTTAGTCTCTTTATTATACCTCTAATGGCCTCTGGGGAGAAGTGTACTTTAATTTCTTCCCTTATTCCAGGCCAATCATTGGCCATTTTTCCCTCCCTGTCTGGCCATATGCCATAGATTTCTTCCAGATATGTCACCCACTTGGCCTCTGGCACCGAGCAATGTAGGGTTCCTGAGACTTTCCCCATACATTCCTGAATTAATTTCCAAAAGCCTGTCACATTCTTTTCTTCAATTGTCTCAAGTAAATTCCCCCAACATTTGTCCTTAAAAGTCCTTTTTTTTATCTCTAATAGTGGACTTATATTTTATTTTTAGTTTCTTAAGTTCTATTACCGCGTCATCACTATAATTTACACTAAGGTATCTCTCCTGTTTTCTAATACTAGCCTTTACCTTCCGACATTCATCATCGAACCAATGGAAGGTACTACTGGGGTATGGTTTCACATTATTTACTACTTTACGATTACCGAGTTTTAGTTTTATCCTGAGGCATTCCACCATATCCCTTATTGTATCCTCATACCAGGTTATGCCCTCCTCTGGTGCTAGATTATCTAATTCCACGGTTAACTGGTGTGCACTCAGTTTTTTATATATTCATCGGTGATTCTCGTAGTGAGTCGTTTGGGGTATTCCACCTCTACCGAAAGCACTTTTTATCTATGTGGGGAGCTAAGTACCTGGAGTTCTACCTGCAGTGGGTAATGATCACTACCCTCCAGCCTAAGAATTTCAAATTGTTTAATTAGATAACAATTCCAGGCCTGAATAAATTCATAATCTATTGGGCACAATTGTTGTCCTACCTTAAAAGTACGATTCGCTGGCCGGTCTGCTTCCTTTCTTCCATTTATACAGACCAGACCCATAGCCCCTAGCAATTGCCCAAGCTCATCATCTTGAGTTGAGATCTCACAGCAGGGAAAATGTGCGGGCTCTATTTTATATATTCCCAGCATATCCTTCAACCAGGGGTCCGTTTTAATGGGATTTAATCTATGATTGAAGTCCCCCAGTATCATTAACACATCTCTTGGATAGCGATCGTATAGGTATTCCAGGTCTGATTTTAAACATTCTAGATCATCCTTATATTCGTTAGTTTTCCCTTTCTGTATGTACACATTTATAATACATAGATTTTCGGCCCCCAACATATTGTTTAGGGTACATACTCTACTACCCAAAGCCCAATTACACTTGAGTTCAAGGGAGTCCATGTCTTTGGCAGTAGTCAATGGCGTGCAGGTACTGGGGTGCATGCACACAGAGGGGCACAATATGTGCCCCCCTGCATGCATCCCCAGACCCAGAGGCAACTAGGGGGCCCTGTAGGGCCCCCTTTGTTTCCTCCCCACCACAGTTTTCATGGTGGTGGAACCGGCATGAAAACCATGGCAAAGAGGAAAGACGTAATATGCTTGGTGGTACCCGAACAACTCGACTGCCCTAGAAGTAATAGGGCACTTGGAAGGCCACCGCACCCTCACGATTCTGGTGGTCCATGGACTGCCAGACTTGTAATTAGCCCCTAAGAGAGAGGAGGGAATAGTCCAGTGCAGCGGTTCTTTACCTGGGGTCTGTGGAACCCAGGGGTCTGCAATGCTTACTCAGGGGTTCAAAAGACTGTTTAGAAAAATGAAATAAAATTTGAAGAATGCTATAGCATATATAAATAAAGAAGCAACTTTTAAATTTTAAAATATTCTGTAAATCTAAAGACTTTTGAAAGTGGATGCTAAAAATTAAGTTGATATCCTTAGCTTTATTCATGGGAGCAGCTGACAGGATACCGTATGCATGATAGGTGGCCTTATGCAGTATAGGCAGCCTCAACTGAAGCACCCAAAAAAATAGAGCATGCATTACCAGCAAAAAAGACAAAGTTATATGTTAGAGTCTAGCATATTTTTCGTCTTTTAGAATTGAAAACCAAATTTAGAAAAACTCTAACCTTCCCATTAAAATTACATTTGTAATGTTACTATGATTGTGAATTATATACAATATTTAGTAATTTTTATATGTTTTTTTGCTACTGTATTTTTTGTGTACTGTTTCAAATTGTAGAAATTAGTGGTAATCACTGAGTGGTGGTCCCCGTTCACCACAGCGATTCAGTGGGGTCCAAATAAATCAAAAGGGTAGGAACCGCTTGTCCAGTGCGCTGTCATGGTACCTATATGAAATTAGTTTAATGATTTGAAGGAAGATTTTATTTTTAGGAGTGAGAAGCAGCAGAGGTTTCCCTGCCTTAGAGGTCATGACATGAGATTATAAATCCATGGGTGTCATGACGTGAGGCATGAGTTTCCAGAAGTATGACACTGACGTCTGGCAGGCTTGGAGACTGCTAGCTACAGGCTTTAGAACTGCTTTGGTGTAGCTCATTAAAGCATGTGTATGGAGCGAGGGTCCAAAAGACATTGATGGTGCTTGGTGTATACACATGCTTTAATGAGCTACACCAAGCAGTTCTAAAGTCTGTGGCTAGCAGTCTCCAAACCTGCCATACTTCAGTGTCATGCTTCTGAAAAACTCATACTTTTCAGCCCTTTAAAGGCCACAATGTTTTTCTTCAAGGAAGTTGGAGGTTGCTTATAGGTGGTGGCTGAAAGAGTCTGCAAAAGGTTAAGGTGTTTGGAAAGACTTCTCACCTTGAATGGGTTTATGTCCTTCAGCCACAAGATGGCCAAACTCCACCACCATATAAACAACAAACAACAAGGCGATGGATGCAATGCTTGAATTAATCTCAGCTACTAGTAATCATTAAGTCTGGATTCCACTGCATACTTTTTTGCCCACCATGCTGCCTTACAGAGTCAATTTAGAGAGCTCCTAATACAAAGGAAAATGTGGCTCTAGATGGCATACATTAAAATCTAATTTTCTTGATCCCCAATACAGGTGACAGAACTATCTGTCCAACATAAGCCAAATAATGCTTTTATGGTGTATATAGGGCACCAGTCTTTAAAATGTATAAGTTCCACAATTGGATTTCACTGACTTCACTTTAAAACCAGACAAGGAACTGAAACGTTTAGTTCACTTGTTACAATTAGTAACATGAATGGACTTGGTGATTATGAGCACTTCGACCACCGATAAAGCAACCTTGTGTTGCTGTCCCTCAAAGGAGACACTTTGGAAGTCTTGATACCGCCTATCATCCTGCATAAGGGGCTTCATTGGCATACTGAATTCAGGGGGCTGTTGGAATTCCTTGTTCTTCTCTGTAACATTATGAGTTTGGATGGACATCTATTAATTCACATCATCATTTGGGGGTCTTACCTAATTGCTACAGAATATTCTGATGAAATTGGGCCCACGTGAAAGCTATACAAGATTGTCCCCAAGTATACCCATTCAAAAGCCTTTTCAGTGTCATGATCAATGTCTATACCTAGAGTTTCGGTTATTTCGTTTCATAGATCAGATGCAGGATGTTTTCATGTTATCTGAGTTTTACAGGCCCAGGCATAGTCAGTTTTATATGGCTAAAGGAAGATCAGCAGAAGAGAGACACTCTGCTTAGCCCAGATCTTGACATAACGTTTCTTATCTGCTTCTATTAGCCCACTCGGCTTGCGGAATTCTTACTCAGCAGGATCATTACCTCACTTAAATAAGACTGCAGTTGTGTCTAAAAGGAGCTCCACACATTCACAAATGACAAAACTAAATGAACCAAAAAATTTCAAAAGAACCCTGTTATAAATTATATTATGGTCGGAAGCCTCACTTTTTTGAGGGAACAGATTGCTTCCAATCGCCATCCAGCGTCGTAGGACACCAATGCCAAGCTTTTGTCAATGTGGTCACCTTAGGGGTGTATTAACGCTGGGGCTAGTAGCTCATTGACCACTTGCACCCACACCCCTAACACCCCTAAATCTAGGATTTAAGGGGCACCCCGGCACCAGATCCTCAGTGCTTATTCGAATTGCAACAGAGGAGCCTGAAGAGAGCTGAGTCTATGATAACAGGACCTGCACAAAGCAATGGCATGATACTCAGCACCTGTTGGAACCATCCTGATACTGCATGACTGCGACTCGTCCTAGATCAAAGACCGGGTCCTCCAGACAGGGGGACCTTTTTAAGAGCCAAAAGCAACTCCAGACTCCCTTGGACTAGTGGCACTAGTCCCTTGCTGTTCGCAAGGTAAAAACAATGTACCGGAACCAAAGAATTGCTGGCCATCGGGCTCTCCGAGGGATTGCCCAAAAGTAGGTGGTAAACTGTATTATGGAGAACGTAGTCCTGACCTTTGCAAGTTTCAGGCGACTGCCATTTTCCCCCAGACCTCCAGACATTGAAAAAACTTTAACTTCTTGCTGACCATACCGCTGCTAAGGCTTGTTGGTTGCCAGTCCGGCAATCACTTCCTTTACTCGACGTTGCAACTCGAGGGAGCTCAGCAGTACCTTTACCTTAATAGAGCATTCGCTCCATTGTTGACTTTTTGCACCTGTTTCCTCACCAGCACTGTGTAAGCAGTAAAACCAACTCCCCCGTGGCTCCCGCCTCAGCACCAAGGACAGCTAGAACAACTCTGCCCCCGTGGCGTGTGGAAGGAGATAAAATCAAACTGGGACTCATGTCACCTTAACCCTCAGTGGGTTCCATGCAACTCTACCTACAAGTGACAGATTGTCCCTAGTGCTATTTACCATTGACCACAATGCTAACGCTGTGCAGTATTGATTTGCACTGATTTTAATTTCATTCTAAAATCCATAACTCCAGTTCTACTTATCATATTGACTTTGTTTTTGTGTATACATTTATATAAAAAGCTGCTTTATTGTTATACATTTGAGTTATAGTATTTATTGTTAATTTTGGTACTATGAAATGCTTAAAACATGTTCTTCTAGTAAAGCCTGATTGTTCTTTGCCACACTACGAGGGCTGAGCTAGGGATTTATTATTGTGAATCCAAGGACCATCTTTTAGGGTATTGTGAGAGTATTGCACAGTAAAGCCTAACCAGCATCACTACATAATACTCCATCTTCCTACATCACCTAGTCACAGGAACCTCACACCGTGCCTCAAAATTGTTTTTGTTTAGAATCCTCAGGTAAAAAATCCCCAAGTGCAGTGGTTTTTAACCTTTTGACTTCTGTGGACCCCCACTTAATCATTACTGGAATTCAGAGACCCCCACTGAATAATTCTTCGAATCCGGGGACACCCACTGGGTCATTACTGGGAGCCGGGGACACCGGCCTAGGCAATTGTGATGATTTTAACCCCAAAACAATATACAAATGATTAAACATTTTGGCTCGGACCCTCAATGCTCTGCACATGTTGGTGAACCAATTTGTCCAGATTATGGATAGTCTAGATTTAGTCACCAATTATGGCAAATCCCGTATTATGGCCTTTGGACCAGGAAGAATTGAAACCCACAGATCCATACTAATATAATAAAGAGAGAGCCCAAACCTTTGAGGCGGGTATTCTCAGGAACCACAGCACCAATCACAACACCCAATACAGCGTTGGAAAGGGCAGTTGCAGCAGAAGGACATAGGCTATGCAGACGCCCACCATATACATTTAAAAGGTAAAGAACCGTGCCAGCAAAGTAGTCCCTTGTGGGCGTGTCTGCGTTGTGCTGTGGGCGTGTGCTAGGGGCGTGACAAACGCTGGGGGTGTGTGGTATGTTCCGCCCTTCATGCCATGTCTCATATCGTGTGCTGTGGGCGTGTGCTGGGGGCGTGGGCATGTGCAGGCGGCGGGATTACGGGATAAAAAAGCGAGTGTTGTGCCCAATATTTCATTGTTTTTTCTTCCCAGGTTCTGTACATTCCAGCTCCGGGTGTCCACCCAGCTCCCTTTAAATACCCCTGCACCCCATAATGATAACCCACGCTTGCTCCTTAAAATACCCCAACACCCATAAACACTAACCCATCTTAACCCTATAAATATACCCTGTACCCCAAAACCCAAACCTATCCCTAAACCCTAAAAATACCCCTGTACCCCAAAACCCAAACCTAGCCCTGAACCCTATAAATACCCCTGTACCCCTGTATGCGCCATGAGCCTCCCTCACGGGATGTGATATGTCTGCGCAATACAAATATCCAGACTAGACTAGACTAGTGGGCTTATACCATGTAAGTCTTTCCTGCAATGGAAGAGGGCCCGTACTGTGTAGCGCTCTATAAACAATACATAAGGATATGAAAGTGACTCTATCTCTTATTGGCAGCCAATGTAGATCTCTCAACGCCGTTATGGAAGAGGAGCCACGAGGTCTATTAAGTGCCAGCTTGGCCGCAAATGACTGGACTCTCTGGAGCCTCTGCAAGATGTATAGAGGGGCACCCAGGTATAGCGAGTTACAGTAATCGAGTCTAGCCAAGATTACACTCCTTACCACCAGAGGTCGGGTCGCTTCAGGCAGAAGAGGGAGAATCTGTCTGAGCACTTTTAGCAGGCCAAAACAGACACTGATTGTTTTATTAGTTTGCGAAACCAATTGAAGGTTTTCGTCAAACAATACTCCCAGATTCCGCACGGTCTTAACTGGGATGCAGGGATCAGCTCCCGCCGAGAGCCTAATCTCACAAGATGGTTGCTGACTTAATTTAGCCGGTGAGCAATAAACTACTTCTGTTTTCCCCTCGTTGAATTGGAGGGAGTTTGCATTAAGCCAGCCGGCGACCTTTCCCATGCATCGCTGGAGAGTATCCATGGTCACCGCTTGCTTCCCTTCCAGGGAGTACACCAACTGAGTGTCATCAGCATAGTTGATTAAGTCGATCCCATATGATTTTATAATGGGGATCAAGGGCTGCAGATAAATATTAAAAAGGATTGGGCTGATCGACGAGCCCTGTGGCACTCCATGGTGGACCTGAGATTTAGGGGAGGCAAACGGACCCAAAGTCACTACCTGTTGTCTGCCTAGCAGGTAGGATTGTAGCCATTTTTGGGCCTTACCTTTCACGCCCAGATTCTCTAACCTCCTTAGCAGAACTGCATGGCTAACCGTGTCGAATGCGGCCGACATATCCAGCAGTACTAGTACTGATGAATTGCCACTGTCGGCTCGCATTCTCAAGGTGTCCAGCATGGTTGCCAATGTAGTTTTTGTTCCATGGCCTGGGCGGAATCCAAACTGGTCCTTATCCAGTAGGCAGTTCTCTTCTAGGTAGCTTGACAGAGATCTACTGACAGCCTTTTCCAGAATTTGTATGGGATAGGGCAGCAGAGATATGGGCCTGAAGTGGGCCGGAATTGTTGGATCCAGCGAAGACTTCTTTAGTAGGGGGGTTACCACTGCCTGTTTCCATATCTCTGGTACCACTACTTCCTCCACGGATTGGCTGCAGATCAAATGCAACCAGGGGAGAAGTTCCGGGCCATGCTCCTTCCAGATCCTATGAGGGAGCGGATCTAGCGGGGACCCTGAGGATATACCAAGCGCCAAACTGGTAAAAAGCTCCTCTGTAAGAGATGGAAAACTCTCCAAAGATGGTACTGCTTGTGGTTCCTCCTCAGCCATCTGAGATGATAAATCATGGCTGCTAGCCTTACCCTGGGCGAGTCCCCCCACAATTTTAGCAATCTTTTCTTCAAAGAAGACAGAGATTTCGTCGCACAGTTTTTGGGTTGCGACCACCTCATTGCTCATGCAGGTCGGTTTAGACAGGTCTCTAACGATATTAAAGAGCGTTTTAGTGCTATTGGATGATTGAAGTATGGTAGTGGCATAAAAGAGTGCCTTTGTTTTAGCAATGGCCCCTTTATATATAGCCTGCTCTATCTTTAGCAGCCGTTTATCAGACTCTAAATAGTGTTTTCGACACTTCCTTTCTGCCTGTCTACACCGGTTGCGCAGGGATTTCAACTCTTCACTAAACCAGGGGGCTGAGGGCTTCCTTCTGTTCTTTATATTTTTCAGGGGAGCAATCTTATCCAGGGTGTCTGTGATATGGTTGCAGTAGACCTGATATTTCTGGTCCACGGAGCCCTTGGGATCAAAGGGAGTTTTACTGGTGAAAGTTGGATCTATTCTATTTATAGAGAGTTTAGACCAGTCCCGTCCCTTACGATAGGTTACAGGGAAGCTGTTTCCATTCCCTTGAGTAGGTGCAGTGATCAGAAAATGGACCAGAAAGTGGTCGGTCCAACATTGAGGTAAGATATCAATCACCCCTATACCCCTATACCCCAAAACCCAACCCTAGCCCTGAACCCTAAAAATACCCCTGTACCCCAAAACCCATACCTATCCCTAAACCCTAAAACTACCCCTGTACCCCATAACCCAAAACTATATCTGAACCCTTAAAATACCCAAACACCCCAAAACATATACCTCAGTACCCCAAAACATATACCCTTATACCCATACTTACCTTATCCAAACATTTAAAAAAAACATGCTTTTACCATTCATGCATTTACAACGAATTTCGTTGTAAATGTATGCGTGGTAAAAGCATATAAAATGTAATGCCATGCGTTATAATGGCATTGCGGAGTCATGGTACTTTCGTAATGAAAGTATGCGGAGTGATGGTATGCGGAAAGAAAGTTGCCGAATAATGGGTGTTTACCCTCCCCCGGTAAGTACATTGGTGGCACGGCAGCCCACATCCTCAGCAACATACTCATATTTTTTCACCACCCATTTGAAAAACGCACAGGTCTCTCTCATTGAGGGCCAGCACCGACATACACTTTTAGACAATCTCCCGCCACAAGTTCTAGAATTGCGAACTTTAGAGCTGGGGAGCTATGTTTGAATCTCGGCATCAGCTCAACATCCTGTGATTCCAGGGAAATCGCGTTGTCTCCCGGTGCCTACCACAAATGAATGTGTTCTTCTGTAATGTAAATTGTGCTCATGCCATGTTGTCGAGTTCGCGCTATATAATATTGCAAGGAAAAATAAAGTAGGGAAACTCGAGTTCACACACTACTGAACGCACACTCTTAAGTGCATCAGCAGTGCACTGTGAATCGGAGCATTTCACAGGCCTGTCACAGATAAGAAATGCTATTAAAACGAAATCCTACAAAACAATATACTACTGGCCGGCAGCAATTCATACCCGGACAACGTCGGGATGGGCTGCTAGTTATTAATAAAGGGGCAGACCCTGTATTGTGTGAAGGATTTTACTTACTTGGACATTATTTTTAACTCAATAGGTTCCTGGCATCCTAATTTTTCCAGCTCTAGACTCAAACTTAGCAGGTCAGAAGGAGCCATTTTTAATCTCTGTAGTGCAATGGGAAAGGGTTCTACCTCTTTTAAAAATCTACAATGCCCAATGTGTCCCAGCTGCCATTTACGGGGTAGGGATATGGGGTTTCCATAAGAGCTCCCCTCTTCAGTGTGAGGAAGACTGAACATGTAGAAGGTTTTTACAGCTCCCTCCCCGTGATGGCTGCCTCAGAACGGGGGATGGTGAGGTTGGGGAGGAGTGGGAATGGATAAAAAAAAACAATAAATAAACTTGCCCTCACCGCCGCGCCACCACACTCCTCTCCTCCGACCTCTTTATCTGCTGGAAAGCACAAAAAGCACCAAGGCTCCTGTACTCTCCCAGCCAATCACGACGCTGCATGAGCTGTGTCGTGATTGGTCTGACAGCCTGTTAGGTCGTTCAGGCAGTGCCTGGGAGCCGGGGCATGTTCTCCACAGGGCTGTGCAACACAGCCCTGTGGAGAGCATGCTAAGTACCCAAGAGGGCCGGCCAAACTTTCATGCGCACTTAGAGGAATGCAAACCACTCCTCACTCTGCTCTGGTCACAGAGCCTAGTCCTGCCCCGACCTGGCTCCAAGCCCCGCATATAAAAATAAGATGATAATAACGTCCAGATATTATCATTTTCTTTTTCGCACTGCTGAAATAGCCGCCACTGCTCCCTCCCTCGCCTTCTAGTTTTATCCTACACACAGAGCTAAAGCAACGTTTTATTGAGATGGTGTCCAAATGGCGCCCATGCTTCTTTGGGTCAGTATATGGACAAAACCCCAATCCACACTCTGTAGAGACATATTCTCAGATTGTCTCCATTTGGGTAACTGGGGCTCCATTCTGTGGTTGAAATACATTTATACAGCCTTTCAGGGGCTGGGGTTGTCTTCGTTGTTTTTGTCTCCTACTAGTCTACAGAAAGGAGACAAATCACAAGTAAAGAGCTTCTTTTTGGTACATTGTGCTGAGGAAAGATTGCAGAACGAGTTGGTAAAGAGCACTATTTTGTGTTTTCGATCGGATCCTTGATAGCCCAGAGCTCATTTGTTTATCTTTCGCTTCAATTAACACAATGGGAAAGGTCTCTCCTTTTTCAGTTTAAATCAAGGTCAGTATGCCGGTTTATGAGTTTTAGAATACCTACTTATGGCTTGGCAGGCACTTCCCAGGTCTGTCCTTGCGACGGGGTTTCCTCACAATCACTAATGCACCACATCTTTTTTGTAACTATTTTAGCGGTGCTCCAAGACTCTTTCTGAAACCGCTTCTAATATCTTTGGGGCACCGAAGTTAACCTGCAGTCTTGAGATACCCCAATTATTTGTGCCAGTGTGACTTCCTTTCTTAAAGCTGCTATTTGAGCCAGGGAACGTATGGATTATCAATAACGTCTGCCTCAAAGGATCAATACTTTGGTTTTAAATATTTATTGTCTTTGATTAGGCTATATGTTATAGTTGCACTATATATGTAAACTGTTTGAGGGGCGTGGCTTGGCCGTCTGCAAGATGGCCGCACTCTAAGTGGGCTCTGCCGGCCAAACCCAGCCTGAGGCTTGATATCCTGTGGTGCGAACCGAGCCTGCACTGCCCTTCAAGTCTGCCCTGCGAACGGCTGGCGTGTACTCCTGTGTGGCCCCTGGATTACTGGCCCCGATCTTGGTGTCTGCTTACACATCTCCCAACCGAGGTGATTTTTTGGCACCTTCAAGCATCTGGCTGTGTTCCTCCACAGTGACCATCGCCACTGCGGCGGCTTCTGCGGTGTGGCCCTGGGTTCATGTAGCCTACGGCAAGACCCTCTCTACCCCCCTCCTGCTCTGCCGCATTTCAAACTCCATGGACATCGAACCTGAGGCGCTGATCCCACGCTGGGTGGCTGACTGCCCATCTTGGTGTCCTGTGGTCTATTTTGGTGTCCTCTCTGCTCTCAGCTTGGAGTGGCGTGACCTTCCTGTGACTCCACTGTGTCTGCGAGGTCCACCCTTGTCAACCCGCTGTGCTGTCAGCCTGGTGTCTCCACCTTTTGCCGCGTCCTGCCATCGCCTCGCTGTGCCCGCAACCCACAGTAGCCGGCCACTCCTGTTTACCTGTATTAGTGGCCTTCCCATCATCCCTGGACTGTCCACTGCTGCTGTCTGTCTGTGGTTCGCCTGCTGTGGTTTTTGACACTGTTTCCTTTGGCTGCTATCTCCCCCCTTGCTCTCTGGTGGTATCTCCTACCTGCCTCTGCCCGCCATGGGGAGGACTGACCCCAAGCAGCCCAAGATCGCCTTTGACCAGCGCAGATCGACACAACAGGACGACGCGAGTTCGGATGGTGGCGACCCCGCTGCCGTCATGAAGGCACCCCCCGCATGTGAGGATGATTTGAAGGCGATTATGCTCGACGTCAAGTCCACGGTCACAGGTATTGCGGCCCAACTTGATCAACTGTCTGCCCGCCTGGACTCAGTTAAGGCCCGAGTTGACTCTCACGATGCTCGACTCTTGCATGTTGACTCCAGGGTCTCCGACGCCGAGGATTCCGCCACTCAGGATCACCAAAAATTATTACAGGTGGACAAAATACTCGTCCTTTTTTGGAATAAAAATGAAGATTTGGAGGCGCGCTCCCGGAGGAGCAACCTCCGCATCACGGAAGTACCTGAATCCACCAATATCTCCCGTATGGAGGATTATGTGGAACAGGTCATCGGGAACTGTTTGGTGATATCCTCTCGTCCAGCTTCATTGTAGAGAGGGCGCACCGCTCCCTCAGCCCGTGCCCTGGCCCCGGCTTTCCAGCTGGCCCCATCATCGCTAAAATCCTAAACTTCAGAGACTGCGACGCCATTCTCCGTGCGGCACGAGAGAGGGGCGAAATACGTCATCAAGGCAACTTGCTCTTGTTCCACCCTGACTATACCATCGCTGTCCAGGCGCTCACCGTGAATTCCTTCCAGCAAAGCGGATCCTCCGAAAACACAAAGTTTCTTACTTATTGGCTTATCCAGCGAAGCTGCGGGTCCGACAAGGCGCAAAAACGCTCGTCTTTTCAGATCCTAAGGACGCCCTCGCTTTCGCCACGAAACTTGATAAGTCGCTCCGGTCTTCACCAACTGGCTCTCAGGCCACTGCAGCTGACCACCTCAGTGACAATGATTGACTGGCTGAGTGCTAACGGTTGGCTACTCTTTGCAAGTACTATGGCTCTTTTGTTTTCTCTATTCTGGCCCCTTCTGTTGATGCTGCCCCCCGGGTCCAGCCGCCTCTGGCTCACGCATTAGGGCTCTAGTCCTTCTTCCAACTGCCTTTTTCTGATCGTTGTCTGACATGCTCACAGCTTGGCCACCCTGCTTCATGGCAGGGAAGTATGCTGAGCAATGCAATGCCCCCACAGGATAATTCCCTTGCTCAACATTGTCTCCCCCCTTCTAAGTTGCGGGTTCCTGGGGTGGGAACGGGTGGTATCTCATTCTGATTGGGGGTTGGAGTGGGTGTGGGGTTGGAGGGTCTTTTGGAACTGTTTTTGGGGGCGGGGAGGTGGGGTGGTTGGGCTGGGGTTTTTGGGGATTGTTGCCTCCTACTGGGGCTTTGATGTTCGTTCTTTCACTGCTTGATGCTATTGTCTCCTCTCTGACACGCAATTGTTATTGTGTATTTTCGCTCTCTGCACCCGATGGATTTATTGTTGTGCTTTCCCCTGCATTGTTATTGTACGCCGCTCAGAGGAGGGCACAGCGCAGAACTTACTGGTGCCCTCTTGCGGGGCTCTTTCTGCAACATGGGTTATGGCATCACCTTGCGCCTTCATGCCTCCCGCATTGACCTCACCACTGCACCAATTGGGACAGCACTCCTCATACTGCCACGCACCGTTTTTCTCTCCTGACACGGCACCATGACAGAAACCGTTCTTTGGACCTGGAACTTCCGGGGTCTTAATGACCACCGTAAGGCAAGACTAGTCCACACCCACCTTACTTGTCACAAAGTGGACATATGCTTCCTGCAAGAAACCCATCTCTTGCCCGCCTCATCCTCAAGGCTTCTCTCCCGACACTGGGGGGAAATTCATTCCTCTTATTATTCTAATTATTCCCGGGGGGTATCTATCCTTTTACGGAGGGGGCTCCCTTGGCAAACCTCACAAGGTATTGTCGACCCTGGGGGACGCTTCGTAATTCTCCATGGCACTCTTCACGCCCAGCCTCTAACACTTGCTGCCCTCTATGGTCTCAACTGTGACGACCCTGACTTCTTCACACAAGTCTGGCACCACATTTCTGCTCTCAGCCCTGCGGCTGATCGCATTGAAAGTTATTGTGTTAGCAATACACAACATTAAGTTATTGCATTTATTATTTGCTATCCCTAATGTCTTATGTTTTCAAAATAAATTGTAAAATTCACGATGAAATAAGAAATACATTATTTCAAAACAAGTTGGTGTAAAAGTTTTATTATAACCATAAAAATGGAATGAAACAATATAAAACATCTGCAACCTTAGGGACAGTTGCTGTGCACTGCGCAGGTTTGGATTTTTCTGGGTCCTCTCTTATGTAAGTTTTTACCTCGCCAAGCGTTAGCTATTACGTTTTATGGTCATTGGGTTGTCTGTTTTAATATAATGTAACTAAGTTGTGGATGATGGAGTAATTTTAAACTTGTTTTATGATCATTTAACGGCTCAGTTTTTAATGTGAAGATTGGAGCTTTTCTAACTTTAGTTAAGGCGACTCACAGTCGATACTATGGGGTCCCATAACGGAATGCGGGACCGTCCGCAAGGGGTGCAGTGGTCCCGCGCCTGCAATTAGGATGCCACCGCCACCATGGCACCCGCTGTTGCATCCGCCACCGTGGCGGTGGCATTCCCTATTGCCAGCATTGTGGCGGGTGGTGCTTACAGCACCGACCGCCACATGCTGGGAATGCACGTTGTGCATTGGTATGCACAAGGTGACAGGCACCGTGCGGTGCCTGCCACTTTGTCCGTGCCAATGCAGTGGGGTACCATAGGTATCCCCCATGTGCAGCCCCCACACCCCCAACTTCCTGGAGGCCCGCTACGGGCCCGCAAAGGCAAAGACTGCATGCCTTCCCCATCTCCGCTTGCATGCTAATATGGATGGTGGTGTCTTGCAGACTGAGGAAAATTGAATTTTGCCCTGTCATGTGTCCCTACGTGTTCCCCATTATATGTTATATGTGCATGATCGATATGCATATGTTCCCCCTTGACCGAATAAAGACGCAATTATAGTTGTGTCCAACGTTAGTATGCCAGTTATCCAGTCTCCCTGAAAGCAACAAGTATTAGGCCTATGTTGCCAACGTTTTATATTGTGCACGTTAATTCATCGAGTTGTCCCCGTTTCTAGGCCTCATAGGGCCCGGACACCAGATTCAAGCTCCAGTCTCCTGAAATCACTCCGAGGAGCGATGCAGCCCCTCCCGCATCCCTGACCCTTCACTTACTCTCTGCCAAGCAGCGCGGTGCCCGGCCTGGCCTGCCTGCCTGTCTGCCAAGAATATGTTATGCCTCTAGTTATCAGTTCAGCTCCCCGGCTTCACATTCCTAAGCTAACGAACCGCATAAACATCTTCAGCTATAGTCTAGTCTTTCTGTCTCCATGCAAGAGAATTACTGAATTAGTATCCATAGAAGATTCATAGCACACGCAATACATGTAGAATATATGCATGCACCAGCCTTAGTGTCAAGTAGCCTTTACCCTGATGACATTTAGATCCTATCAACATGTACTCCAAACACAAGATACCAGATATGCTATAGGCACATGTCGTCCTGACATCCTAGACTTTAGTCTCCTCTTCTAGTACTAGAAGTCAGAGCCCCCAGCTCTCCCCAGTTACACGTCATGGCCCGTTTGCGCGCACCAGTAGGTTAAAGGTTCCAGCTGCCCAGGTAGCCCCCTCCATGTATCCACCCATTTATGACACTTCTGTGACGTTTTCATCACATGTCTTTGTGCACGCCCTGTGCACGCCTTCTTTGTATGCCCATATGTTCTTATCTTACGTTTGTCATTTGTTACGCCTACTGTATGCAATGCAATTGTACTGTTTTACTATATATACTATGTAATGTTAATGAGACGTTGCAGCTGCCATTCCATTCCATTGCATGCCACATCATGGTCTTTAGGCTCGAGCCATCCGATTAAAGCCATTCTGACTCAGATATCACGGATCCTGCCTCTTATTTATTGAGCTATCTGTTATAGTTAATGTATAGAAAAATAGTATCGGTAATTAATTATTTATTTACCACATAAAATGGCGCCCGAACAGGGCCGAGCCCCTTCCCCACGCGCCGGCGATGTAACGCAGGCCCCCTGACCCTTCTACAGCCGTGACGGACCTCTACTGCGCACCTGCAGATATTTCTGCTCAAGTCTCCCTCAGGCCCACGGAGGGGACGGAGACTGCGGTCCGGCATCCAGACGAGGCGGTGAGGAAGGCGGGTCGTTCCGACCAGAGCCCAAGCCGAGAGAGCAAGGTCCGAGGTATCCGGAGGCCCACCTGTAACCGAAGCCCGAAGCCCGAAGCGCATGCGTAGTGCGTAGCAGTAAACAGACGTCGTAGCAGTCCAGTCCAGTCCGAGGCCTTCAGTTTGCTTCCCGGTGAGTACCGTTGCTGGGGGTATCTAGACGGGTTCATTAATTTGTGCCCGGTCCGACGGGTTTGGGTACACAGATCCGGTCCGACGTGTTCACCTAGGTGGATACGGTATGACGTGTCTCTTTAGGAGACCGGTATGTTCTGTACTGTTTTAGCAGTGCATCCAGTAATTCTAGTAAGTCTGTTCTCGAGAAATTCAAGTATTATGTTTTCAATGTATTAGGTAGTATCTGTTGTAACTGTTATTAATGTGTTTTTTGATGTCGTGGTATGAGTGATTGTTTTGCTATTTCATTACTGTGTTCATTGTGTATTGTGTTCAAGTTCAAGTACGGTTCAAATATGCCGCTGTTTTCGAAACTACGTCAGATAAAAACTAGAAAAGGGGTACTCGAAGAATCAGTTCCTGTCCCTCCCAGGGACAGTCCTGGACATTTCATGTATCATAAGCATGGCTTAGATGCCATACTGTATCTAGATTTATGGGTGGACTACACCAAACATCTCGAAGAGAAATATAGATGGCCTGTATCAGGAACATGGGATGCCGAGTGCATCATGAGAGTAGAAGAAGCATTATGGAAAAAGAAAGCCAGACAGTCCCAGAAAGATGCCATAGAGTTATGGCGTAAAGAATCGCATAAAAGAACCGAGAAAGAATTCAGAAAAGCAGCATTAAGTAGAGAATCCTCAGAAAAAGCCCAAGAAAGGGAATTGATCGAAGAAGGTGAACGAGTTAGAGCAGAACAGTCAGACAGACAGAGAAATGCCCTAATTAAAGGTATGTATCCTCTTCTCGCCGAGGGTTTGCCGAAGGCGACCCCGAAAGCACTCCATAATTTACCGCCACCATTGGTCCCGACTAAGCTACGTCATAAACCGACTGCAGCTGAAATTTTCCTTTCTTCCTATTTAGATGACACTGTCCCAGAATATGCTAATACGAATCCAATTCCACCAGTTCAGGTCCAACACCCTGTCAATAATGTAATTACTGTGCCTCCAGTCGTTGGTCCTGTTAATGTGCCAGTACCCCAGGACCAACCCACTTTACGTACGCCTGCTTTACCAGTCACGTTACCAGTAGCCGCACATTCAGTATTAATTGACGATTCCAGCTCAGGAGGGGCAGGGGGAGGTATTCCTATCACCCCGCCTCAAACAAAACGCCTGACGCTGAGAGATGCAGCGTTACAACGTACCCCGAAAGTGACTACGTACGAAGCTCTCAGAAAGTATTTCAATGAGTGCGGATCTGATTGTAGATATGATCCAGTACCAGGTGAAGATAGTATGATAATATATTCCATACGCTTACGACGAGTTGCAAGCTTCTTGGTTACCATATCAAATATGAAAGAACATCTAGACAGAATCTATCATTTCATCCGAACAGGGGAGAAACCAGAAAGTATTCACGAAGCTATGGTACACAGAAAAGTCGAGATTCAAGGCATGATTTTGCAATTTTTAATAAATTGTTTAATAAGAGAACAGGATCATCCTGATAAAAATCCAGAAGAGATGAGAGTCCTGACCAGATGGAGTGACAATATAGCAGAAGGAAAACATAGAACACAAAATAGTATAGAAACTATGTACAGAAAGATCCGTAAAGAAATTATAAGTATACACCAAAAGGAGGAAGCAATGAGAGTAGCCGAGAAAGAGAATGATTCTTCAGACGAAGAGGTAGACAACGAGAATCCCACTAGAATAGCGTATGTAGGTAGGACGAGACCTTCTGATAGACACACATGCCTAGACTACAAGAAAGCTTTTCCTCCCGTACCAGAACAATGTTCTCTTGAGCAAGTATTCCAGGCTACCGACAAAGTTCTGAAATTACGAATAGGTTACAGTGAACTTAGTACCATGCATGAACAAGAACTCGCCCGAACAGCAGTCCGATGGACTAGTGATTCTGCCACGTTTCCAGACGAAGTAGTGGCCCAAATGTTTCTGAAACTGCCCCCAGCCGAGCAGCGACTGGACATGACCCAGCACCTCATTACACTGTATGAGAGTCAGCATTCTGATCCAGGTCCCTTATATAATGTACTGAACGAGTTACTCCTAAACAGATGGAAAGGCCTAGGTACCGATTTAATTAACGTCATTCTAGAACAGCGCCACAAATACAGAACGTTCCTGACTCCGCATTTTGTTTCTGTTTCACCCCCATTCTACATAGATAGACAGAATCCGTTGCGAGAAGTGCATCCTGTTAAAGGAACGGGGGGTGAGCTCGAACGAGTATTTGTTTACACCCCTATAACGAAAATAGAGCTACTAGAAATGAAAAAGTTAGTGCCCTGTCACGATAAAGATCCAGCAGGGTTCCACCGAGAGTTAAAAGACATGCTCCGTATGGGAGAATACACGTATCCTGATATCATCAAAATGTTAAAGGTCCTGTTGCCTGCGGGCATATATGAAAAACTCAAAGAAAAAGACTGGGAGGTGGGAGAGAAAAAGATAGATTGGACCGCGTTAGAGAACGAAGATAACACACGAGTCCCAGGTACTGGTCTTGGGGATAAAGCCAAAGAATTGCCCGAACTGAATACAAGTCTTGCCAAGATTACTAGCCACGAAAAAGGAAGACTGGGATGCCATCTCAGCCTGTAAACAGAAACAAGACGAAGACACTAGTGATTTTTATTCCAGATTCGAGAAATGTTTCATTATTAATAGCGGTCTAAAAACAAGTAGTGAGTCGTATCCACATCTTTTTGTTACCAAACTAGTTGAGAATTCTTTACCGCAAGTTAAGAATCGAGTATTGAAGGTCGAGAGTACTTGGCAAGCTAATACCCCGTCCCAAATGCTCCAGATGTTACAGTATCACCAGAATAGAATCAGGGAAGAGCAAGAACACGAAAGGAGACGTATGAAAGACACGAAAATGAAAGTACTAGTTGCACAGTCCGTTCCACAAGATAGTCAGAAGAGGGGTATGAATCAAACTAGTCATTCTGCAGCTCCCGTTAAAGGGACATGCAATTACTGTAAACAGCCAGGTCATTACATAAACGAATGTGCAGTTCTGAAACATAACATAGCTACAGGTAAGACGAAAGAGAGACCGCGTCCTCCTAGACAAGAACATGTTCCGCAAAATACGCAATCACCGCAGAACGCACAACAGACAGTTACAGTACCGCAGCCTATAGCTGCCACACAACACGTTACACAGCAGATGTACCAGTACGCACAGTCAGATTATCCAGAATATCAGCAGTATTCATGAAATAGCCTAGAGAGAGAAGTTGGCTTGCCTCTCATCGAGATTCCTGTAGATCAAGAGGGTCCCTATGTACACAGTCAAGTATTAGGGAAAGACAGAAAGTTTCTGATTGATACAGGGGCAAGTAGGACTACCATCAGTCATGACGAGGTTCCGGGGGCTCCACTCTCAGGCTCAAGAAACGTTTCCCTGGGATTTTCAGGAAAGCCTATTGTTAATGAAATATCGAAACCAGTTTCCCTAGAAGTTGGTCCATTGTCCCGAACTACAGACTTGTTACTTACGAAATCCTGTCCTGAAAATGTACTTGGTATTAAAACATTGAAAGAATTAGGAGCAGTTATATGCTGTTCCCCAGAAGGAGTGAGATTGTTTTTACGTGATTTTAAAGGTCATTATGTGTTACGTGATTTTGATCCAAGATTACTGAATGTACCACAGCATTTATGGGCGCAAGGTCCAACTGATGTAGGTTGTATGCACATTACACCATATCGTGTCACTCTGAAACAAGGTGTTGTATTGCCACGAATCCGACAATACAAGTTGCCACCTGAGGCTGTAGCAGCCTTATCGAAAATCATTGACGAGCTCATTGCTCAAGGAGTAGTTGTAGAAACTGACTCCAATGTATGTAATTCTCCTATCATTCCGATTCTTAAACGTACTGATCCAAATGCACCTCCAGTTTATCGATTAGTGATTGACCTTCGAGAACTTAATAAATGTATCATACCCCAGTACCCTGTAGTTCCAGATATCTCTTCCCTATTGACTGCCATTGATTCTGGAGCTACGTTCTTTACTGTTATTGATCTCAAGAATGCATTCTTTAGTGTCCCCATTCATCCAGACAGCCAGTTTCTTTTCGGATTCTGTTTAAATGGAAGAAGCTATAAATTCACACGAGCTCCTCAAGGTTTCACAGAAAGTCCTAGTATTTACAGTCAAGCACTTAAAAGACAACTAGACAGTATTCACATGCCAACTGACACGGCCCTGCTCCAGTATGTCGATGATCTATTAATCACAGCCCGTACAGAACGTGACTGCGAACGTGCGTCACTGACAGTCTTGTATTTCCTGGCAGACATGGGGCACAAAGTGTCCCCTTCCAAACTGCAATTCTGTGTCCAGCAAGTGGTATACCTTGGACACTTACTGTCCAAGAGGGGTAGACAGTTGACACCTGACCGTATCCAGTTAATAGCACATCTTCCACAGCCCAAGACACAGAAGGAGGTACGAGCTTTTATCGGCCTCACTTCTTACTGCAGACAATGGATTCCTCAGTATGCATATCTAGCTAAACCACTGATACAGTTAACGACACAGGAGGCAGCGACATCGACTGTCCTCCCTTGGACCCAGGAACATACACTTGTTTTTAACGAGTTAAAGAAAGCTTTATGTAATGCACCTGTGTTAGCGACACCAAACTACAGCAAGCCTTTTACACTTTTTGTCACTGAACGTGATGGTACAGCATTGTCTGTTCTCACGCAAGATCAAGCAGGACAACACAAGCCTTGTGCTTATTTTTCTAGCACATTAGATCCAGTAGCCCAGGCACTGCCTGCGTGCCTCAAGTCAGTTGCAGCCACAGCTTTAGCTATCAGACAAAGTGATTCCATAGTGTTAGGACATTCCCTGACAGTACAAGTTCCACACTCTGTGGAAGTTCTTTTAAACCGAACACAGACTCAGCACTTGACAATTGCACGTTTAACAGGATATGAATTGACACTGTTTCAGCCACACATAGAAATCAGACGCTGCAACGTATTAAATCCTGCTACACTGTTACCCTCGAGTACATCGAATCCTGCCACACATGACTGCGTGGAAGTTATTAACATCATGACCAAGCCAAGACAAGACCTGACTGACATTGCATTACCTGATCCTGACCTGACACTTTATGTGGATGGTTCATGTATGAGAACAAGTACAGGAGAACTAGTAGCCGCATATGCAGTGACTACTGAAACTGAAGTTATAGAAACACATCGTATCGACACCCTGTCTGCTCAAGCAGCAGAGCTCATCGCTCTGACCCAAGCCTGCATACGAGCTAAGAACCT
The DNA here is from genome assembly GCF_964261635.1 of Lissotriton helveticus. NCBI lineage: Eukaryota > Metazoa > Chordata > Amphibia > Caudata > Salamandridae > Lissotriton > Lissotriton helveticus. The sequence goes on along the minus strand of NC_136073.1, from coordinate 578,501,146 downwards.
GAAAGTAAACATATATACAGATTCACGTTATGCATTCGGAGTCGTTCACGACTTTGGAGTACTCTGGCAAGAAAGAGGTTTCATGACCTCTAATGGAGCCAAGATTCAGCATGGCCCCCTCATTCAAGCTCTGTTAGAAGCAATACATTTACCGAAAGTCATTGCCATTATGAAGTGCAAAGCACATACGAAAGCCACTGACACCATTTCCCAAGGTAACGATCTAGCAGATCGAACAGCCAAGCTTACAGCTCAGACTCCAGACATTCCAGTTAACATGACAAAGACAGACGTTCCAGATCAGACAACTTGTATGACAGTAAAGGACCCTACACAAGACGTACTAGACATACAGACACATGCTACCCCAGACGAAATCAAGAAATGGTCTGAACAAGGAGGGGTCCAGACAGATCAGGGATGGTTGACGAAGGGAAAAGCCACATGGTTTCTCCCCGACTCTATGGTTCAAGTCATTATTAATACCGCACATAGTCCAGCACATTTAGGAGAGAAAGCCATGTTAGACAGCATCCAGAATATTTGGTTTAACAAACATTTACGAGCAGCAGCCAAACAGAAAGTGCGTACCTGCATGATCTGTTGTCAGTTCAATCCAGGTAAAGGTGTTCCGGTGGAACAAGGTGGATTCCATCCTCCTGACCACCCTTTTGAAGTCCTCCAGATGGATTATATTCAGATGGATCGATGTCGAGGTTTCAAGTATGTCCTCGTAGTTGTATGCGCTTTGTCCAGATGGACAGAAGCATATCCAGTCCCAGATTACACTGCCGCGACCACTGCCAGGCAGTTGGTTCGTGAGTATTTCCCGCGCTATGGTTTGCCCAGGGTCGTGTATTCAGACAACGGCCAGCCATTCTCATCCGAGCTCATGAAACAAGTATCTCTTCTGTTAGGGTACCAGTGGAAGTTCCATTGTGTACGACACCCCGAGGCAGCTGGCCTCGTCGAGAGACATAATCAAACTCTGAAAATCCGCATTGCAAAGGTTTGCGCAGAAAAAGGCGTAGATTGGATGGTAGCTCTGCCAGTCGCCCTTTTTTACATGAGAATGGTCGCTCACTCCCGTTCAGGTCTGTCCCCTTATGAAGTTGTTTTCGGTCGTCCCCCGAACATGTGGGGTACACCAATGCCACGTAAAATAACAGATGTTGACAGTAATATGCTGACAGATTACCTGGCTTCCTTGATGTCTGCACTACTCTCTTGTCGTTCACAGGTCGCTGCTGCCTTTCCAGACAACACCCAGGTGAAACCGCACGAGGTCGTTCCAGGTGATCTGGTTTTGATCCGGAATTTTGATCGTTCAAGTCAGCTGGAGCCCCGCTGGAAAGAGCCGAAACTCGTACTGATGACCACAAGGACCGCCGTCAAAGTGGAGGGCCGCAAGGGATGGCTCCACTCCAGCCACGTTAAACGTTTTCATGGACTCCGTCCAAAGACTTTTTTCAAGGACTGCCCAGATACTGACTCTAAACTCCCCCTGTTAGAGAAAACTCCGCAGCAGGAGTATAAAATGAAATTAAGGTCTAGCAAGTCAGACAGTTTAATTGTTTAAGTCCCTCTCGGGTGAAGCGGTTAGACAGGTTCCTGACATGTATGAGATAGACCCCCATAATGAGAGAGTTAGACGAGACTCCAAGAAAATACGTTATTGTAAAAATCTGCGCAGCAGATGTATCGCCACTTTATTGTTTATGTTATTTCTGAGTCTTATGGTTACATGCATAAGTTATGTTTTACATGTATATTTTCCTCCTATTGATTCACATGTACATTTGTCTTCTAATGATACAGTAGAGCACACTTTTAGTGAACTACCTCCTCACGAGTTATCCTACAGACTTGCCATGCGCAACAATACTTTTATCCAAATGTTGCACTATTCACACCAGACTAGCAATGCCACTAATTGTTGGGTGTGTGGTCGACTCCCCCCTTTCCAGACACCGAAGGGAGTTCTGCCACTTTTTCCCTATCCGTTTTCACACAATGGGTCGTGTGGAGCATGGTTTACGTTAACATCATCCTCAGACGATAAGTCCCTTCTGAATAGAACATGTTTCCCAGACAAGGAAGGTCTTTCCCATAGGACAGGGTTAGATCTAGAAAATGAAGTATATGATCTAGGTAATTATTCCTCGAATTTCATGGTTTTGAATGTTCAATCCGAGACTACTCCAGATTTGCCTGCTATTACAGTCCTACCAGTGAAAGGCGAATTATGTGTCAGAAAGAATGGTTCAGTACATCTAGGACATAGTGATTGTACTACTGTGGTCGAGTATAGTGACAGTGGGAAATCTAATTTCAAAGCCTAACGTCATTCATATTTTGTGTGTGGTCAGACCACATATGTACGTCTGCCCCTAGATTGGGATGGAACATGTTACATTGCCTTCCTACTGCCACCAGTTTTCCTAGCCCCATCCGATTATCACAGAAATACACATCTAGTACACATCAGACATAGAAGGGAGATCGAGTCCCCAATTGTCGATCAAACTGAAACTGCCTTAGAACAGTATCAAGACTTCAATAAAGGTTTCTTTTTCTTCATAGGACCTGTCCAGAATAGTAAGCTAATACGTAGGTTAACCAGAACCCTTGAAGCCGTAGTGAATGAGACTACTTCCGCTCTAGGTAACTTAACAGAGGAACAATCTGCTATGAGATTTGTTCTTCAGAACCGCCTTGTTCTTGACGTCATGCTGGCCGATAGGGGCGGAGCTTGTAGAGTCATCGGATCTAGTTGTTGCATTTTCATTCCTAATAACGCACCGTCTGTTTATTCAGCTATAACCAGACTTCACAAGATAGCCCATCAGTTGCACCAGAATCCAGGCACCTGGACATGGTCCGGTTGGCTCTGGAGTGTAATATCTGCTTGGGGATGGAAAGTATTGTCATTCCTAGGAATAGTAGTAATGATCATATTCAGTTGTTGCCTATGTTTACAATGTGGCCCTGCGATTTGCGGCTTGTGCGCTACCTCTTGTATTCCAAGTCCTAAGTCCCGTTCCAAGAAGATTCGAGACGAGCAAATGATGCTATATGAACAGATAGATGGTATCATGAATATTGATGTTTCCTGAAGGAAACGTAGGGAACAAGGAGGGAATGAGGAAAATTGAATTTTGCCCTGTCATGTGTCCCTACGTGTTCCCCATTATATGTTATATGTGCATGATCGATATGCATATGTTCCCCCTTGACCGAATAAAGACGCAATTATAGTTGTGTCCAACGTTAGTATGCCAGTTATCCAGTCTCCCTGAAAGCAACAAGTATTAGGCCTATGTTGCCAACGTTTTACATTGTGCACGTTAATTCATCGAGTTGTCCCCGTTTCTAGGCCTCATAGGGCCCGGACACCAGATTCAAGCTCCAGTCTCCTGAAATCACTCCGAGGAGCGATGCAGCCCCTCCCGCATCCCTGACCCTTCACTTACTCTCTGCCAAGCAGCGCGGTGCCCGGCCTGGCCTGCCTGCCTGTCTGCCAAGAATATGTTATGCCTCTAGTTATCAGTTCAGCTCCCCGGCTTCACATTCCTATGCTAACGAACCGCATAAACATCTTCAGCTATAGTCTAGTCTTTCTGTCTCCATGCAAGAGAATTACTGAATTAGTATCCATAGAAGATTCATAGCACACGCAATACATGTAGAATATATGCATGCACCAGCCTTAGTGTCAAGTAGCCTTTACCCTGATGACATTTAGATCCTATCAACATGTACTCCAAACACAAGATACCAGATATGCTATAGGCACATGTCGTCCTGACATCCTAGACTTTAGTCTCCTCTTCTAGTACTAGAAGTCAGAGCCCCCAGCTCTCCCCAGTTACACGTCATGGCCCGTTTGCGCGCACCAGTAGGTTAAAGGTTCCAGCTGCCCAGGTAGCCCCCTCCATGTATCCACCCATTTATGACACTTCTGTGACGTTTTCATCACATGTCTTTGTGCACGCCCTGTGCACGCCTTCTTTGTACGCCCATATGTTCTTATCTTACGTTTGTCATTTGTTACGCCTACTGTATGCAATGCAATTGTACTGTTTTACTATATATACTATGTAATGTTAATGAGACGTTGCAGCTGCCATTCCATTCCATTGCATGCCACATCATGGTCTTTAGGCTCGAGCCATCCGATTAAAGCCATTCTGACTCAGATATCACGGATCCTGCCTCTTATTTATTGAGCTATCTGTTATAGTTAATGTATAGAAAAATAGTATCGGTAATTAATTATTTATTTACCACAAGACACCGCCACCATGTTAAACCCCTCTTTCCGCCCGGTCGACTCGTCGACGGGCGTAAAAGCGGCAGACGGTCTTCCCGTACGCCGCAAACCTCCCAGCCCTCCTAATATGGTGGGGGATCATTCATGTGTGGATGGCGGACAGATCGCCCCAGCCGGGCCTGCGGTGGCTACCGCCCGCCCAGCGTGGGCGCACCGCCCGCCATCCAAATGTGCCCCTAAATTCTGTTTGCCGTACGTGAACTGTCCCACACATCAATCTAAGGGTGTCACTTTATTTTTTAGCTTCCAATTTCAAATTCCTTTGCATTTACAGAACATACAAAAAAAAGTGATATACTTATTTGTATACACTGTAGTAACCTGTTTCTATTCTATAATTTTCTAAGCAGTAGCAGACCTCGTGGCTAGCTTTTGAGGACTCCCAAGTGCCCCCGCACCACAGGTTAAGGACCACTGCCCCAGTGGATGAATACAAGTGCAGAGTTGGTGAATTCTACCTATACAAATATCCAGTAACATAACACAATTTGTGTGTTCAAAGTCCACCGCTCTCCATCTATTCCGAACGGATGTACGGAGTAGGATACTTAAACTTCACTGACAGTATTAATTAGTAAAGGCACAGAGACTGACGCTTGAAATTTGGAAATAATGTTCAACTTGTAGATGATCTTATGAGAATCCGTGCTTGAATAGATGGGCGCTCGCCGGGAGCAGAACAGGTTTTTTTGTTGCTGTCGGTGCTTTTGTGTTGAGGCAGATTGAATATATAAATGGATGTGCGCGTGGGGATTTGGTTCAACAACCGCAGCTGCTTGGGCACGTGACCTCCGTATTCTAAAATTAGCCTTGTTTGTTGTCATTTGAGGAGCTGTCTCTCTGTGTCAACCGTTTATTTACAATGTAGGAATCTGTTCCTAGGATTTCCCAGGTGTGTGGGACTGCTCTGTTGATAATGTGCGGCGAAGCAAAGGCAAGCCGATGATATAAAAACACAGACGCACCAATTTCATAATATATCACACCTTTTAGCAAAACAGCACTCTAGTCAATTGAAGGAACATCTTCTCGGTAAGTAGTGAGGTGCGCCGGGCCTCACCTGTGCAGGGTTCTACGGTCACACTAGCCTACACCGCACACGATATGCACCACTGGCACCACGTGTGCAAAACACAGTTTGAACGTCACAGGACCATGTTTTCAAACATTGCTAACATTTGTCTGCACCTACTCGAAGGAGTAACTTGCTAACCAGTCAAAACTTGCCGTTTTTGCCACAATGCCATAGAAATGGCTGACCATGTGGCATACAAGCATGGCTTTAAGTGAGACGGGTCCTGCCGGGGCTCAGCATCGGTAGTTCTAAAAAGCAGGTGCGGAGACGGGTCATTTTTTCCCTCCCCATCAGGGTCAATTAAAAAGAAATCTGCAGCAGTACTGCCCTTCAATGCCCGGGAGGTACACTTCAAAGAGAATCGTTATAACTCTTTCATCACCGTTTCATCATGTCAGAACTGAAGCATTTTCAATATTCTATACAACGAATCCATATTTATTGCTTATTTATCTTATGCAACTAACAACCATTGGCAAAGCCAACATTTCTGACTTGTTGTAGGTGCTATGTTACTTGCATTATATATCTGGCTGTAATGATATAACAGTCAAGGGGGCACACTCTGCTAAGCACAGAGTTTTAGCTTATGTGTTTTAAGCCACGCCCTTAATTCCATCAGCCACGCCCCTTTGAGACACCCCCCCCCAGTTTAATCCCACTTAAAGCCCAATAGCAAAGACGTCTTGATTTGAATAAAGATGCATATACCATGTATACTTAATTACAGGGGCATTCAGTCAGCCCTCTTTATCCTCTGGTCTGCTGTAGTAATATTCAGTTTTGCTACCACCTACCAAAACCTGAGGAACGGGGAAACGATTCAGTCCATTTCATCCATTGGCCTACCTTACTGTGATTGATGGCATTGGGCTCTTGCACAATGTGCACATCTGGGCAAGTAGTTCCCTTCATTGCTAGAGAATACTCGCACATTGGGTGCTTTTACATAAAAAAAATATATATGCATTTTGGCTTTTAGACAATGCTTGTTTTCATATAATGTATGCTTTCATACAAAACAGCTATTCACAAATACAATAAGATTTGACAAAACCAAAAGCTCAGCCGTCCTTGCCAAACCCATGCCCATGCTTTTGACCTTCATTTTCCTTAACTGTAAGCCTTTGGCCTGATTTACTTGAACCTCATAGCTCCCCTTTCTCTTGTAGTCAATTTGTCCTCTCTGCCTCACACTGTTCCACTTGTTATACAATAACATTTTTAGCCTCCATGCCATTTTCCATCTCAAACCGTACAATTCTTACGAGATATACAGGACTAATTTAGGGGTAATTTAAAGTGCTGATACATTCTTTAGTTTCTTGGATGTTGGCAGTACTGACATAAATTGCCTGAGATAGGTAGAGACGGAAAAAAGATCTACCAACATGTTATATCATGATGGCATGTGTTTGCCTTGGCAAACACAAGGAGATAATGGATGGAGTTTGAAACTTTTTAGACACTCAACCCAGTCATATATCTGGGTCGAATCCATCAACCTTCTTTAGCTCATTTCGCCACCCCAGTTCAGACACAGCTATATGCAAATCAGTCTTGACCCTGTGCCTCATGGGAACAGTCCAGCCCGAACTGCCAAGCCATGTCTTCCCTGGACCGGAAACAAGCATCCTGGGATCGGTTTCGGGCTAACAGCCCTAATCAGCCAGGCTAGCTTGATTCCAGTGGCAAAGTGAGCAAGGGACCCACGTCTGGGCATACTCTGCCAACTTAGGGCGAACACAGCAAACACAGGAAGATGATGGACGGAGCGCTGAAACTTTTCAAACACTCACCCCCAGTCACCGATCTGGGTTGAATCCACCATCGTTCTTTAGCTCACTTCGCCACCCCAGTTCAGACACAGCTATATGCAAATTAGTCTTGACCCTGTGCCTCATGGGAACAGTCCAGCCCGAACGGCCAAGCCATGTCTTCCCTGGACTGGAAACAAGCATCCTGGGACTGGTTTCGGTCTAACAGCCCTCATCAGCCAGGCTAGCTTGAATTCAGTGGTAACATGAGCAAGGGACCCACGTCTGGGCATACCCTGCTAACTTAGGGTGAACACAGCAAACACAAGGATGAGCAAGGGACCCACGTCTGGGCATACCCTGCTAACTTAGGGTGAACACAGCAAACACAAGGAGCGCTGAGGCTTTTCAGACACTCAACCCCAATTACAGATCTGGGTTGAATCCATCATCGTTCTTTAGCTCGCTTCGCCACCCCAGTTCAGACACAGCTATATGCAAATCAGTCTTTGCCCTGTGCCTCATGGGAACTGCCCAGCCCGAACTGTCAAGCCATGTCTTCCTTGGACCGGAAACAAACATCATGGGACCGGTTTCGAGCTAACAGCCCTTATCAGCCAGGCTAGCTTGAATCCAGTGGCAAAGTGAGCAAGGGACCCACATCTGGGCATACCCTAAATAAATAAAAATAAAATAAATAAAATAAATAAAATAAATAAAATAAATAAAATAAATAAATAAATCAAAGAGCTGCATGCAAACTGCAAGGTATAGATTAGAGCATTATGATGTTTTCCTCTGTCTTTCATTATTCTGTTTCAAAAAGGGGTCACTTTGGTAAAAAAATCCTTATTATTAATTGAAGCCCCCAACCATGGGGTTATACTTCAAATTCTGAGTCTGTGCTTCTCCAGACCAAGCACTCTTAAACTATGTCTACCAGTATGGATGACATGTGACTCACCTTGTAGTCTTCCGGCTTATGTAACATTTCCTATACACTGATTAACACACATATGATTGATTGTCTCTGTAATGTGTGTGATGTAAATTGCTTTGACACCCTACACTGGTATAGGTGGCGCTATATAAATAATTAAATACATCTGAGAGAGAGAGTGGTTATGGAGACTTGAGGGGGCACTGTTACAGGGTAGTAGTGAGGGAGTTTGTGGGGGGCACCAATAAACATTGTCGCACAGGGCGCCACCAGCTCTAAAGCCGGCCCTACAAGCATCCGGGGACCGGTTTCGGGCTAACAGCCCTCATCCGCCAGGTTAGCTTGAATCCAGTGGCAAAGTGAGCAAGGGACCCACGTCTGGGCAATTCCACAGAGATGGGCCAAGTACAGAAAAGGGCGGGCCCAATCCCTATTTCCTTGATTTACAAAACTGGGATATTCTGAGCTTTCTTTGGTGAGCCAAACACCAGCCCTCTATCCGTTGATGCAGCAACAGCTTGTCTTGTAAGAAAAATAGACAGTAGACTGAGTAATGGGCCTCACAAGGAGCTTCAAATTTAAATCTCCTGGCCAATCTGGGCACTGAAGTTTCCTCACCAGAGGAAAAGTTCTGGGTTAGTTGACAAAATCTCCACAAGAATCTTTGAAGATTTACATTTTCATTTAGTCCAAAGAGGAATCACAACTGTTGTGTAAACCACCCAACCGTCGAACTAACGCCCCCCACCACCACCCTCCTCATCTGGACCACGGTGACCACCGAAGACACAACCCGCACGATGAACACCATCCACTCCGGATCTCCAACCGACCCCTGCCCCCACCACGTCTTCAACAAGGCCGACTCCACCATCGCACCCCAACTCCGGAACATCATCAACACCTCCTTCACCACCGCCACCTTCCCGGAGAGCTGGAAGTATGCCGAGCTCAGCGCCCTACTGAAGAAACCAACAGCGGACCCCACCGACCTCAAAAACTTCCGCCCCATCTCGCTCCTCCCTTTTCCTGCTAAAGTAATCGAGAAGATCGTCAACAGACAGCTTGCCGCCTTCCTCGAGACGAACGGATCCCTCGACCCCTCGCAGTCTGGTTTCAGGGCCAACCACAGCACCGAGACCGCCCTCATCGCAGCAACCGACGACATCCGAGCCCTGCTCGACAACGGGGAAACAGAGGCACTCATCCTCCTGGACCCCTCTGCAGCGTTCAACACTGTCTGCCACCGCACCCTAGTTCAACGCCTCAGCAACATCGGCATCCAAGAGAAGGCACTGGAGTGGATCATCTCGTTCCTCGCCGGAAGAACACAGAGAGTCCGCCTCCTCCCGTTTCGATCCGAGGCCACCGAAGTCATCTGCGGCGTTCCGCAAGGATCATCACTCAGCCCCACCCTCTTCAACATCTACATGAGACCTCTTGCAGCCATCGCACGCCAACACAACCTCAACATCATCTCCTACGCCGATGACACCCAGTTGATACTCTCCCTCACCAGAGACCCCGACACCGCCAGAACCAGCCTACACGAAGGGATGAAAGACGTCGCCAAGTGGATGAAGAACAGCCGCCTGAAACTGAACTCAGACAAGACGGAAGTCCTCATCCTGGGACCATCGCCCTCCGCCTGGGACGACTCCTGGTGGCCCCCGCCCTGGGCACCACTCCCAAGCCAACAGACCACGCACGCAACCTGGGCTTCATCCTGGACTCCTCACTCTCGACGACCAGACAAGTCAACGCCGTCTCCTCATCATGCTTTCACACCCTACGCATGCTTCGCAAGATCTTCCGATGGATCCCGACCGAAACCAGGAAGACGGTCACCCAGGCACTCGTCACCAGCCGACTGGACTACGGAAACACCCTCTACGCCGGAACCACAGCCAAGCTGCAGAAAAGACTCCAACGCATCCAGAACGCCTCCGCCCGACTCATCCTGGACATCCCCCGACGCAGCCACATCTCCGGCCACCTGAGAGACCTGCACTGGCTCCCCGTCAACAAGAGGATCACGTTCCGGCTCCTCACCCACGCACACAAGTCCCTCCACGACCTGGGCCCCAAGTACCTCAACGACCGCCTGACCTTCTACACGCCCACCCGCCAGCTACCGTCTACTAGCCTCGCCCTCGCCGCCCTACCACGCATCCGAAGAGCCACCGCCGGAGGCAGATCCTTCTCCTACCTGGCGGCCAAGACATGGAACTCCCTCCCCATCCACCTTCGGCTGACCCAGGACCATCTCGCCTTCAGGAGACAACTCAAGACCTGGCTGTTCGAGCAGTAGCGGACCCTTCCCCCCAAGCGCCTTGAGACCCTTCCGGGTGAGTAGTGCGCTATACAAGTGTTATGATTGATTGGTTGATTGATTGATGTCAGCAGGAAGTCCAATAATTAAATATGTTACTTAAATTCTGAAGGTACTAAGTTCACTTGGGCAGTGTATTTTATAAACAACTTTTTGAAGGCTTTGCGGCAAGACCCAATCCAATCGCGTCACCAGAACCTTGGCATAAATCTACTAGACTCTCTTCTTGCAAGTATTGTAGGTTTTTAATCATGACATGGAACACGCTATTTAAAGTTGGTTCTGCTGGTTCCCATAGTTATTTTTAATGTCAAGGTTTTTATTGAATTTTCATTAAACAATTAATACATAAAGTAAACAACAATGCATAAAGTGACATAAGGTAATACAAAAGGGGGAAGTCACATATTAGTTCAAAGGTTAGGATTGGTCTGGCAGAATCAATCAATCAATCAATCATTTGTAGAGCGCACTAATCACCCGTGAGGGTCTCAAGGTCCTGGGGGGGGGGTGCTGCTACTGCTCGAATAGCCAGGTCTTGAGATGTCTCCTGATGGTCAGTAGGTCCTGGGTCTGCCGCAGGTGGACGCGGATGGAGTTCCATGTCTTGGCAGCGAGGTGGGAGAATGATCTGCCACCGGCAGTCGTTCGATGCGAGGAATGGTGGCGAGGGTGAGGCCAGTGGAGCGAAGCTGGCGGTTCCGGGTGTAGAATGTGAGTTGTTTGTTGAGGTATGCTAGTCCGGTGTTGTAGAGTGCCTTGTGAGCGTGGGTGAGGAGTTTGAAGGTGATCCTCTTGTTGATGGCGAGCCAGTGTACGTCTCTCAGGTGTGCTGTGATGTGGCTGTGGTGGGGGATGTCAAGGATGAGGCATGCAGAGGCGTTCTGTATGTATTGTAGTTGTTTCTGGAGTTTTGCAGTGGTTCCCGCGTAGAGGGCGTTGCCGTAGTCCAGTCTACTGCTGACGAGGGCCTGGGTGACTGTCCTTCTGTTTCCGGTGGGGAACCATCTGTAGATCTTGCGGAGCATGCGGAGGGTGTTGAAGCAGGAGGAGGAGACGGCGTTGACTTGCTGGGTCATTGATAGCGATGAGTCTAGGATGAACCCCAGGTTGCGTGCTTGGTCGGTGTGTGGTGGTGCAGCTCCCAGTGTGGCCGGCCACCAGGAGTCTTCCTAGGCGGAGGGGGTGGATCCGAGGATGAGGACCTCCGTCTTCAGTTTCAGGGGGCTGTACTTCATCCATTCCGCGACAACCTTCATTCCTTCGTGAAAGTTGGTCTTGGCGGTGGTGGGGTCCTTGGTGAGGGAGAGGATCATCTGGGTGTCATCGGCGTATGAGATGATGTTGAAGGCGTGCGATCAGACGATGTTGGTGAGTGGTGCAATGTAGATGTTGAAAAGGGTCGGGCTGAGGGATGATCCTTGGGGTACGCCGCAGATGATCTTGGTGGCTTCAGATCGGAATGGAGGGAGGCGGACAATCTGGGTTCTGCAGGTGAGGAAGGAGGTGGTCAAGTCCAGGACTTTGTCGCGGATCCCTGCGTTGTGGAGGCGTGTGCGAAGGGTGTGGTAGCAGACGGTGTGGAAGGCGGACGAAATGTCCAGGAGGATGAGGGCCACGGTTTCGCTGTTGTCCAGCAGGGTCCTGATGTTGTCGGTGGCGGCGTTGAGGGCAGTGTTGGTGCTGTGGTTGCTGCGGAATCCAGATTTGGATGAGTCCAGAGCGTTGATCTCCTTGAGGAAGCGGGTCATTTGCCTGTTGACAATCAACTCGATGACTTTCGCCGGGCACGGGAGCAGGGAGATGGTATGGAAGTTCTTGAGGTTCTTAGGGTCCGCCTTGGGTTTCTTGAGTAAGGTGTTGATCTCGGCGTGTTTCCAGCTCTCCGGGAAGGTGGCGGTCTCAAAGGAGTTGTTGACAATCTGCCGGAGATGGGGTGCGATGATGGAGCTTGCTTTGTTGAAGATGTGGTGCGGGCAGGGGTCGGATGGTGAGCCGGAGTGGATTGTGTTTATGATTTTGATGGTGTCGTCGTCATTGACGTGGGTCCAGGAGAGCAGGAGGTTGGTGTGGCTGGGGGCAGTGCGTCTGAGGTGTCAGTTGTTGTTGGGGGGCCTGGTTGTTGAAGCTGTCGTTGATGTCTGTGATCTTGCGGTGAAAGAAGATGGTTAGGGAGTCGCAGAGGTCTTGCGACGGCAGAATGTCTTTAAAGTTGGAGCTGGGGTTGGAGAGTTCCTTCACGATGTTGAAGAGCTCTTTGATGTTGTGTGTGTTGTTGTCGACGTGTTCCTCGAAGGAGGTCCTTTTGGCGGTATGGATGGCGCTCTTGTGGGCTGCGTTGTTGTCCAGTGTCTGCTCGTGATGCCACTTCTTCTCGAGCCTTCCGCAGGTCTGCTTGGAAGCCTGGAGGACCAGATGGCTTTTCTGTCGGTGCGTCTGTTTGAGGGTTTCTTGATCGGTCCAGTGGAGTACGGTGGTGTGGCTGAAGATGATGTGGTTGCTGGCAGCAAAGATGGGGTAGAACGTATGTCCGCTGGAGTGCGTGGGAGTTGTGATGAGAGGTTTGAGTCAAGGGTTGGCAAGGTTGTCGAGCAGGCTGGTGGAGTTGCTGTCGTTGGCGTTCTCGAGGTGAAAGGTCTGGTCTCCGAGGGGGATGTAGTTCGTGGATACAAGGGCGTGCATGCTGATGAAGTCGGCGCTGGAGTAACTGAACTGTGGCCCGGGTTCGGGGTGATCTGTAAATGAGGGTTCCTCTGAGAGTGGTGTTGGGATCTAATTGGATCTGGAAGTGCAGGTGTTCAGCGGCGCTGAGGGTGTCTTCGGTGCTGGTCGAGATTCTGAGGGTATTCCTGTGGACAATGGTGATTCCTCCTCCTGCTCCGTTGGTGCGGTGCAGAATTACCCAACTTAAAAATATAGGCAGAAGTGTAGTTAAGAAAGGTAAGAGGAGATAGGAAGTGAGAGAAGGGGAAGGGGGAGCCATTATATTGATTTGAGTATGATCTATGCGCACCTGTCGATATTTGCATAGGGTTGTAAGTTAATTTACATATTCCTCACACTCTTCTCACCTTTGTATATACACCTCACATACCACACACACCACTTCATCATCGACCAAGAACACAGGCAAAAGATCTCTGGAAAGAGCCCCCCTTCGGGGCCCGTTGGGCATTGCTGCGTCAGCTCAACAAAATGCTGCCCTTTGATGAAGCCTTACATCCCGCGGGGTGAGAGCCTGTGCTTCTTATAGGAGCACTCCCACCCATTTAGGACTTGACCCCCCCTCTTCTGTTAAGAATAGTACACCTCTTGGCTTTACTGTTCGTCTTACACAACCTGAAGGGAAAAAAACACTTTAAAGCAGTTAACAAAGAAAACAGGGCCCGTAGGCCCAACTGATACACCACCCCCCTAAAACCCCCCACTTCAGCCCAGGAAGCATCTGTCGTCCTTGAATAACAACCAACAACTCTTGAAATTGGGTGGTGGGGTTGTCTGTGGCTTTCAGTCCCCCATATGGAAGGATCTGGTGCCTGACAGTGAACATCTACACAACAGCTGCAAAGACGGAAGAGTACACAGCACAAGGTAACCCTGAAGGCCAAGGGCGAGCCCCATTCCTCACAGCACCCCAAAGGGAGAGGCAGGCCAGCACCAGCTAGTCATGGCCCAATTCAGTTGGCTTTCCTGCAGCAGAAGGCAGCAGAGTTGCAAGGATACAGCTACGTTGCGGCTGGGGCTGTGTTGAGGTCTGGGAGCTGAAACCCTAACCACTGCACCGATTTAAAAGTCACTGGAGAAAGTAAGCAAAGGAGGTAGTCAGCAGAGCCGGTGGCAGCCCGTGAATAAATAACCCCTGCCGGAGAGAGGCAGAGTCAGCCCACGGTGCAGCGCCAGCCAGTGACCCCGACTCAGGGAAGAAACCAAGAGAACAGTAATTTCAGAGATGTGCAGGAGTCTAGAAGTCAGAGAGTTGAGGGAAGGCTAGAATGGGAGCTCAGGCCAGCTTCAGCCGATTGAAAAATCACAGGAGTGTCTGACAGGTGTCCATCCGATGTTGGGGAGGCGAACAACATTTTCCAGGGCCGATGCAAGGCACTCCGCAGCCTTCAGCCTATCAACCTGGGACTTTTTGGACCAGGAGCAAGTAACCCGCCCCTGCTGATGGGACCGTGCCCAGGTGTGTTCCAATGCATCGTGGGGACGTGACAGATCAGGTGAGGGCAGCCTCAGCAGCCTCTGCTCAGTCGTCTGCTTCCATGCCTGAACTGGTCAATCAAAGAAGAGAGTTCAGGCTGGAAGATAATCTTGAGGTAGGCAGGGAACAGAAGCATGTATCGCAGATCCAAGGCAAGGAGCTTTTGTTTAATCCAACGCAAAGGAGAGTTGTTGCTCCTGCGCTGCCTTGGTATAGTCAGGGAAAATTCGAATCTTTGAGTTGGAGAGTCGCAATTTCAGCCTGACCTGGCCCTCCTGTACAATCACATCCCGGTCCTTGAAGTTAAGCAGTCGAAGAATCAAAAGTCGCGGGGGAGCCCCAGGATGGGGCCTCGGAACCATAGAGTGATGACCCGCTCCATTACAAAGAAGGTTGACAATCTGTTCTCAGGGATCCACAATCTAAACCCGTCTTCCAGAGTGGTTTCCCGACTGCGCTGCTCCATGGATTCGGGGAGATCAATGAGCCGAAGATTGTTGCGACTTGACCTATTTTCTGCATCGTCTGCATTGTCAGTGAGGTTGGACACTGCAGCAGACAACCTGGACATCTGCCTTTTGAGCGAAGCGAGGTCATCTTCTGCACAGGAAACCCGCGCTTCTACTTCAGTCGTCCTCTCCACAACATTGCGTCGGTTAGGCGCAACACACAGCCCTTTTAGTCACAGAACAGGATATTCCGACACAATGGCTGTCTCCCCCCATGGCTCTCACGGGATGGAGACGGGGTGTGGATTGGTGAGCAATGCATGAGTGTGTGGTCTTTGAAGCCAGGGGTTTTCCCCAGAAACATGGGCGAGTGTGGGGGAAATGGTTGGGTCAATCTGTTTGAGACTGCTATAGACATAAATTCCTGGTCACTGCTTTCGCTCTACGTGATATACTGCTTGTGGGTTCCTGCGTTGGCTGGTACTGATACTTTATCCTATATAGTGCATTATGTGTGCCTTATGTTCTTCACTGCCATTTTTAATGGCCAAAATTCAATAAAAACTGTTTATCAAAAAGAAAATATTTGCATTTGAGAAGGGACATTAAGCAAGGGGTTGAGTGGGCAGAACGACTTTGGTATAAACAAGAAAAGCACAGTGACTGATGTTTGTAATTGTTGCTATAGTAAGAAGTTCTTCAGGACTTCCTAAAAATGGGTCATATGCTGAGTAGTCAGAATTTTGTGTGGCATGGATTTCTAAGGCTTCGTGTTACTCCCTGTGAATGATTGAAAGTTTGTTGTTTTCTCAACAGAGAGGTTGCCGAAGTCAGTATTCAATGCTTTGGAGCTAGTGTTGAGCTCCAGAAAGAGATAAGTGTTTAGCTCAACATTTGGGTGCAAGCAAGAGGGCTTTGTACGCAATACAGCTAAGCCTGAAGATAATCATTTTTTCAAAGGTTAGCCAGTGAGATTGCTGAGCACAGGTGATGTGCTCAAAGAACCTGCTTCCTGAGACTAACTTAGTTGCAGTGTGTAGGGTCGCTTGAAGTCAGATGGATTTCTGGGATCTTCCATAGTCTAGAACTGAGAGAACTAGAGCCTGGACCATTGATTTGAAGTCGGATTCTGGGATGTTTGATTTCATATCCCAGACGTGTCCTAGCAGATGCTGGATGCTTTTTGTCTGTACGTTCATGTGGGGTTGCATATTGCATTTTTTGTCCATGGATGTTGTGCGTTGAATAAGAGAGGAATATGTAGAGCTGTGTGACATTAGTACCTAGGTGACAGTATGTATCGGTATGGCTGAGGAGAGAGGTGGTGGAGGTTGACGAGTGTGGGGTAAAGGATGGAGCTCTGGGGAACTTCTTGTTTCATAGAGCTGCTTTAGAAAGGGTGTCAAGTCAAGTCAAAATTTACTTTTATTTGTTTCATTAAAAATCATAAAAGTAAGGACAACCATCATAAAACGCAATGCTTTAAAGTATACATTTTAAAAGCATAAAAGGACTTAAGGTCAATATCACGATAGAGGGACACTTATTATTTTAAAATAATGACGAATATGACAATACATTTGGGAAATATGTGCTAATTAATTGGCTGCTTGGCAGAGTCGCATTTTGCCAGTTCTTTTGGTGCGATTTTCCATAGTGTTATGGCTCTGCAGGACAGGGGAATTGACGACCCTCTGAGACATTTAATGACCGCTACTCTACATGTTCTTATTTGTTCCTTCCTTAGAGCCTCCCGGAGGATAGATTTTTGAGTTTCCAATAAAGAAGAACAGATACATAGTAAATGTAGTAATGACTCTTCCCCTTGACCACAGAGGCGACATTCCTTGGATGGCCATATTTGTTTCCATTTTGGGGTCAAATCCTTTGAGGGGAGAGACCCCATGCGTAGCAAAGTCAGATAATGTTTTTTCTGATGGGAGAATTGTTCCAACAGGTATTGTTGCGGCTTCAGCCTCTGGTAGTCCTTTATCACTGCCCAGGCATGATATTTTTTTGCAAAGGACGTTTTATTAGTTAGTAAAGAGATCCGTTTAATGGCGTTATTGACTACGCTTTTAAATCCGGAGTATGTTGCAGGGGTGAGCCAAGCATCCTCTAACTGTAATGCCGACAGCGATTCCTTCAGAGCTGCTGTGGTTGAATTGGCTAGGCTAATTTGATTTTCAATCTCGACCCAACAACGATGAGCAAGGGTGTTGTCTACTGCCTCCCTCATCCTCCAGTAGTATTTTACTAGGGCGCCTTGTCTGGCCATGATCTGATTTTTTAATCCATATTCTAGGTGGATTTGTGCCTGTGAGGTATGTAGCGGTATTGAAAACAGTCTCTTAAATAGTGTAGATTGTGCTGTATTTAGGACTGCGGCATCTTTAGTATTCAGAATTTCCGAGCCGTATAAAATGGAAGGTAAACATTTTACAGCAATCACTTTAAGCAGGTGGGCGGTGGAGCATCCTATAAGTTTTTTCCTTAGGGTTTTAAAAGCAAACAACAATTGTTTGGCTTTCATGCGGCCTTGAACTAGGTGTGATTTGAAGTTAAGCTTACAATCTAGCTGAAAGCCTAGGTATTTATAGCACATAACCCTAGACAATGGATGCTCACCCAATTTCCAGGAAAAAGTTTGCCTTTTCGATGTTTTAATAGATTTCGAGAAACACATAACTTTTGTTTTTTGATGGTTAATCGTGAGTTGGTTCAAGGTAGCATAGTCTTCTAATTCAGTAATCAGTTTGTGCAGGCCTATAGGAGTGTGTGCTAGCAGGACAATGTTGTCGGCATATTGGGCGCACGGTATCGGTTTTTTTCCCAATTTAGGAGGGTCGGCTTGGATTAACCGAAGGCGCTTATCAAGGTCGGAGGTGTAAATGTTAAATAGGCAGGGTGCTAACACGCAACCCTGTTTTAGCCCATTGAATGTTGGAATTTTGCCAGTTAAACTGGACCCAGCTCCTTTCTTGATTTGGACCCACGTGTGTGAATACAGATTGATGATGGCCGTCAGGAGTCATGGCGGGACCCCCCAGTCTTGCATTTTTGCCCATATGATAGGGTGTTATTAACTTTTATTTGTTGGATCTAATCTATTTTGTAGAAGGTGAACCGGAAATAACTTTCTCATTCATCCCATGCATTCTTTTACAATGTTGATGAGTTAGGTAATTGGCTATATCAAATGCTGCAGAGGTCATTGAGGATGAGGAAGCAATAGTGTCCATTATCAAAAATGTGTAGCACGTCATCGATTATTTTCAATCTGGCTATCTCTGTTCATCAAGTCCTAAAACCGGATACACAGCTCCCCATGGCTTTACATACAAATTGGAGGGATTTCGCTGGCCAAAAGTTGTTCAGGACTTTTGTGTCTGCTCCAGGCTTTTTAGGACATGGTTTAGTTATCCTGGTATTAGGGAGTCCAGTAACACTACCTTTTTCAGGGATGTGTTTATAAGGTTTATGCAGTAGGGAGCTATTGAGAAGGGTTTTTCGTTCAGAGGTGTTCCTAGAATAGGGTCTATGAAGTGAAAGGAGGGCTTGGTATTAATGATTATGATGGTCACTGCTTTTAGCTGGCTATCTTTGAAAGAAGGTCAAGTGTCAACAAATGTCATAGTTGTAAACTGCTTAATTTGGTCCATATTGAAGGTTGGGAAGGTTGTGAGCATGATCAAAGTCTTGGTGTTTCTATTTTCTCTTCAAAGAATCATGAGAATTCCTTGCTGTTTTCCTTGGGGTTTTCAACCACTGAAGGAGTTGAGGAGTTGGTGGTGTATTTGACAATTGCAAATCGTTTCCTCTGTCGGTTTTAGGCTTGATCAATGTCCATTCTGAAGAAAGTTGATGAATCCTGGTGGATTCGTTTTTGTAGAACCTGAACTCACCATGCAAGTGTTCAAGGTTTCTAGTAGACGGTGATTTGAGCAGATCCCTACTGAGATTCTAAGAGACTTTATAGATTTGTTAAGGTGCTCTGTGTTCATGGGGTGGATTTCTTCTGCTTTTGAATTTTTAGTTTTAGCGTGGCAAGGAAATGTAATATTTCTAACAAAGTATTGATGTAATGTATAACAAGTAAGCTGATCTCTGGGGTCTCAGGATGGACAGTTAGGTCAGAGACTTGTGTGGCTGTTAGGAAGCATTGATGTGGTTTGTGTCTCAAGTCCAAAACCACATTTAAAGATTGTTTACTGTGTAAGTAAATGATATATCGCCTGGGTGTGAGATCTACCAGAGGAAAAGGATAGTTAAATATCAACTACATGAAAAAAACAAAACCGGACTGTGCCATGTGTGCAGGCAGGGCTGTTTTGTGTTTTGGTGATTGCAGGGGAAAGGGAAGCAGATTAGACTACTTGTAAAAAGTATAGCTAGATTGCCCCAGGTGCACATGGCTGCATATTGCTGTCTGCCCTACATATCAGAAATGCCTACGTGACAGAAGATTGGACCTGCAGAGCAGAAAGAGTCACTTAATAACCTCGCTTACTAAACAGTATCTGCCGGGGCGGTGTGGAAATCACTGTTCTTTTCATGGGTGTGTCGCCGGCTGGTCCTCCAATCAGACAGTGTAAACAGAAGAACCAGATTTGGCTTGTGTGCCAAGTCATTATGACTACTGCATTATAAAAGTGTTTTTTCTTATCTGCTGGTATTTGAAAACCCACAGGTTAAATGGCCTCTGCACAATGAGTGTGTGTACTGGATTAAAGAAGTAGTTCCTGCTAATCTACAGATAGAGTAGAGAGCCATCCTTGGCTGAAACATACCTTGTAAATATGGCTGCAGCAGACACTCTAGTGTTGTCTCACAAGAAGGGACCCGCACAGGCAGTAAAGACAAAGCATCAGACATTTCAGTGCGTTTCGTGTTGGTCCTCTGGTGTTTTCGGGAGATTTTCATATATTTTTTTTCTTTTAACACAAACTTGATTGAGTTTTTCCAGCGGGAGATTTTCATATTTAATAAGGAGATTGCTCGAGACCCTAGAAGTCCGGGAGTAATGTGATGAAGATATGCGCCCGATGTTTAACAGGAGAGTTTAGTCTGTTAATTATTATTCAGATAAAACTAAAAGGGACAGATTTTTTTTTTAAAAGGCACACAACGCAGCGCAGCACCCAAAGAGGCTGCGCTGTGTTGTGTCTCATGCATATCGTTGAGATTCGAACTATTGTTGGCAGAGGATCTCCCTTTGTCAAATAGTATTCTACCGTGTACAGATTTTGTGTGTATGGTGTCAGAGTGAGTATGATTGTATTGGAATGACTGATTGTGTTGTAATCATGGGTGTTTTATTGTATATATTTGTTATGGTATCTTTATATTTGATTGTTTTATATCAATTCAATTTTGATTATGATGAATTGAAAAGTGTTTTGTATGTACAGGAAATCTTAGGAATCAATTTGATAAAAAGAAAGATAATACATTGCTTTGGCATATTTAAATAATGAAATAAGACAAAAAAGTAAAAAAATGGGGAAAAAAAGGATATATTTTTGTGAAAGTAATAATAATAAAAAAATGAAATGAGAATTGCTGTGTCCTCACTAATGTATTTTGAAAAAAGTGATATATGAAAAGATTGTAGAATTTCTTCAATTGTAAAGTGGTATGGTCAACGAGGGAAATAGCTCTTCTGTTTTGCGTTTCTACTCCCCTCCTTTCCCTTACCTGAATTAACTTTGAGGGGGTCCCCTTATTCCTGCTCTTGAGCTGTGTTGTGTGACAGAGCTGGAGAGCGCCCTATCTACAGAAATATGGCTCTCTCTCCCCCCTCTCCCGCAGCGCCTGCGCTGTTTTCACCTGCCGTGCGCCAGGCACATTCCGTAGCGCCATAGCGCGAGGGTGCGTGCCTGAGTCTAGCATAGGTTTTATACAGGAAGGATACTATTCATGTACAAAATACTATGCCTAGACAAGTTACAACACTTTTCTCACTTTGTATGTGTGCTTCACAATGCAGCACGCATGCAAAGTCGGAAAAGAAAGGAGAAATCAAAACATTTCTTCTGTTAATGCATCCTTTCAACTGGCGGTAACTTTTGGGGATAATCTCACTCTACAATTGTTTGTACCAAGGGTTTTGTGTCAAAAGGCATGGGTGGTAGTATGGGAACGCCAATGCACGGCTCATGTAATGCCCCCTTGGGACCAAGTAACGCAAATCAATACTTCACACTGCTTTGTGTTACTTGTAGGGTACTTTTCAGCGCAAAACAAGTTTTGCACTGGAAAGTAAATTAGGAAAAATAAATTTTGTCCTGGTTAGCATCACTTTTGTGATGTTCACCCAGTGCAAAACGTTTGTAAATCTACCCCAAAATGTGTACCTATTGTGTGTACACTGCTAGGGGGCGGACTTAAAAAGGCAAAAGTGCTTGTCCAATAGCAACATGATCCGAGTTCTTATCTGATCATCATTGGGGGGTCCATAATTCATTTTTATCCCTTTCCATGAGTGTAATCTTCAAAGAAATGCATTTACTGCAGCGCATTTTATGCTGTGGCATCTGGTATTTTTCAGCGGACATGCTGCAGGGCTATGTGGTTGTAGTACACTTATGAGTGAAGAGTCAGCGGAAGTGTTTGAAGACTGGATGCCTGTTTTAGTCACATTGCGGCCCATGTCAATGGAAAGGTTCAAATTGGAGTCCATGGATGCCGGCTCTCCTGTCAGGGCCAGACTGGGAACCACAACTGTCCCTGGCAAAGTGCTGCCCCCCCCCCTCCCACCCAGGGGGTTGGAGGTGCCGCCGAGCTCTTTGCCGGGGCCGGTTTTCGACCAATTTTGGTACAGGGCCAATTTAGCAGCTATGCTGCAAAAACGGCCCTATGACAAAAACGGCCCCCGGGGGCCGAAAACCGGCCCCCACCCGTGCGGCGTACCGGGGGATTGCCCGGTGCCCGCTATGGCCAGTCCGGCCCTGTGTCCTGTACTACTACCCATCAAACGAGAGCATATGCTCCTCCGTCCCCCAAGTGGGAGAGCATCTTCAGCGTTATTCATCTGCTCAAAAGTAATGGTGAAACAGTAAACATACTTAATTTAGGACAAAGTGACCACCAAACCATAGGAATTTTAATCCAACTCTTATTTATGTCTTCTGACATTCTTGAGACAGAGTCAACTCAGATGGGGTTCACTGTCAAAATGAATAAGTGTGCAAGGTTGAGAGCCTGAAGAGCCTGTCGCTCACCCGTTGCATGTGTAGGGAGAGTGTCTGCGGACACTGTTCGCCCCTTAATCTGAAAGGAAAATGCCTCAGACTCATACACGTTGGCACCACCAAAGACTAGGCTCTTGTATTTTCATTTCTCTTAAAGTTGTATTTCTTTGTGCTTTGTGAGGAGGGAACGTTAGGATGGTGCTCTTTGGCCGGTACCTACTATCTGGCAGGGAGGGGGTCACAATAGAGCAGAGATTGGTTATCTTCATGGTTTATCCTTTGGGTACTATAGTAGGTGACAACATGTCATTTACCTGTACCAGCTGTTGGCTCCTAAGGACAGCTTTGCGCCCATGCAGTTATTTCATTGTAAGTGTGACTTGAAAGCCCAGGTGTTACCAGAGTTTGTGTGATCACAAGAGAAAAATAACTTTATGAAGTACTCCTAGGAGAGTAAGGCATATGATTGGGCACAAGTTGTGTGCTTCTACTGAAAAAGAGCGCTGTGCAGCATGTTTTGCCTAGTGGAAAGGCATCTGCTAAATTTAAAGGGCTAGGTTGGTGATGGGGCCAAGACAGTGAATGGCGACAAGCCAATCATCAAGTTTATAAGCTTGACCTGTTTATTATGGGAAGTTACAATAAAGGTATTAGGCCTGACTTATTTACCATGAAAAGCATGTTAAAATCAATAGGCCTTCAAGGTTGGATTGTTTCTATTATGTCTCATAAAGGCCGCAGACATTAATTTTAGTATGTGGAATATCACAGATTACCACAGTAGGCAAGGGTTCTTGTGTTTTTTAGAGTCTAATTTACGTTTATTTACTTGTTATCACCAATAGCTGTAGAAATAAAATAATTAAGCTTACAGATTTTTATTTTAAGAAAAAACTCATCACTTCCTTCAATGCATACACATTTATTCTAAATATTAGCAGTTGACACATATCTATCATAAATTCTAAAAAAAATGACAATAATGTTACCTATAACACAAAAATACATTAAACGTATTGTTGGGTTGGGTGTTGGTTACCCACTCTGACAAAACCTGGGGGTAGAAGATTCGCACTACGATAATCTTTTCTTGATGCTTTTAAGAGGGTCTGAATGGTTACCTGTCTGCCAGGCTCTTTTAATAAAAAACAAATCATAAAAAACAAACATATACATAGAAGTTTTTTGGGGGATTTGCCTTCTTTTGCCACTGTGCTCTTCGAATGACATTCACAATCTGCTTCGGCCATGACAGCTTAACATAGGGCAATGCGTCAGGCTGCTCCAGCAATTGGCTCTATTGCCCTGTGAGTGACAGCATTGTAATTGATCACATACTCACTTCTGCCTAAAAATAAGAGCACTTGAGTCTCAAAGCTCGTAGGACAGTGTTTTGGTTTTCCATTTTTGCTTTTCATAAATACCCTCTTATTTCCGTCCTTCTCTCTTTATTTTGTTTGTTTCTTTTCAAGAGTCTTACAGAAGCCCAGTTCAGGAAGGCCCTCAAGACCTGGATCTTTGGATCCTCAGATGAACTCTACCTATCACTCATATAATGTCCTTTCCTGCCTACCTTGACTTTCTCCAGCATAGCGCCAGGATGTTCATTTCCGAGTGACAGTTTGCGCTTTATAAATACCTATTCAAATTCAAAACCTCAGACAGTGCTAGAGGGCTGTTCACATGCTGCTCGTTTCATTTGCACCCCACTTCTTCTAATCTGGGTGTCTATCTTGAAATGTATTGTCCACGGTGTACCACTGTTTTACGGTTATAAAAGGACCTCCACATGGGCACCTTCGATCAGCACAGCAATATAACACTATGCACAATACCAGTCAAAGACAGCCACCCAGTGCGATGATTATAGAGTGAACATCCTGGAAAGGTATTGTACATACCTAGTCCTCTCTCTCTGCTTTGATAGTGATATATATAGGGAGCGCACAGCTGCGAGAGATAACGAGCACCTACAATGGCCGAAAACCACGGCCTCACTTTCAGTGAGGACGACATCGGTGAGATCCTTGCAGACCCATCTTTTCTGGCAGACTTTAACATCTCTAATACCATAGCTCAAACAACAGACTGGGACACACTAACGGAGAAAAAGCAGAATCGAATAAGAACCATCTTACATGGTGTCATATTGACCCAATATCTATGCACCAATACAGCACCAAGGGTACTCCTTGTTACCAACGCCCCCAGAATAATCCTGGATGACATCACCTTTAGGAAAGACTGGGCCCAGATAGCCTGGCACTGCACCAGGGACTGGTTAGTGCTCATCATTAAAACAGCAAAACATCTCTCCGACGCTATAATTATTGATATCCAAACCACAGAGAGCCACTTCAAAACCACACTAACATCATACAAAAAGAAACTTGACAATCAGAACAAAGAGATGGCTGAATACAAAGAATATCTGACCCAAAGCAAAATTAACAAATTTCAAAAAGACCTTAAGAAATTCAGCTATTCCAAAACATACCCATACGCGGAGAATGACTATGTACCCCCGAACAAAACAGATGGCACCTATGACAGCTCAGGAGAAAACACATCCATATCAAGCGACTCGAGCGCAGGCTCCAACAAACAACGCGGCAGAGGACACTGAGGCCAACACTGGCCACAAAACTGGCAGGGACCACCACAAACTCACACCTTCGGCCCACCGCCATTTGACAAATGAAACACGCATACTATGGATACCCACCCCTATACCCACCTGGCCCAATGCCCTTTTACCAAGGAAACCAAAGACCCCCTTTTTTAGGACAGGGCCGCAGATCACGCGGCAGGAGACAGAACTACCAGCAAGTCCAATGGGCAGAAGAAGACCCAGTCAGTGCCAACACCCGCAACAAATCCCGGGAACAACCAAGAACGAGCAAGAAGTGACCCCTGACACACCCACATCCCTGGTGTTTAATTTATCGAGTACACCTGTGACAGAAAGTGAGACAGCAGTCCTCAGTAAAGGCCTCCCGTTCGTCCCTACCACACAACTGGACAAATTTAAACTCCATGTCGAACTAGCTGAGTTTTTTAGAAAGCTCAAACTGAAGGCCTTCTTTGAAAATGGACACCGGAAGAAAATACCACCGATACCAATCCCAATGAAACAGGCCTTAGGTTAAAATCCACCTTCGTGCCACCTCCTATCAGTGTACCCACAGAAATCTCTACCTTTGAGCAAGCAGTTTACACTGACATAGAGAAACTGAACCCCAAAGGAACCTTCAACAATCCATCGAAAAAAGACAGTGATATCTTACAATGCCTAAAAAATAACCCCACCATTGTCATCAAACCAGCTGACAAGGGGGGAGGGATCGTCCTTATGGATGAAACGGACTACGATCGAGAATGCCGCAGACTCCTCAGCGACACACGTAATTACAAACGCCTGGATAAAGACCCCACCGCGGAACTGAAAATCACCATAAACCCCCTGGTAAAGAGAGCCAGTAACGCTGAACAAATCTCAGCCGAAGAGGCAGAATACCTGTGCACCAAAAATGCGAAAGTACCTTACTTTTATACTGTACCCAAAGTACACAAGGGCACCATACCACCCCCAGGAAGACCCATAGTCTCAGGGATCAACTCACTATTGGAACCACTTTCTAGGTACCATAACCACTTCCTGAACCCACGGGTACAAGAAACCCCTACCTACATCAAAGATACCAAACACCTCCTGAACATCATCAACGAAATGAACTTCGATCAAACCACCCAACTCCTGGTGGGACTGGACGTAGAAAGTCTTTACACCAGTCTCCCACAAGACGCCACCCTGCAAGTCCTACAAGATGTACTGATGCAAAACCCCTGGATGTACCATGCACCACGGCAATTCATCCTTGACTGCGCAGCCCTAGCACTCAAGGAAAACTATTTCGAGTATGAAGGCACTTACTACCTGCAAACTAACGGAACCTCTATGGGTAGTGTTTTTGCTCCAAGCGTGGCAGGACTGTACGCTCACCATTTCGAGCAGGAACACGTCATGCCACTGACCAACCCATACTCACAAAACATAAAGACCTGGCGCAGGTACATAGATGACATCTTCGTGATTTGGGAGGGAACACAGGATGCACTAAACATTTTTCTCACTTGGCTTAATGAGCGTGACCCTTACCTACGATTCACGTGCAACTCCAGTGCCACCGAGCTGGCCTTTCTGGATCTCAACATTACAGCAGAACAAGGGACTCTGCGCACTACCACCTACTACAAACCCACAGCTAGGAACTTGCTGTTGTGGTTTGATAGTTTCCACCCCAGACCCTTAAGAGAAAGCATACCCTTTGGGCAAGTCCTGCAGATCCGCAGAAACTGCAGCCACCTAGCGGACTACAAAAGACAATCCCGCAACTTATCACACAAACTACAGGAGCGTGGATACCCCAACGCCATTATTGCCAAAACCAGCAAAAGGGCCCGCAATATAAACAGAGAATTGCTACTGGAAACGGTGACAAAAGACCAGGAACCACCATCCATGACTTGTGTCACCACCTTTAATACAGCGTCAAATCAAGTTTCTAGTATCATCCGCAATCATTGGAAGATAATCAATTCAGGCACCAGAGAATGGGAGACCCCGTGCTTTGCGTTTAAACGTGCTAATAACCTTAAAGACAAACTAGTGTCAACACGACCACATGCCAGTCCTAAATCTATGGACAATACAGTCCTCAACTGTTGGGGCCTCCCCAAAGTCACTGGCCATTACCCATGTAACAACTGCAGTGTGTACCATCTCACTAAACCAACAAAAACTCTCAACCTTGAACCTGGCAAAATCTGGACACAATTCCAACACACCAACTGCAACTCCAGCAACCTTGTGTACCTCATAACATGCCCCTGCGGGCTCCATTATGTGGGCATGACGACCCGCAAAATCAGGACTAGAGTGGTTGAACACAGAAGCACGATCAGGTGTGGCAAAAACATCAGCAGACTGACAGAGCACTACCTCATGGCACACCACACCTCCAATGACATGTCCTGGACTGTCATTGAACAATTTGACGTTAACCAAACAGACAATGACCGGATCCTTCATACAAAAGAACAGAGATGGATCTATCGCCTCTCCACCCAGCAACTGGGTTTGGGCTTGAATGACTCCATACCCTGGAGCTCACTGAAAACATGAATTTTATTCTCCCCACATGAAACACTACTCTTGATTCCTCTCCGTGTTAAATGTCCCTCTGTTGTATTAGCCAGTTATAATACACCTGGCCCCACAAATTAACCTCATAGCGCTTTTTAAGTCCTTTTTTCAATGTTTGCGCTCTTTATTTCTCAACCGTTCATGTTACTACACCTGTACACTAATCTGTGTACACTGGGTACAGCTCACCGAGCCACACCCAATGCGCAGGCACTGACAATCGGTACCGCACATGCTCATAGCAGAGTACAC
Organism: Lissotriton helveticus; assembly: GCF_964261635.1. Lineage (NCBI taxonomy): Eukaryota > Metazoa > Chordata > Amphibia > Caudata > Salamandridae > Lissotriton > Lissotriton helveticus. Next base: position 578,473,408 of record NC_136073.1, on the reverse strand, counting down.
TACTCTCCCACACATGGGCATGCTCACAGCAGGATACACTACTCTCCTGCACATGCTCAGAATAGCCATGGCTCAGCGTGTCTCCGCACATGGGCATGCTCACAGCAGGATACACTACTCTCCCGCACATGTGCAGCATAGCCATGACTCAGCGTGTCCTCGCACTGTCTGTTTTCTCTGTCCTTCCACGCACAGGTGTTATGAATGATGCAGACTGTATTTAAGGCACAAACACTGCCCAGGACAGTCTTACGGAGGCCGCAGAGATAACAAGAGGTTCAACGCAGACACTGATCGAAAGTTTCGTGAGTAAACCGAGCGCTTCAGCTACGAGCCGGGTAAGCTCTCTCTCCACAGGTCCCTAGCCCCCTGAGGCCCCTTTATCTTCCCAGGGTCCACTCCTCTGCCGGACTACTCCATGGGGCTAATTTGGCAACAAGCCAACGTGAGGATAATCTTCCTTTCATGTACCTACCACCGTTTTTTTGTGTTGATGCGCTTACGATGTTTAGCCCACCACATAACTTCATGTATATATGATAACTTTCACCTTAGTCATACCACCAATATGGCTACACCATTTGCCGCTTATTTATCGTCTACACAGCATAATAGATATCGGCAATCAAACTGTTTTGTGAATATGTTACCATACGAAGACTCTCCCCTGTATGTGTGTTTTGTCATACTTGTTGTATGTCCAGAAATGCTCTAAGAGGGAATCCCCCTCACACATGTAAAGCACCTTAGCGAGTGCTACACCTTTTTAAAATTACACAATCACTTAAAATTAAGTAATTTGCACCTACACACTTTGGTCCTGAGGAAAGCCAGTTTTAATCATGAAGGCCTGGCTGAAACATGTAGACCACACCTGGATGTAGGAGACCCTAATTAACACTCCTATAACATCCAACAGCCTTTTTTTAATGCTAACAGTGACCCAGTTATTAAAATATAATTTACCCTCGGGTACTGGGATCCCTGTATAGCTTTTAAACTTTCACCTTCACGTCACTACACTGCACACTCAGAAACATACCTGCTCCGCTGTATTCAGTCGTCGAAGCACACCCGGGACACACTCGGTGTCACTGGGTGGGCCCGATGATGAAGCATGCCACCAACCAGGTTGGTGGGTGAGGGCTTCATGAACAAACAAAAGGGTTTGTACCTTGTCTTACAGTCTTGAGTCTATGTAAATTCACAAATAGGCTAGTCCTTATTGATTTCACATTGTACATAATGTAACATTGTTTTACCGCTCAAAAATGGCAGGCATGTTGGATCCTTAATATAACAATACACAATGTATAGTACCCATTTTTTATTGCCTAAATATTTTGATGCAAAAAGAACAGATGATGGATGGAATATGGAAACAAATCAAAGATTCACCCCAGTCACAGATCTGAGGTAACTCCATTGTTTTTTGCTCGCCATTCCAGTTTGTACCCAGCCATATGCAAATCAGTCTTTTTATTTTTTAATATTTTTATTGAGAGTTCAAATATAGCAATACAATACAATTGAAATCCAATTAACACAGTACGAGGAAGGAAAATACTGAAAAACATTCATACAAATTGTCGTTTTAACATTTAAGTTATAAAGTGCAAGGTTGTGCAAGATCAGACAATTATTAAACTGGTTCGAATAACCAAAAGATTTTGTTTGGAATTGAAAGAATACATAACATACATATATAATAAATGTTTTCACATTTAATATTCCAAAGCTAAGTTCTAAAGTGCAGCGTGCGGAGGTAGAACCATCGTAATAGACTAATAAATATTTTCATTAAAGCATAAATCAGGTTAAGTAATAACAGGACAAATCTAAACATCAAACACACTCCAATATTTCTCATATTTTTTGAGAGCCCCTGATCTAAGGGCATATTTTTTCTCCCTGCCCTGGATTCGCTGTAATTTTACCTTCCATGCCTGGAAGGATGGGGCAGAATCTGTTCTCCAGGACTGTAATATAAGGGATTTAGCTATTAGAGAAGCTATAAAAAGGGGCTCATCATATTGGGTGTGGAAAGGAGAGCAGCCTATGAGGGGAATTAGGTCGTTGAATATAATATTTGTTTTAAGGACGATTGAAAGATATTTTTCTATTTCCTTCCTGGATTTTTGGACACTCCCAGATAATATGTTTCCATGTGCCTTTTTCTTCACATCGAAAGCATTTGTCGGCTACGAGGGGGAAGATATCATGTAAAAAGGACGGGGTTCTATATATTAACCATTTATTGTAGAATTGCATACGTTTAAAGTTTGCTCCTCGAAAGATGGTTTTATTAAATTTGTTTATTTTGTCCCAAACCTGTTGATTAATTATAATATCTTCCCTTTTTTTCCATAGTTCAATTATCTTGCTGTAAAAGTCCTGATCCTTACTTTCTATTAATATTTTAATCCAGATACTCATTTTCTTTTGTGTTTTATTATTGAGGGTAGTGGAAATATTTTCTTTGTGGAATAAATTTCCTATATTGAGTTCCCTAAGTTTTGGACTTATCGTAATAAATGACCAGTTCAGAATTGTGTGCGAGTGAATTAACATGCAAATCAGTCTTGACTCTGCTCCCCATGGGAACAGTCCAGCCAGAACTGCCAGGCCAGGTCCTCCCTAAACCAGAACCAAGAATCCTGGGACCGGTTTGGGGTGTTACCTCTCATTAGCAAGGCAAGCCTGAATCCAGTTACATAGCCAGCTCAGGACAAATGTCTGGGCATACCCTTCCCACATGGGGCGACAAATGCCAAAAGAACAGATGATGGACAGATTTCTGAACAAATCAAACATTCATCCCTAGACACAGATCTGGGTTAAATCCATTGTTAGGGAGGACCTAGCCTGGTCGTTTGAGCTGGACTGTGGAGCAGGGTCAAGGCTGATTTGCATATGCCCGGGTCCAAGCTTATCTGGAATGGTATATTGAGCAAAAAACGTGATGGTTTTAGGTCCAGATCTCTGTACTGGTGTGGTAAATAAATAATTAATTACCGGTTCTGTTTTTCAGGATACTCATATAAACAGATAGCTCAATAAATAAGAGTCAAGATTCGAGGTAGCTGGAGTTTACAGGCTTTAATCAGGCATAAAGGACAGGAACAGGACAGCCTGCATGGGAATGGGATGGCAGCTGCTGGGGGCAGGATCTGGAAACGATGCCCTAACTTTTAATAACAGTGCACAATATATATAGTTAAACAAATACATTACATTCAATACAGTAGGCGTAGCAGTAGGCGTGGTTTGTAGCAGTCGCGAAAGATAAGGCATAAAGTGGGTGTAACGAGAGGCGTGTACAGGGCGTATACATAGACATGTGATGTAAACGTAACAGAATATGTCATAAACGGGGCGGAAACATGGAGGGGGCTACCTGAGCGGCTGGGACCTTTAACCTAGTGGTGCGCGCAAACTGGCAATGACGTGTTACCAGGAGGAACTGGGGGCTATGACTTCTGCGCTAGAAGAGGAGACTAAAGTCTGGAGTGTCAGAGCGACATGTACCCAGGCATATCTAGTATCCGGTGTTTAGAGAACATGTTGATAGAATCCAAAAGTTATCAGGGCAAAGGCTACTTGATACTAAGACTGGTGCATGCATTATTCTACATGTAGTTCGTGTGCGAGGAATATTCTATGAATATTAATACAGTATTTCTCTTACATGGAGACATAAAGGCTAGACCATGACGGAAACTATTGATGCGATTCAGTAGCTTAGGAATGCAGATTAGGAGGGCTGGACTGATAACTGGAAGCATAACATACTCTTGGCAGACTGGGAGGCAGAGCCAGGCCGGGCCGGGCACTGCGAGGCAAGAAAGTAAGTGAAGGGTCAGGGATACAGGTGGGGGCTGTATCGCTCCTTGGAGGGTTCAGGAAACAGGAGCTGAATCTGAGTCCGGGCCCTTTTGAGGCCTAGAAACGGGGACAATTCAATGATTTAACGTGCACACTGTAAAATGTGGCAACGTAGGTTTGCATAGGCCTAATATTCGTTGCTTTCACGAAGACTGGAAACTGGCATACTAGAGATGGACACAACTGTAATTGCGTCTTTAATCGATCATAGGGAATACATATGCATATTGATCATGCACATATAACATAAGATGGGGAACACGTAGGCACATATAACATGGCAAAATTTACTTTTCCACATTCCCTCCTTGTGCCCTACGTTTCCATCAGGAAACATCAATATTCATGATACCATCTATCATTTCATATAGCATCATTTGCTCGTCTCGAATTGTCTTGGAACGGGATTTAGGACTAGGAATACAAGAGGTAGCACAAATGCCGCAAATCGCAGGGCCACATTGTATACAGAGGCAGCAACTGAATATGATCATTACTGCAATACCTAGGAATGACAATACTTTCCATCCCCAGGCAGATATAATACTCCAGAGCCAACCGGACCATGTCCAGGTGCCTGGATTCTGGTGTAACTGATGGGCAATTTTATGAAGTCTGATTATAGCTGAATAAACAGACGGCGCGTTATTAGGAATGAAAATGCAGCAACTAGATCCGATGACTCTACATGCTCCTCCTCTATCGGCCAGTATGACGTCAAGAACGAGACGATTTTGGAGCACGACAAATCTCATAGCAGATTGCTCTTCAGTTAAGTTACCTAGAGCAGAAGTAGTCTCATTCACTACTGCTTCAAGGGTTCTGGTTAGTCTACGTATTAACTTACTATTCTGGACAGGTCCTATAAAGAAGAAGAAATCTTTATTGAAATCTTGATATTGTTCTAGAGTAGTTTCAGTTTGATCGACAATCGGGGACTCGGTCTCCCTTTTATGTCTGACGTGTACTAGATGTGTGTTTCTGTGATAATCAGATGGGGCTAGAAAAACTGGTGGCAGTAGGAAGGTGTGAAGGGGCAGAGCCTACCTCCAGGTCGCAGCGACCCCGTACGAACGCCCATAAGGGCTACAGCACTAACCTGCCGCCCAAACCGGCTACACCTCTCTCTGTCTCCCTGCAGGTACCGACAGCATCGCCGACGCCCAGCGGACCGGAAACGACCTGGAACAACCCCGGAAGTGCAACGGCCACTAAAGGACCGGAAGTGACCCTGCATGACCCCGGAAGCCTTTCCTCAGCGACCCGAGGGGATCGTATAAAGACCGGCAACACAGAGGTGGATGGATCCCCAGCGGTGGACTCGTGGCAGGAGTTGGCGAGACGCGAAGGATCAGCGACGGAGGTTGTAGGAGAGCGGACGCGAGGAGAGAGCGAAGAAGAGGAAGAACTGTGGTGCGAGGATTGGTGGCATCCTCAGGAGGTGGCTGGAAAGCGGCCGTAACTCGGATGAGAGTTACGGCGGGGCACGTGAGTAATCTGTTATCATTCTCCGTGTTTTCCCCACCTTGTGTAATTAGTGTAAATAGTGTAAATCTTGTACAGATATCACGCGCACCCGCACTGTGTAATATAGTCACCCCCGCACTGTATGATACCTACCACCCCCCCCCTCCCTTCACGACAACCACTCTATTCCGACACCTCCCTTTTCTTTCCCGTCTTACCCTACCCTGTTCTCCTCCCCCACCGTCTATTTCCATCCCTACACTCCCGGTGCCGGTGACAGTCATCTAAGTTCCGTGTGCTTTGGAACTAACTGCCCTGTGTCTTTCTCACTTACCTCCGAGGGACACCCCAACGCCCGCCAGCAGGAAGGAGATCCCCAGCCCGGTGGAGGAAGACCTACCTGTGTTCCCCTCTTCGGACCCCCTCTCGAGGACCCGGAACAGGACCAGCAAGCCGTATACCCGGACACCGTGCCCAAGGATTTGACTTCCTCTGTATCTAATAAAATCCTTGCTAACCATAGCACACTACATTCGGCCTCCACGCCTGTTATTCCGGCCCGCACACCCCCACACCCCACAAGTGGTGTCAGAAGTGGGATCGCCCGGGAGCATGGAGGCCGCCGTCAAACAGCTGGCCGAGGGCCAGGATCTCCTCGGCAAACTGATGGAGAGGTTTTTGAAAACCGCAGAAGATGACAGGGGCCAATTGCACGACGTCCTGAAGGGACAGGGCACAGCCCAGGACCAGGCCCTGGAAAAATTGACCACCGTCATGGGGCAGCAGAGACCAATGGCATCATTACCCTCGGTAGTCCTGCAGAAGTATGTGGCTGGCGAAGATCCAGACTTTTTCTTCACTAACTTCGAACGGCTTGCTCAGGCCGCTGCCTGGCCCGCAGATCGATGGGGCCATTACCTAGGTCCCCTACTAACAGGGGAACTGCAAGCAGCCTATCAGCAGGCCAACATCCAGGGACAGACTCCCTATGCGGATATAAAAAAATGCATCCTGGAACGTCTGGGGATAGATGACGAAACCTACAGGGTTAGACTCCGCCAGGCCAAGGAGGGACCCCAAGAGAATCCCCGGGCTTTGTCGTTCAGGATACAAGACTTGGCCGACCGATGGCTCAAACCTGCAACCTCAAGTAAGGCTGAAATAATGGCCAAGATATACCTCGAACAATATCTGGCTTCCCTACATCCCGCTACGCAGAAGTGGGTACGCCAACATGCCCGTTTGACTCTTGACAGTGCTGTCGAAATAGCCAGTGCCTATAATCGAGCACAGGAAGGCCAGCGGGCGAGGGAGGAACACCCAAACCCCCTAAGTCGGGGCAACAATCCCAGGCCAACAAGACCGCCTCCGGTGCAAAGAAAACCAGAATTAGCCCCACTGATGCCTTACCCGGTCATGCCCAGACCACCGCCACCAGGACCACAATGTTACCATTGTGGTGGATATGGACACATTGCCCGCATATGCCCTCAGAAAGAAGAACCCATGGAGATCGGCTTGACGAGAAATTATGTGTGTCTCACCACCGAAACAACCCCTCCACCCTTCAGGTGTCCCGTACAGATTTACGGACAAAGGATGATGGCACTTGCGGATACCGGATGTCGCCACAGTGTTCTGCGTCCCCAGGAACTACCTCACGCCGTGGGACCCGTGACCGGGTCCGTGGCCATCAAATGTGTCCACGGAGACACCAAATGCTACCCGACCACACAAGTACGTGTACAACATCCTACGGACCCAGGAAGCTTGTTGACAGTCGGTTTGGTTCCCAACCTACCCGAACAGGCTATTCTGGGGAGCGACTATAGTGGTCTTCCGCATCTCCTCCAAGACACCACAGACTCTTTGAAGAAATGGTGGGCAGAGGCTCCCTTTTCCCGTGATTCCCCTGCTGCCGTCGAGACACCCAAACCCCGGAAGACCAAGGCCCAAAGGAAAAAGGAAAAGAGGGGGTTCGCTCTGGCCTGCCCAGCACAGGTGGACCCTCATCCATGGGAAACCGATCGGGAATTCAGAGCTGCCCAACAAGAAGATCCAGTGTTGCAGGATGCTTGGGGTCGGGCACTCCCCGATGAAGACCCCTTACACGTAGGTCCCTACTTCTTCATACGGAATGGACTATTGTATCGCAAAGGAGGAGCCCAGGCCAATACTCAACTGCTTATCCCGGGGTTGTTCCGTGAGAAAGTTTTGTTTCTGGCGCACAGTCATCTGTTAGGTGGGCATTTCAGTGATGAAAAGACAGGAGAAGCGATCCTAGAGAAGTTCTACTGGCCCGGTGTGTACGCGCAGATTAAACGCTATTGTCGGGAATGCCCGGTGTGCCAGAAAACCAGCCGGTACCGACCACCGAGAGCTCCCCTACACCCCCTCCCTCTGATAGATATCCCCTTCACTAGGGTGGGGATGGACATTATAGGCCCCCTGTTACCCTCCAAAAGCGGCTGTAGGTACGCCTTAGTAGTAGTGGACTACGCCACCCGATTCCCTGAAGCAGTGCCTCTCCGTCAGCCAACCACCCAGAACATAGCCAAAGCGCTTATTGCCATATTTTCCAGGGTGGGGTTTCCCCGCGAGATTCTAACCGATCAAGGCACCCCCTTTGTCTCCTCCCTCATGCGCCAAGTCTGTTCCAAACTGGGGATCAAACAGATAAGAACATCAGCATACCACCCCCAGACGGACGGCTTGGTGGAACGCTACAACGCCACGCTAAAGACCACCTTGAAAAAACTTTTGGGTCTCGAGAGCAAAAGATGGGAGGAAATGTTACCCTTGGCCCTTTTTGCCATCCGGTGCAAGGCACAAAGTAGCACGGGTTATTCGCCCTACGAACTGCTCTATGGTCGCGCCCCCCGAACTCTTTTGGACATGGCTCGTGAGGCCTGGGAAGCCGAACCTGATCGGACCCGTCCTCTCCCCGAATACGTCAACAACCTGAAGACCCATTTAGGAGAGATCCGAGAGATTGTGAGACAGAATCTACTGGCCGCTCAAACGTCTCAAAAACAACAATACAACAAAGGAACCAAACTCCGGTCCTTTGTTCCCGGGGAGTTGGTCCTGTTGCTCCTTCCCTCCTCGGACCATAAGTTGCTAGGACAATGGCAGGGTCCATTCACCGTCACCAGACAAGTGACTCCCGTGACATACGAAGTCCAAATAGACGCCACCAGGGGGTCCACCCAGATATACCATGTCAATCTCCTAAAGAAGTGGGAGGGTCCTCGACCCGTCTTGACTGGTGTTAGCCCCCTCCCCTTTGAATGCTGCTTTGATACAGAGCTATCTGAGAGCAAGAAAAGAGACCTCTGCCAGACCCTGTCCCCCGTGCAAACCGTGTTTTCCTCCCTCCCAGGACACACTGCAGTAGTGGAGCATGCCATCCATACCGAACCGGGGAAAATAGTCAGGCAGCGTCCGTATCGTGTCCCAGAAGCTCGAAGAGCAGTCATACAAGAGGAAACCAATCAAATGTTAAAGATGGGCATCATTGAACCCTCCCGTAGCGACTGGAATTCGCCCATAGTCCTAGTACCAAAGCCCGATGGTTCTACCAGGTTTTGTATCGATTTTAGGGAGGTAAACAAAATCTCAGCCTTCGATTCCTACCCCCTACCTCGGGTAGACGAGATGGTAGAGCGCATCGGAAGGGCCCAGTATATAAGCACCCTCGACCTCTGCAAGGGATACTGGCAGATTCCCTTGAGAGCCGAGGATAAACACAAAACAGCATTTTCCACCCCAGAGGGACTGTTCCAGTTTAGAGTTATGCCCTTTGGCCTTCATGGAGCCCCAGCAACATTTCAACGGGCCATGAATCAGGTTCTACAGCCCCACTCCCACTACTCGGGTGCGTACCTAGACGACATAGTCATCTACAGTGACACCTGGGAGCAACATCTGTCTCATGTACGAGCAATCGTAACCTCCCTAGGTGCCTCTGGCTTCACCATAAATCCCTCCAAGACCACGTTAGCTGCCCAAAGCGTAAAGTACCTGGGATACCTGCTGGGGGAGGGACATATTCGGCCACAAGACAGCAAGGTCAGGACCATCCAGGACATTCCCTTTCCCCAAACTCGTAAAGATCTCCGAGCGTTCCTGGGTATGCTGGGATATTACAGGAGATTTATACCTAACTTCTCCCATACGGCAGCCCCCTTGACGGATCTCCTAAAGAAAGCAACGAAAACGGAGGAGATCCTCAAACAACCAACCCCCTTGTTGTTACAGGCCTTTCATCTCCTCAAACATTCCCTGACCTCAGAACCCGTGCTGATGAGTCCTGACTATTCCAAGCCCTTTATATTGCAGACCGATGCGTCAGACCAAGGTTTGGGGGCAGTGTTGTCCCAAAAGGACGAATCAGGGGCGGAAAAACCCGTTCTATACCTAAGCAGGAAGTTGTTTCCCCGTGAGACCAATTATTCAGTGGTAGAAAAAGAAGCCCTCGCCATTAAGTGGGCAATCGAAAGCCTCCGGTATTACTTGGAGGGGCGGGAATTCATTCTATACACGGATCATGCCCCTCTTGAATGGATGGCGCGTAACCGGGGTAATAATGATAGAGTACTCAGGTGGTTCCTCTCTCTCCAACCTTTTCGCTTCCGAACCTTACATCGGAAAGGGCAGGAACAGGGTAACGCGGACTATCTCTCCCGGTACCCACCAAACCTAACCCCTACAAGAAACAATCCTAGGGAAAGGGGATGTGAAGGGGCAGAGCCTACCTCCAGGTCGCAGCGACCCCGTACGAACGCCCATAAGGGCTACAGCACTAACCTGCCGCCCAAACCGGCTACACCTCTCTCTGTCTCCCTGCAGGTACCGACAGCATCGCCGACGCCCAGCGGACCGGAAACGACCTGGAACAACCCCGGAAGTGCAACGGCCACTAAAGGACCGGAAGTGACCCTGCATGACCCCGGAAGCCTTTCCTCAGCGACCCGAGGGGATCGTATAAAGACCGGCAACACAGAGGTGGATGGATCCCCAGCGGTGGACTCGTGGCAGGAGTTGGCGAGATGCGAAGGATCAGCGACGGAGGTTGTAGGAGAGCGGACGCGAGGAGAGAGCGAAGAAGAGGAAGAACTGTGGTGCGAGGATTGGTGGCATCCTCAGGAGGTGGCTGGAAAGCGGCCGTAACTCGGATGAGAGTTACGGCGGGGCACGTGAGTAATCTGTTATCATTCTCCGTGTTTTCCCCACCTTGTGTAATTAGTGTAAATAGTGTAAATCTTGTACAGATATCACGCGCACCCGCACTGTGTAATATAGTCACCCCCGCACTGTATGATACCTACCACCCCCCCCCCCTCCCTTCACGACAACCACTCTATTCCGACACCTCCCTTTTCTTTCCCGTCTTACCCTACCCTGTTCTCCTCCCCCACCGTCTATTTCCATCCCTACACTCCCGGTGCCGGTGACAGTCATCTAAGTTCCGTGTGCTTTGGAACTAACTGCCCTGTGTCTTTCTCACTTACCTCCGAGGGACACCCCAACGCCCGCCAGCAGGAAGGAGATCCCCAGCCCGGTGGAGGAAGACCTACCTGTGTTCCCCTCTTCGGACCCCCTCTCGAGGACCAGGAACAGGACCAGCAAGCAGTATACCCGGACACCGTGCCCAAGGATTTGACTTCCTCTGTATCTAATAAAATCCTTGCTAACCATAGCACACTACATTCGGCCTCCACGCCTGTTATTCCGGCCCGCACACCCCCACACCCCACAGAAGGCAATGTAACATGTTCCATCCCAATCGAGGGGCAGACGAACATATGCGGTCTGACCACAAACAAAATAAGAATGACGTGAGGCTTTGAAAATAGATTTCCCACTGTCACCATACTCGACAGTAGTAGTACAATCACTATGTCCTACATGTGCGGAACCATTCTTTCTGACACATAATTCGCCTTTGACTGGTAGTACTGAAATAGCAGGCAAATCTGGAGTGGTATCAGACTGAACATTCAGGACCATAAAATTCGAAGAATAATTACCTAAATTATAAACTTCATTTTCTAGATCTAACCCTGTTCTATGGGGGAGACCTTGCTTGTCTGGAAAACATGTTCGATTCAGAAGGGACATATCATTGGAGGATGACGTTAACGTGGACCATGCTCCACACGAACCATTATGTGAAAACGGATAAGGAAAGAGTGGCAGAACTCCCTTCGGTGTCTGGAAAGGGGGAAGTCGACCACACACCCAACAATTAGTGGCATTGCTGGTCTGGTGTGAATAGTGTAACATTCTAATGAATGTATTATTTCGCATAGCAAGACGATAGGATAGCTCGTGAGGAGGCAGATCACTAAATGTGTGCTCTACTGTAGCATTAGCAAACTTATTTACATGAGAAATTGGAAAACATAAATGTAATGCATAACTTGTGCAGGTAACCATTAAACTCACATATAATAGAAAACTTAGAATAATGATACATCTTATAGAGTTTTGACTAACTCTCTCACTATGGGGGTCTATCTCATACATGTCAGAAACCTGTCTAACCGTTTCACCCGAGAGGGACTTAGACAATTAAACTGGCTGACTTATTTTACTAGACCTGAGTTTCAATTTATACTCCTGCTGCGGAGTTTTCTCTAACAGAGGAACTTTACGTTCAGAATCAAGTTCAGAGTCTCTTTTTAGGCAGTCTTTAGATTTTTGGCAGTCCTTTGCAAATGTTTTTTCACGAATTCCATGGAATTTCTTGATATGGGACAGATGGACCCAGCCTTTTCTTCCTTCCAACTTGGCCGCGGTCCTTGTAGTTAACAAGACTAGACGTGGCTCCTTCCAGCGGGGCTCCAATGGACTTGAACGATCAAAGTTCCTGACCAATACGAGGCTTCCTGGAATGACTTCATGCGGTTTCACCTCAGTATTGTCTGGAAATGCGGCGGCAACCTGTGAACGACAAGAGTGTAGGGCAGACATCAAGGAAGCTAGGTAATCTGTCAGCATATTACTGGAAACATCTGTAATACTGCGGGGTCTAGGTGTACCCCACATGTTTGGGGGGCGGCCGAATACGACCTCATACGGGGACAGACCTGATCTAGAATGTGAAACCATTCGCATATAAAATAATGCAACTGGCAGGGCAACTAGCCAGTCTACACCTTTCTCTTTACATGTCTTGGCAATACGGATTTTCAGGGTTTGATTATGTCTCTCTACGAGACCGGCTGCTTCAGGATGGCGCACACAATGGAACTTCCACTGGTACCCTAACAAAAGGGAAACATGTTTCATAAGCTCAGATGAAAATGGCTGGCCGTTATCTGAATACACGACTCTAGGGAGTCCATAGCGGGGAAAGAATTCACGAACCAACTGCCTGGCAGTGGTCGCTGCTGTGTAATCTGGGACTGGATATGCTTCTGTCCACCTGGACAAAGCGCATACAACTACAAGGACATACTTGAAACCTCGACATCGCTCCATCTGAATATAATCCATCTGGAGGACTTCAAAAGGGTGGTCAGGAGGTTGGAATCCACCTTGTTCCACTGGGACACTTTTACCTGGACTGAACTGACAACATATCATACAAGTACGGACTTTCTGCTTGGCTGCAGCTCGTAAATGCTTGTTGAACCAAAGGTTCTGGATACTATCTAACATAGCTTTTTCTCCTAGATGTGCTGGACTATGTGTGGTATTAATAATTACTTGAACCATAGAGTCGGGGAGAAACCATGTGGCTTTTCCCTTCGTCACCCATCCCTGATCTGTCTGGACCCCTCCTTGTTCGGACCATTTCTTGATTTCTTCGGGAGTGGCATGTAACTATATGTCTATGACATCTTGTGTAGGGTCCTTAACTGTCATACAAGTAGTCGGATCTGGAGTGAGTGTCTGTGTCGTGTTAACTGGAATGTCTGGGGTCTGAGCTGTAAGCTTGGCTGTTCGATCTGCTAGATCGTTACCTTGGGAAATGATGTCAGTAACTTTCGTATGTGCCTTGCACTTCATGATAGCAATAGCTGTCGGTAAATGTATTGCATCTAACAGAGCTTGAATGAGGAGACCATGCTGAATCTTGGTTCCATGAGAAGTCATGAAACCTCTCTCCTGCCAGAGCACTCCAAAGTTGTGTACAACTCCGAATGCATAACGTGAATCTGTATATATGTTTACTTTCTGGTTCTTGGCACGTATGCAGGCTTGGGTCAGAGCAACGAGCTCTGCTGCTTGAGCAGACAGGGTGTCAATACGGTGTGTTTCTATAACTTCGGTTTCAGTAGTCACTGCATACGCGGCTACTAATTCTCCTGTACTAGTTCTCATACATGAACCATCCACATAAAGTGTCAGGTCGGGATTAGGTAATGGAATATCTGTCAGGTCTTGTCTTGGCTTTGTCATAGTGTTAACAACTTCCACACAGTCATGTGTGGCAGGATTTGAAGTAACTGACGGTAACAGTGTAGCAGGATTTAGAATGTTGCAGCGTCTGATCTCTATGTGTGGCTGGAACAGTGTATGTTCATAACCTGTTAAACGTGCAATTGTCAAGTGCTGAGTCTGTGTTCGGTTTAAAAGAACTTCCACGAAGTGTGGAACTTGTACTGTCAGGGAGTGTCCTAATACTATGGAATCACTTTGTCTGATAGCTAGAGCTGTAGCTGCAACTGACTTGAGGCACGCAGGCAGAGCCTGGGCTACTGGATCTAATGTGCTCGAAAAATAAGCACAGGGCTTGTACTGTCCGGCTTGATCTTGTGTGAGAACAGATAATGCAGTACCATCACGTTCTGTGACAAAAAGTGTAAAAGGCTTACTGTAGTTCGGTGTAGCTAGAACAGGTGCTTGGCATAAGGCTTTCTTTAATTCATTAAAAACAAGTGTATGTTCCTGGGTCCAAGGGAGGACAGTCGATACGGCTGCCTCCTGTGTCGTTAACTGTATCAGTGACTTAGCTAGAAATGCATACTGAGGAATCCATTGTCTGCAGTAAGAAGTGAGGCCAATAAAAGCTCGTACCTCCTTCTGTGTCTTGGGCTGTGGAAGACTCGCTATTAACTGGATACGGTCTGGTGTCAACTGCCTACCCCACTTGGACAGTAAGTGGCCTAAGTAGATCACTTGCTGGACACAGAATTGAAGCTTCGAAGGGGACACCTTGTGCCCCTGCTCGGCCAGAAAATACAGGACTGTAAGTGACGCACGCTCGCAGTCACGTTCAGAACGGGCTGTGATCAGTAGATCATCGACATACTGGAGCAGGGCAGTGTCAGTTGGCATGTGAATATTGTCTAGTTGTCTCTTAAGTGCTTGACTGTAAATACTAGGGCTTTCTGTGAAACCTTGAGGAGCTCGTGTGAATTTATAGCTCCTTCCATTTAAACAAAAACCGAAAAGGTACTGGCTATCTGGATGGATGGGGACACTGAAAAATGCGTTCTTGAGGTCGATAACAGTGAAAAATGTAGCTTCAGAATCAATGGCTGTCAATAGGGATGAAATATCTGGGACTACTGGATACTGAGGTATGATACATTTATTAAGCTCTCGAAGGTCAATCACTAATCGATATACTGGAGGTGCACTTGGATCAGTACGTTTCATGACTGGAATGATAGGAGAATTACATACATTGGAGTCAGTTTCTACAACCACTCCTTGAGCAATAAGCTCGTCAATAATTTTGGATAAGGCTGCTACAGCCTCAGGTGGCAATCTGTACTGTCTGATTCGTGGCAAAACTATACCTTGTTTGAGAGTCACACGATGGGGTGTGATTTGCATAAAACCTACATCAGTTGGACCTTGCGCCCATAAATGCTGCGGCACATTCAAAAGTCTTGGATCAAAATCACGTAATACATAGTGACCTTTGAAGTCTCTCAAAAACAATCGGACTCCTTCTGGGGAACAGCAAATCACTGCACCTAATTCTTTTAACGTCTTGATGCCTAACAAATTCTCGGGACATGATTTCGTAAGTAATAAATCAGTAGTTCGGGACAATGGACCAACTTCTAGAGAAACTGGTTTTGAAATCTCGTTCACAATAGGCTTTCCTGAAAATCCAAGGGAAACATTTCTAGAGCCTGAGAGCGGAGCCCCTGGAACCTCGTCATGACTGATAGTAGTCCTACTTGCCCCTGTATCAATCAGAAACTTTCTGTCTTTCCCTAATACTTGACTGTGTACATAGGGACCCTCTTGATCTACAGGTATCTCGATGAGAGGCAAGCCTACCTCCCTCTCTAGGCTGTTTCATGAATACTGTTGATACTCTGGATACTCTGACTGGGCATACTGGTACATCTGCTGTGTAACATGCTGTGTTGCAGCGATAGGCTGCGGTGCTGGAACTGTCTGTTGTGCATTCTGTGGTGACTGAGAAGTCTGTGAAACTTGTTCTTGTCTAGGCGGACGTGGTCTTTCTTTAGTTTTACCAGTAGCTATATTGTGTTTCAGAACTGCACACTCGTTTATAAAATGACCTGGCTGTTTACAATAATTGCAGGTCCCTTTAACGGGAGCTGCAGGATGACTGGCTTGATTCGGACCCCTCTTCTGACTGTCTTGTGGAACAGATTGTGCAACTAATACTTTCATTTTCGTGTCTTTCATACGTCTCCTTTCGTGATCTTGTTCTTCCCTGATTCTGTTCTGGTGGTACTGGAGCATCTGAAGCATTTGTGACGGGGTATTAGCTTGCCAGGTACTTTCGACTTTCAAAACTCGATTTTTAACTTGTGGACTTGAATTCTCGACTAGTTTAGTAACAAAAAGATGAGGGTATGACTCGCTACCTGTCTTCAGACCACTGTTAATAATAAAACATTTCTCAAATCTAGAATAAAAATCACTAGTGTCTTCATCCTGTTTCTGTTTGCATGCTGAGATTGCATCCCAATCTTCCTTTTTCGTGGCTAGTAACCTTGGCAAAACTTGTATCAATAACTCGGGCAATTCTTTACATTTGTCCCCAAGACCGGTACCTGGTACTCGTATATTATCTTCAGCTTCTAGAGCTGTCCAATCAATCTTTTTCTCTCCCACCTCCCATTCTTTTTCCTTGAGTTTTTCATATACCCCGGCGGGCAACAGGACCTTTAGCATTTTAATTATATCTGGATACGTGTATTCTCCCATACGGAGCATGTCTTTTAATTCTCGATGGAACCCTGCTGGATCTTTGTCGTGACAGGGAATTAATTTCTTCATCTCTAAGAGTTCCATCTTTGTGATGGGGGTGTAAACAAATACTCGTTGCATTTCACCACCCGCTGTCCTAACTGGATGTACTTCTCGTAACGGATGCTGTCTATCTATGTAGAATGGTTTACTTCCTGGGGGTGAGACGTGAACAAAATGCGGATTCAGGAACGTTCTATATTTGTGGCGCTGTTCTAGAATGACACTAATTAAATCGGTACCTAGACCTCTCCATCTATACTGGAGTAACTCGTTCAGAACATCATGTAACGGACCTGGATCAGAGTGCTGTCCCTCATACAGTGTAATGAGGTGCTGGATCATATACATACCCACCAGTCGCTGCTCGGCTGGGGGCAGTTTCAGAAACATTTGTGCCACTATTTCGTCTGGAAAAGTGGTAGAATCAGTAGTCCATCGGACTGCTGATCGGGCTAGTTCTTGTTCATGCATGGTACTAAGTTCACTATAACCGATTCGTGATTTCAGAATGTGATCGGTAGCTTGAAATACTTGCTCAAGAGAACCTTGTTCTGGTACTGGAGGAGGAAAGACTCTCTTGTGTTCTAGACGTAAATGTCGGTCGGGAAGTCTAATTTTACCTACATACGCTATTCTGGTGGGATTCTCGTCGTCTACCTCTTCAGTATCAGAGTTGTCTTCTTTCTCGGACACTTGTACTGCTTTGCGTTTCTCGTGTAACCTTATTATTTCCTTACAAATTTTCTTGTACATACTCTCTATACTACCTAGTGTCTTGTGTCTTCCCTCGGCTATATGATCACTCCACCTTGTCAGGACTTTCATTTCGGTCGGATCTTTATCTGGATAATCTTGTTCCCTTATTAAACAATTAATCAGAAACTTTAAAAGCATGAGCTGAGTCTCAGCTTTCCTTTGAGACATGGCTTCGCCAATACTTTCTGGGTCTGTTCCTGTACGGATAAAACGATATATTCTGTCTAGATCTTCTTTCATATCCGGTAAGGTGTCCAAATACTCGGTTACCCGTCTTACACGTAATGAATATATGACCATATTATCATCGCCTGGGACTGGATCATAACGGCATTCGGTGAGAGCTCGCTTGATATCTGCAACGGACTGGGGTTTGGGCGTGCGCTGTAACGCACGTTCATGTAGTTCAAGTAACGTTACACGTTTGTGTTGGGGCGGGGTACGAGGAGGACTTCCCCCCGTGGCCCCTAGACTAGAATCGTCGACGGGTATCGTACGGGCTGGGAGAGTAACGGATGTAGCGGGTACTTGTACTGTGGGCTGGACCGGGGGTACCGTAACAGGTGCTGTAACAGGTGCCCCGGTGGCTGGAGGAACAGGAATTACATTATTTACAGGAGCTGGCGGAGCAGGATTTGCATATTCGGGGACTGTGTCGTCCAAGTAGGACGAGAGAAAAATATCAGCTGCGGTCGGTTTGTGACGTAGCTTAATCGGAACTAATGGCGGCGGAAAATTACATGGTGCTTCCGGGGTTGCTTTCGGCAAGCCCTCGGCAAGAAGAGGATACATACCCTTAATAAGGGCATTTCTCTGTCTGTCTGACTGTTCGGCTTTAACTCGTTCACCTATTTCGATTAATTCCCTTTCTTGGGCTCTTTCTGAGGATTCCCTACTTAACTCTGTTTTTCTGATTTCTTTTTCGGTTCTTTTATGAGATTCTTTGCGCCATAACTCGATGGCATCTTTCTGGGACTGTAAAGAAAGTATAGGGGGACCCCTTAGGAACAGATTGGGACCAGGGGAAATGACAGAAAAAAGTATTGCAATGTCCCTATGTTAGAAAATAATCAAAGGACGGGGTACCTGCTACGTAGGCCACCCACTAGGCAAATTCCTTTACTGGACACAACCACTAGAGTTCAGTTATCAGTGGGTCAGTTCTCTTAACACCAGGTTTTTGTTTCAATAATGGACATGGACATATTAGCATATCACTGTATAGGGCATTTCATGTGACAAGAAGCAAAGTAAATCAAAAATTTGGTATGTAAAAAATAGACATAAGTTTATTACACATTTATCTCGATTTGTTTAAAAAAGCAAATATATTGTACACAACAAATACAACAAATATATAAAAATATACACAAAAAATTGTTTAAAAATGTTCAAAGGAACACAGGTCGACGCGGCGTTTCGGTTTAAAAAACCTTCATCAGGACAGTTTCTAAAAAGAAACACAATATTACTACAATATTAAAACAAGTGTACAACAATCATAGAGCAGCTGTCACATAATCTATCACATCTTTTCATTACAGCGATTTGTCCTAATATCCTCTCATGCACAGTTACGAGAGATGTCAACTTGCGGAACGTTATCGAGAACAGTCGTGTTTTATACTAATGGTTGTGCCATTGAATTTGCTTAAGAAGAATACCACAAAATGTGGTGATGTTACTTGGGGTCTCGAGAATAAGAGATATTTCAATTATTTCTAGGCGGGTATATCAATAAACCGGCCACTCTTCTCAAGATGTCTTACCTTCAAATTTTGTGACTGAATTTACAATTTGTTCAATCACCAGCTTGTGTGATGACAAGGCCTAAGTGTGTCCTGGTTTGGGTCCACATGTGAAGATAGTAACATCCCATATATTCGGGATAGGATAAAACGTTTCACTCTGGGGGTACAAATAAAGACCAGAGATCAATTAAGTATACGCTATTGTTTATACACAAAAGGTAAAAGAATCAATGGGTGCCATAAATACCTCAATTGTGAGTGTTGATTACTTATCACTGTATCGGAGGGGCCACCAGAGGGTTCGTACACTATTACATCTGTATACACTGCAATATAGAGGAAACAGGGTCTTTTACTATTTTAATCAAAGATTACCCCTCTTTTTACGGCTGTTTCGTGGATATTAGGTCTATATAACTTACCAATAGCAATTCTTGCGTAATCGCTATAGCCGTTTAATACATGGGCTTCGTGGGATGTTTTTATACTGCTTGCGATGTCAATTCCATCTGTAAATTAATAGATATTTTGTAAAAAAATTTTTGTCTAGAATCTTTTGAGCTAATAGCCATCTGTTTTAACAAAATAGTGTCATTAGCTGCCTATCAGATGGAATTGACATCGCAAGCAGTATAAAAACATCCCACGAAGCCCATGTATTAAACGGCTATAGCGATTACGCAAGAATTGCTATTGGTAAGTTATATAGACCTAATATCCACGAAACAGCCGTAAAAAGAGGGGTAATCTTTGATTAAAATAGTAAAAGACCCTGTTTCCTCTATATTGCAGTGTATACAGATGTAATAGTGTACGAACCCTCTGGTGGCCCCTCCGATACAGTGATAAGTAATCAACACTCACAATTGAGGTATTTATGGCACCCATTGATTCTTTTACCTTTTGTGTATAAACAATAGCGTATACTTAATTGATCTCTGGTCTTTATTTGTACCCCCAGAGTGAAACGTTTTATCCTATCCCGAATATATGGGATGTTACTATCTTCACATGTGGACCCAAACCAGGACACACTTAGGCCTTGTCATCACACAAGCTGGTGATTGAACAAATTGTAAATTCAGTCACAAAATTTGAAGGTAAGACATCTTGAGAAGAGTGGCCGGTTTATTGATATACCCGCCTAGAAATAATTGAAATATCTCTTATTCTCGAGACCCCAAGTAACATCACCACATTTTGTGGTATTCTTCTTAAGCAAATTCAATGGCACAACCATTAGTATAAAACACGACTGTTCTCGATAACGTTCCGCAAGTTGACATCTCTCGTAACTGTGCATGAGAGGATATTAGGACAAATCGCTGTAATGAAAAGATGTGATAGATTATGTGACAGCTGCTCTATGATTGTTGTACACTTGTTTTAATATTGTAGTAATATTGTGTTTCTTTTTAGAAACTGTCCTGATGAAGGTTTTTTAAACCGAAACGCCGCGTCGACCTGTGTTCCTTTGAACATTTTTAAACAATTTTTTGTGTATATTTTTATATATTTGTTGTATTTGTTGTGTACAATATATTTGCTTTTTTAAACAAATCGAGATAAATGTGTAATAAACTTATGTCTATTTTTTACATACCAAATTTTTGATTTACTTTGCTTCTTGTCACATGAAATGCCCTATACAGTGATATGCTAATATGTCCATGTCCATTATTGAAACAAAAACCTGGTGTTAAGAGAACTGACCCACTGATAACTGAACTCTAGTGGTTGTGTCCAGTAAAGGAATTTGCCTAGTGGGTGGCCTACGTAGCAGGTACCCCGTCCTTTGATTATCTTTCTGGGACTGTCTGGATTTCTTTTTCCATAATGCTTCTTCTACTCACATGATGCACTCGGCATCCCATGTACCTGATACAGGCCATCTATATTTCTCTTCTAGATCTTTAGTATACTCGACCCATAAGTCTAGATATAATATGGCACTTATGCCATGCTTATGATACATAGAATGACCTGGACTGTCCCTAGGCGGGACAGGAACTGCTTCTTCGAGCAGACCTTTTCTGGTTTTTACCTGACGTAACTTCGAGAACAGAGGCATGACTTAGACTGGAATCTAGACACAATACAATACACGATAAACACAACAATAATAACTTGAAAAACAAATCACTCATACCACGACACTGAAAACACATGAATTGACATTTAAAATAACAGTTCGGACAGAATATCACCTGGAATACTGAGAACAGAACACATGAATTTCTCGAGAACAGAACAGAACTTACTGGAATGACTAGATGCACTGCTAAAACAGTACGAAACTTACCGGTCTCATAAAGAGACACGTCAGGACCCGCATCCACCTAGGTGGACACTTCGTGTTGGATCTGTGTACCCAAACCCACGGACCAGAGACAAATTAATTGACCCTGTCTAGATACTACCCCAGCAACGGTACTCACCGGGCAGCAAGAACGGAAGGCCTCGGACTGGACTGGACTGCTACGACGACGGATGGACGAACTTCGGACTTCAGTTACAGGTGGGCCTCTGGATACCTCGGACCTTGGACTCTCGGCTTGGGCTCTGGTCGGGACTCGCCGCGTTCCTCCACCGCCTCGTCTGGATGCTGGACCGCAACCTCCGTCTCCTCCGTGGGCCTGAGGGATACTTGAAGCAGAAATATCTGCACGTGGCCGGTATGGTTCCGTCACGGCTGCAGAGGATCAGGGGGCCTGCGTGGCTTCTCCGGCGCGTGGGGAAAGGGCAAGTCCCTATTCGGGCGCCATCTTGTGTGAGAACAGATAATGCAGTACCATCACGTTCTGTGACAAAAAGTGTAAAAGGCTTACTGTAGTTCGGTGTAGCTAGAACAGGTGCTTGGCATAAGGCTTTCTTTAATTCATTAAAAACAAGTGTATGTTCCTGGGTCCAAGGGAGGACAGTCGATACGGCTGCCTCCTGTGTCGTTAACTGTATCAGTGACTTAGCTAGAAATGCATACTGAGGAATCCATTGTCTGCAGTAAGAAGTGAGGCCAATAAAAGCTCGTACCTCCTTCTGTGTCTTGGGCTGTGGAAGACTCGCTATTAACTGGATACGGTCTGGTGTCAACTGCCTACCCCACTTGGACAGTAAGTGGCCTAAGTAGATCACTTGCTGGACACAGAATTGAAGCTTCGAAGGGGACACCTTGTGCCCCTGCTCGGCCAGAAAATACAGGACTGTAAGTGACGCACGCTCGCAGTCACGTTCAGAACGGGCTGTGATCAGTAGATCATCGACATACTGGAGCAGGGCAGTGTCAGTTGGCATGTGAATATTGTCTAGTTGTCTCTTAAGTGCTTGACTGTAAATACTAGGGCTTTCTGTGAAACCTTGAGGAGCTCGTGTGAATTTATAGCTCCTTCCATTTAAACAACAACCGAAAAGGTACTGGCTATCTGGATGGATGGGGACACTGAAAAATGCGTTCTTGAGGTCGATAACAGTGAAAAATGTAGCTTCAGAATCAATGGCTGTCAATAGGGATGAAATATCTGGGACTACTGGATACTGAGGTATGATACATTTATTAAGCTCTCGAAGGTCAATCACTAATCGATATACTGGAGGTGCACTTGGATCAGTACGTTTCATGACTGGAATGATAGGAGAATTACATACATTGGAGTCAGTTTCTACAACCACTCCTTGAGCAATAAGCTCGTCAATAATTTTGGATAAGGCTGCTACAGCCTCAGGTGGCAATCTGTACTGTCTGATTCGTGGCAAAACTATACCTTGTTTGAGAGTCACACGATGGGGTGTGATTTGCATAAAACCTACATCAGTTGGACCTTGCGCCCATAAATGCTGCGGCACATTCAAAAGTCTTGGATCAAAATCACGTAATACATAGTGACCTTTGAAGTCTCTCAAAAACAATCGGACTCCTTCTGGGGAACAGCAAATCACTGCACCTAATTCTTTTAACGTCTTGATGCCTAACAAATTCTCGGGACATGATTTCGTAAGTAATAAATCAGTAGTTCGGGACAATGGACCAACTTCTAGAGAAACTGGTTTTGAAATCTCGTTCACAATAGGCTTTCCTGAAAATCCAAGGGAAACATTTCTAGAGCCTGAGAGCGGAGCCCCTGGAACCTCGTCATGACTGATAGTAGTCCTACTTGCCCCTGTATCAATCAGAAACTTTCTGTCTTTCCCTAATACTTGACTGTGTACATAGGGACCCTCTTGATCTACAGGTATCTCGATGAGAGGCAAGCCTACCTCCCTCTCTAGGCTGTTTCATGAATACTGTTGATACTCTGGATACTCTGACTGGGCATACTGGTACATCTGCTGTGTAACATGCTGTGTTGCAGCGATAGGCTGCGGTGCTGGAACTGTCTGTTGTGCATTCTGTGGTGACTGAGAAGTCTGTGAAACTTGTTCTTGTCTAGGCGGACGTGGTCTTTCTTTAGTTTTACCAGTAGCTATATTGTGTTTCAGAACTGCACACTCGTTTATAAAATGACCTGGCTGTTTACAATAATTGCAGGTCCCTTTAACGGGAGCTGCAGGATGACTGGCTTGATTCGGACCCCTCTTCTGACTGTCTTGTGGAACAGATTGTGCAACTAATACTTTCATTTTCGTGTCTTTCATACGTCTCCTTTCGTGATCTTGTTCTTCCCTGATTCTGTTCTGGTGGTACTGGAGCATCTGAAGCATTTGTGACGGGGTATTAGCTTGCCAGGTACTTTCGACTTTCAAAACTCGATTTTTAACTTGTGGACTTGAATTCTCGACTAGTTTAGTAACAAAAAGATGAGGGTATGACTCGCTACCTGTCTTCAGACCACTGTTAATAATAAAACATTTCTCAAATCTAGAATAAAAATCACTAGTGTCTTCATCCTGTTTCTGTTTGCATGCTGAGATTGCATCCCAATCTTCCTTTTTCGTGGCTAGTAACCTTGGCAAAACTTGTATCAATAACTCGGGCAATTCTTTACATTTGTCCCCAAGACCGGTACCTGGTACTCGTATATTATCTTCAGCTTCTAGAGCTGTCCAATCAATCTTTTTCTCTCCCACCTCCCATTCTTTTTCCTTGAGTTTTTCATATACCCCGGCGGGCAACAGGACCTTTAGCATTTTAATTATATCCGGATACGTGTATTCTCCCATACGGAGCATGTCTTTTAATTCTCGATGGAACCCTGCTGGATCTTTGTCGTGACAGGGAATTAATTTCTTCATCTCTAAGAGTTCCATCTTTGTGATGGGGGTGTAAACAAATACTCGTTGCATTTCACCACCCGCTGTCCTAACTGGATGTACTTCTCGTAACGGATGCTGTCTATCTATGTAGAATGGTTTACTTCCTGGGGGTGAGACGTGAACAAAATGCGGATTCAGGAACGTTCTATATTTGTGGCGCTGTTCTAGAATGACACTAATTAAATCGGTACCTAGACCTCTCCATCTATACTGGAGTAACTCGTTCAGAACATCATGTAACGGACCTGGATCAGAGTGCTGTCCCTCATACAGTGTAATGAGGTGCTGGATCATATACATACCCACCAGTCGCTGCTCGGCTGGGGGCAGTTTCAGAAACATTTGTGCCACTATTTCGTCTGGAAAAGTGGTAGAATCAGTAGTCCATCGGACTGCTGATCGGGCTAGTTCTTGTTCATGCATGGTACTAAGTTCACTATAACCGATTCGTGATTTCAGAATGTGATCGGTAGCTTGAAATACTTGCTCAAGAGAACCTTGTTCTGGTACTGGAGGAGGAAAGACTCTCTTGTGTTCTAGACGTAAATGTCGGTCGGGAAGTCTAATTTTACCTACATACGCTATTCTGGTGGGATTCTCGTCGTCTACCTCTTCAGTATCAGAGTTGTCTTCTTTCTCGGACACTTGTACTGCTTTGCGTTTCTCGTGTAACCTTATTATTTCCTTACAAATTTTCTTGTACATACTCTCTATACTACCTAGTGTCTTGTGTCTTCCCTCGGCTATATGATCACTCCACCTTGTCAGGACTTTCATTTCGGTCGGATCTTTATCTGGATAATCTTGTTCCCTTATTAAACAATTAATCAGAAACTTTAAAAGCATGAGCTGAGTCTCAGCTTTCCTTTGAGACATGGCTTCGCCAATACTTTCTGGGTCTGTTCCTGTACGGATAAAACGATATATTCTGTCTAGATCTTCTTTCATATCCGGTAAGGTGTCCAAATACTCGGTTACCCGTCTTACACGTAATGAATATATGACCATATTATCATCGCCTGGGACTGGATCATAACGGCATTCGGTGAGAGCTCGCTTGATATCTGCAACGGACTGGGGTTTGGGCGTGCGCTGTAACGCACGTTCATGTAGTTCAAGTAACGTTACACGTTTGTGTTGGGGCGGGGTACGAGGAGGACTTCCCCCCGTGGCCCCTAGACTAGAATCGTCGACGGGTATCGTACGGGCTGGGAGAGTAACGGATGTAGCGGGTACTTGTACTGTGGGCTGGACCGGGGGTACCGTAACAGGTGCTGTAACAGGTGCCCCGGTGGCTGGAGGAACAGGAATTACATTATTTACAGGAGCTGGCGGAGCAGGATTTGCATATTCGGGGACTGTGTCGTCCAAGTAGGACGAGAGAAAAATATCAGCTGCGGTCGGTTTGTGACGTAGCTTAATCGGAACTAATGGCGGCGGAAAATTACATGGTGCTTCCGGGGTTGCTTTCGGCAAGCCCTCGGCAAGAAGAGGATACATACCCTTAATAAGGGCATTTCTCTGTCTGTCTGACTGTTCGGCTTTAACTCGTTCACCTATTTCGATTAATTCCCTTTCTTGGGCTCTTTCTGAGGATTCCCTACTTAACTCTGTTTTTCTGATTTCTTTTTCGGTTCTTTTATGAGATTCTTTGCGCCATAACTCGATGGCATCTTTCTGGGACTGTCTGGATTTCTTTTTCCATAATGCTTCTTCTACTCACATGATGCACTCGGCATCCCATGTACCTGATACAGGCCATCTATATTTCTCTTCTAGATCTTTAGTATACTCGACCCATAAGTCTAGATATAATATGGCACTTATGCCATGCTTATGATACATAAAATGACCTGGACTGTCCCTAGGCGGGACAGGAACTGCTTCTTCGAGCAGACCTTTTCTGGTTTTTACCTGACGTAACTTCGAGAACAGAGGCATGACTTAGACTGGAATCTAGACACAATACAATACACGATAAACACAACAATAATAACTTGAAAAACAAATCACTCATACCACGACACTGAAAACACATGAATTGACATTTAAAATAACAGTTCGGACAGAATATCACCTGGAATACTGAGAACAGAACACATGAATTTCTCGAGAACAGAACAGAACTTACTGGAATGACTAGATGCACTGCTAAAACAGTACGAAACTTACCGGTCTCATAAAGAGACACGTCAGGACCCGCATCCACCTAGGTGGACACTTCGTGTTGGATCTGTGTACCCAAACCCACGGACCAGAGACAAATTAATTGACCCTGTCTAGATACTACCCCAGCAACGGTACTCACCGGGCAGCAAGAACGGAAGGCCTCGGACTGGACTGGACTGCTACGACGACGGATGGACGAACTTCGGACTTCAGTTACAGGTGGGCCTCTGGATACCTCGGACCTTGGACTCTCGGCTTGGGCTCTGGTCGGGACTCGCCGCGTTCCTCCACCGCCTCGTCTGGATGCTGGACCGCAACCTCCGTCTCCTCCGTGGGCCTGAGGGATACTTGAAGCAGAAATATCTGCACGTGGCCGGTATGGTTCCGTCACGGCTGCAGAGGATCAGGGGGCCTGCGTGGCTTCTCCGGCGCGTGGGGAAAGGGCAAGTCCCTATTCGGGCGCCATCTTGTGTGAGAACAGATAATGCAGTACCATCACGTTCTGTGACAAAAAGTGTAAAAGGCTTACTGTAGTTCGGTGTAGCTAGAACAGGTGCTTGGCATAAGGCTTTCTTTAATTCATTAAAAACAAGTGTATGTTCCTGGGTCCAAGGGAGGACAGTCGATACGGCTGCCTCCTGTGTCGTTAACTGTATCAGTGACTTAGCTAGAAATGCATACTGAGGAATCCATTGTCTGCAGTAAGAAGTGAGGCCAATAAAAGCTCGTACCTCCTTCTGTGTCTTGGGCTGTGGAAGACTCGCTATTAACTGGATACGGTCTGGTGTCAACTGCCTACCCCACTTGGACAGTAAGTGGCCTAAGTAGATCACTTGCTGGACACAGAATTGAAGCTTCGAAGGGGACACCTTGTGCCCCTGCTCGGCCAGAAAATACAGGACTGTAAGTGACGCACGCTCGCAGTCACGTTCAGAACGGGCTGTGATCAGTAGATCATCGACATACTGGAGCAGGGCAGTGTCAGTTGGCATGTGAATATTGTCTAGTTGTCTCTTAAGTGCTTGACTGTAAATACTAGGGCTTTCTGTGAAACCTTGAGGAGCTCGTGTGAATTTATAGCTCCTTCCATTTAAACAACAACCGAAAAGGTACTGGCTATCTGGATGGATGGGGACACTGAAAAATGCGTTCTTGAGGTCGATAACAGTGAAAAATGTAGCTTCAGAATCAATGGCTGTCAATAGGGATGAAATATCTGGGACTACTGGATACTGAGGTATGATACATTTATTAAGCTCTCGAAGGTCAATCACTAATCGATATACTGGAGGTGCACTTGGATCAGTACGTTTCATGACTGGAATGATAGGAGAATTACATACATTGGAGTCAGTTTCTACAACCACTCCTTGAGCAATAAGCTCGTCAATAATTTTGGATAAGGCTGCTACAGCCTCAGGTGGCAATCTGTACTGTCTGATTCGTGGCAAAACTATACCTTGTTTGAGAGTCACACGATGGGGTGTGATTTGCATAAAACCTACATCAGTTGGACCTTGCGCCCATAAATGCTGCGGCACATTCAAAAGTCTTGGATCAAAATCACGTAATACATAGTGACCTTTGAAGTCTCTCAAAAACAATCGGACTCCTTCTGGGGAACAGCAAATCACTGCACCTAATTCTTTTAACGTCTTGATGCCTAACAAATTCTCGGGACATGATTTCGTAAGTAATAAATCAGTAGTTCGGGACAATGGACCAACTTCTAGAGAAACTGGTTTTGAAATCTCGTTCACAATAGGCTTTCCTGAAAATCCAAGGGAAACATTTCTAGAGCCTGAGAGCGGAGCCCCTGGAACCTCGTCATGACTGATAGTAGTCCTACTTGCCCCTGTATCAATCAGAAACTTTCTGTCTTTCCCTAATACTTGACTGTGTACATAGGGACCCTCTTGATCTACAGGTATCTCGATGAGAGGCAAGCCTACCTCCCTCTCTAGGCTGTTTCATGAATACTGTTGATACTCTGGATACTCTGACTGGGCATACTGGTACATCTGCTGTGTAACATGCTGTGTTGCAGCGATAGGCTGCGGTGCTGGAACTGTCTGTTGTGCATTCTGTGGTGACTGAGAAGTCTGTGAAACTTGTTCTTGTCTAGGCGGACGTGGTCTTTCTTTAGTTTTACCAGTAGCTATATTGTGTTTCAGAACTGCACACTCGTTTATAAAATGACCTGGCTGTTTACAATAATTGCAGGTCCCTTTAACGGGAGCTGCAGGATGACTGGCTTGATTCGGACCCCTCTTCTGACTGTCTTGTGGAACAGATTGTGCAACTAATACTTTCATTTTCGTGTCTTTCATACGTCTCCTTTCGTGATCTTGTTCTTCCCTGATTCTGTTCTGGTGGTACTGGAGCATCTGAAGCATTTGTGACGGGGTATTAGCTTGCCAGGTACTTTCGACTTTCAAAACTCGATTTTTAACTTGTGGACTTGAATTCTCGACTAGTTTAGTAACAAAAAGATGTGGGTATGACTCGCTACCTGTCTTCAGACCACTGTTAATAATAAAACATTTCTCAAATCTAGAATAAAAATCACTAGTGTCTTCATCCTGTTTCTGTTTGCATGCTGAGATTGCATCCCAATCTTCCTTTTTCGTGGCTAGTAACCTTGGCAAAACTTGTATCAATAACTCGGGCAATTCTTTACATTTGTCCCCAAGACCGGTACCTGGTACTCGTATATTATCTTCAGCTTCTAGAGCTGTCCAATCAATCTTTTTCTCTCCCACCTCCCATTCTTTTTCCTTGAGTTTTTCATATACCCCGGCGGGCAACAGGACCTTTAGCATTTTAATTATATCTGGATACGTGTATTCTCCCATACGGAGCATGTCTTTTAATTCTCGATGGAACCCTGCTGGATCTTTGTCGTGACAGGGAATTAATTTCTTCATCTCTAAGAGTTCCATCTTTGTGATGGGGGTGTAAACAAATACTCGTTGCATTTCACCACCCGCTGTCCTAACTGGATGTACTTCTCGTAACGGATGCTGTCTATCTATGTAGAATGGTTTACTTCCTGGGGGTGAGACGTGAACAAAATGCGGATTCAGGAACGTTCTATATTTGTGGCGCTGTTCTAGAATGACACTAATTAAATCGGTACCTAGACCTCTCCATCTATACTGGAGTAACTCATTCAGAACATCATGTAACGGACCTGGATCAGAGTGCTGTCCCTCATACAGTGTAATGAGGTGCTGGATCATATACATACCCACCAGTCGCTGCTCGGCTGGGGGCAGTTTCAGAAACATTTGTGCCACTATTTCGTCTGGAAAAGTGGTAGAATCAGTAGTCCATCGGACTGCTGATCGGGCTAGTTCTTGTTCATGCATGGTACTAAGTTCACTATAACCGATTCGTGATTTCAGAATGTGATCGGTAGCCTGAAATACTTGCTCAAGAGAACCTTGTTCTGGTACTGGAGGAGGAAAGACTCTCTTGTGTTCTAGACGTAAATGTCGGTCGGGAAGTCTAATTTTACCTACATACGCTATTCTGGAGGGATTCTCGTCGTCTACCTCTTCAGTATCAGAGTTGTCTTCTTTCTCGGACACTTGTACTGCTTTGCGTTTCTCGTGTAACCTTATTATTTCCTTACGAATTTTCTTGTACATACTCTCTATACTACCTAGTGTCTTGTGTCTTCCCTCGGCTATATGATCACTCCACCTTGTCAGGACTTTCATTTCGGTCGGATCTTTATCTGGATAATCTTGTTCCCTTATTAAACAATTAATCAGAAACTTTAAAAGCATGAGCTGAGTCTCAGCTTTCCTTTGAGACATGGCTTCGCCAATACTTTCTGGGTCTGTTCCTGTACGGATAAAACGATATATTCTGTCTAGATCTTCTTTTATATCCGGTAGGGTGTCCAAATACTCGGTTACCCGTCTTACACGTAATGAATATATGACCATATTATCATCGCCTGGGACTGGATCATAACGGCATTCGGTGAGAGCTCGCTTGATATCTGCAACGGACTGGGGTTTGGGCGTGCGCTGTAACGCACGTTCATGTAGTTCAAGTAACGTTACACGTTTGTGTTGGGGCGGGGTACGAGGAGGACTTCCCCCCGTGGCCCCTAGACTAGAATCGTCGACGGGTATCGTACGGGCTGGGAGAGTAACGGATGTAGCGGGTACTTGTACTGTGGGCTGGACCGGGGGTACCGTAACAGGTGCTGTAACAGGTGCCCCGGTGGCTGGAGGAACAGGAATTACATTATTTACAGGAGCTGGCGGAGCAGGATTTGCATATTCGGGGACTGTGTCGTCCAAGTAGGACGAGAGAAAAATATCAGCTGCGGTCGGTTTGTGACGTAGCTTAATCGGAACTAATGGCGGCGGAAAATTACATGGTGCTTCCGGGGTTGCTTTCGGCAAGCCCTCGGCAAGAAGAGGATACATACCCTTAATAAGGGCATTTCTCTGTCTGTCTGACTGTTCGGCTTTAACTCGTTCACCTATTTCGATTAATTCCCTTTCTTGGGCTCTTTCTGAGGATTCCCTACTTAACTCTGTTTTTCTGATTTCTTTTTCGGTTCTTTTATGAGATTCTTTGCGCCATAACTCGATGGCATCTTTCTGGGACTGTCTGGATTTCTTTTTCCATAATGCTTCTTCTACTCGCATGATGCACTCAGCATCCCATGTACCTGATACAGGCCATCTATATTTCTCTTCTAGATCTTTAGTATACTCGACCCATAAGTCTAGATATAATATGGCACTTATGCCATGCTTATGATACATAAAATGACCTGGACTGTCCCTAGGCGGGACAGGAACTGCTTCTTCGAGCAGACCTTTTCTGGTTTTTAACTGACGTAACTTCGAGAACAGAGGCATGACTTAGACTGGAATCTAGACACAATACAATACACGATAAACACAACAATAATAACTTGAAAAACAAATCACTCATACCACGACACTGAAAACACATGAATTGACATTTAAAATAACAGTTCGGACAGAATATCACCTGGAATACTGAGAACAGAACACATGAATTTCTCGAGAACAGAACAGAACTTACTGGAATGACTAGATGCACTGCTAAAACAGTACGAAACTTACCGGTCTCATAAAGAGACACGTCAGGACCCGCATCCACCTAGGTGGACACTTCGTGTTGGATCTGTGTACCCAAACCCACGGACCAGAGACAAATTAATTGACCCTGTCTAGATACTACCCCAGCAACGGTACTCACCGGGCAGCAAGAACGGAAGGCCTCGGACTGGACTGGACTGCTACGACGACGGACGGACGAACTTCGGACTTCAGTTACAGGTGGGCCTCTGGATACCTCGAATCTTGACTCTTATTTATTGAGCTATCTGTTTATAGAGTATCCTGAAAAATAGAACCGGTAATTAATTATTTATTTACCACATTGGGGGTGAATGTTTGACATTGATCAGCATTCCGTCCATCAATTGTTCTTTTTACACATTTTGATGTTCAAGCCACTGCATGTTTTCTACTTTTATTCTTTTCATTTATATTTCCTATACTTCTTGGGTTGTGTGTGTGTTACTGTAGGTCGGAAAGTGGGTGAATGCAAGAATGAGTCACATGGTGAATGATTGAAGGCATGAGCACAAGGATAAGTGATAGAATGCATATATGATGACTTACAGTTTTCCTAAAGAGGCACTTTCTATTATAAGTCAGATATATTGGCATTTCCAATTCTTGTTTTAAAATCCAGCGCTGGTGAAAGCGTACCCCATTTCCTAAAGGGAACCCGCTGCCTTTCCTTTTCATGCCTCCTCCCTCCCAATGCACTTGTTTCCATTTGTTTTTTAGGTCTCGGGTACACAGCCCATGCGATTTCTCGAAGAGACGTGTTGTGTCTATCTGTGGGCTTACAGGGGTGCCCCTGTCCTACCATTGGTAAACTTCACCATCACTCT
Organism: Lissotriton helveticus; assembly: GCF_964261635.1. NCBI lineage: Eukaryota > Metazoa > Chordata > Amphibia > Caudata > Salamandridae > Lissotriton > Lissotriton helveticus. The sequence goes on along the minus strand of NC_136073.1, from coordinate 578,440,972 downwards.
CATTTTCTTTGATGCCAATCTCCATGGCATGCAGACGTCAGGCCCTCTTCTTGTGTTTGGCCCTCCCATAGTGCATGGACCAAGTACAAGTCTCCTTACACTTCTCCCAGTTTTCAGAGCTATTTTGTTCCTTGTTTTCAAGCACTCCATAGGAGTACTTTTATTTTTAGGTCGCCTCCCTTGTACACATACAAACATTCACAGAAACCTGTGGTATGGGGAGCACTGTTCACACATACACAATTACGTGCTAAGTTTTTTTCAATTTCCTATCTCTATATCTCTTTCATCAATTTAAAGCATTCTGTACAAAAGCAAATAATGTCTATATAGTATTCACAAGCTGTATTGACAGTCATACAGATCGGACTGAAAACATGAAAAAACAACAACAAAATGAATCCTTTTCAAACAATGCTTTGTATTTCCTTTCTTCAAAATGGTTTTATTCTTCTTTTTCATCAATGAAAATTGGAATTCCTCAAACATCTTATGAAGCCATGTCCCAATGCATTTCGGTATGCACCTTCTTCAGGGGAATATGCTACAAATAACATAAGAGTCTATCACATATGTATCAAAGAAAATATTTGCAGTTTTTATACAACACTTAATTTACATGAACAGAAACCAGAAGATCTTAATAAAATGTGCCAACGTTTCTTGTGTAATAAAACCATGCTCAACAAAGTTCACATGCCACCTGTTAATCAAAAACACGGTGTGCAACCAATACTACCACCACCTCCTGTTCACTGCATGCAACTGTGAACAAACGTGTGTCACAAATAGAACCACGTGTGCTGCCTTATACTTCAAAATATAAGAAGTGCCACAAACGTGCACTCTTACCTTCACTAACAGCTGCACGAAATGAAATGTAATGAAATACCGAACTCTCCTTGTTCTAAGAAATAACGACAGCACCGAAAACCTCATTAAACTATCCCCAAACTCAAAAGTGTAATTAGACTAGTGCAAAACAGCCAGTACTCACTCGGTCCTCTTTCGACCCCACGTCTTATTTCTTTCCAAAATATCCTAATAAACTCTCGTTATTCCTCTGAAATGTAAACACAGGAGGACTCCTTAGTGTTACATTCAATTTTACACGAGTGTTGCTCGAGTAAACATACCAAATATGTCTCACCTCTTGTTTGAAATATACAGCGTGGTTCTGGGGCTCTTCCGTGTAACTTTCCCTGCTCGATCAGAACTGTGTCGAAACCGCCGGTACATGGCGTCTAACGTCATAACGTATTAGACATAGAAAACGGACTACGCACTACCTCATCCTCATCCAAAATGGCGGGTGCATTAATGTTACTCGACATGACTTAAACAAGAACCTCTCTTCCTCAATGTACAAACTAGTGCCTCCTCTACCTAATAAGACATGACAAACGTAATAGGTGCCTATAGTGACCATAGTCCAATATTGCTGGTGAGATTTATTGAGCATAGGTAACATTTGATATTTATAAACAGGTACGTAAAAGATACATAAAAAAATATACAAAATTACAAATAACAGCACTCACATTACAATACTAAATTTACAAAAAGTGAATCATTTCAATCTTGTCATTTAGCCCATAGGGGGTCAGCGTCCTAAGGGACTTAATCCAATATGTCTCTCTTTGCGCCAGCAACTTCACTGTGTCAACATGTGTGTGTACCACCAATCTCTCTAGTACAGTGTATTTCAATTGAGGTATCGTATGACCCCTCTCATGCCAATGTGCTGCCAGACATGATTTCATGTTTTGTGTGCGTATCATGCTCTTATGCTCGGTCATCCGAACCTTCACCTTCCTTGCAGTGCGTCCAACATAAACAAGTCCACATGGACACTTGATCGCATATATTAGACCACTTGAATTACAATCTGATGTGTGTCTCAAGGTTATCTTTTTACCTGTGTGCGGGTGCGCAAAAATGTTTCCTACCAATACATTGCCACAATGACCACAGTTCTGGCACTTCATCATACCTTTCTGACCAAGATCCATTTGTTTCACCTTGCCTCTTTTCAAAATTTCTTTGATATTCCTTGATCTGGAATGAGCGAACAGAGGTTTATCTGGGAATATCTGCCTGAAATCAGGTTCTTGCTCAATAATTTCCCATCTCTTCATGATGCATTTCTTTACTGCCTCTGAGGCTGTAGAAAATTTTAATACATAGACTTCTCTCCTGTTTTTGCTTCTTGCTCTCTTCTCTAGCATAGTGGATCTTGGCATGGTTTTAACTTTGTTTTCAGCTTGATCAAGGACTATGTCCGGGTACCCCCTTGCTGCATACTCTGTGCGCATTCTCTTAATTGTTTCTATCCCTTGGTTCTCATCTGAGCAAATTCTTCTTGCCCTAATGAATTGCGACAATGGAAGGTGTCTCTTTAAAGATTGTGAGTGAAAACTCTCAAAATGTAAGGCATTATTTCTGTCTGTCGCCTTTTTAAATACACTTGTTTCGAGTAAGTTCCCTTTTCTTGTGATCATAATATCAAGATAATTAATCTGTTCTTTATTAATGGTATATGTGAACTTGATGCAGGCATGGCAATTGTTAAGCACTTGGAGTTGTGTTCTTAAGTCATCTTCCGAACCTTTCCACACTATCAGTATATCATCGATGTACCTGAGGTATAGTGCCAGATGCTTTCTCCACTTCTCTTGTTTTAATATGTGCTCATCTTCAAACTTGGACATGAACATATTAGCGTAAGTGGGTGCCCCAGTAAACCCCATAGAGGTCCCTGTCTTTTGTAGAAAAAAAGTGTCCTGCCACTGAAAATATCCATGGTATAGACAGAATTGTAATAATTCAAGAAGAAAAATATTTAGACCTTCCTCATATTCATGTTGCAAAAGCATCCATTCTGCCGCCTCTATGCCTTCTATATGCGGGATTGAGGTGTACAGGGCTGAAACGTCAACCGTGCACAACCATACCTCCTCATTATCAGAAATGGGCACAGTCTTCAATTTACGCAGACAATCGGTGGTGTCTTGCACAAAAGTTGACCATTGTTGCACCAAAGGTTGCATAAAATGATCTAAATACTTTCCTAGTGGTTCATGCAATGACCCACATCCCGCCACAATCGGTCGGAATGGTGGGTCAACCGGATCTTTATGCATCTTAGGCAGCATATAAATATGCGGCCTGCTAGGATACTCCGTGGTTAGATATCTTTTAGTTTGTTCATCAATCCTCCCTAGCTCTATACCTTTTTTCAAAATCTCGGATAAAATCATCTGGAACTCGATTGTAGGATCTGCCTCTAACTGTATGTAGGTGTTGGTGTCTTTCACATGTTGATTTACCTTCAGATGATAATAGGTAGAATTGAGCACCACTAGTGCTCCGCCTTTATCTGCAGAGACTATAGTGAGTGCCTCATTTGTTGCAAGTTCGTTCAAAGCCATAGTTTCTTGTCTAGTCAAATTTCTTTTTGTTTTGTGATGGTAATTTAGCTCACCAAGATCTTTTTTTACCAGAGTCTCAAACAAATCCAAAGCTTTATGCGTAATTGGTGACATGAATGTACTTTTCGGTTTAAATGTTCTTATCCCTGAAGTGTCTGCTGTGTGTTCTGGAACATCCGTGGTTATTTGGTTAAAGAACCACCTGAGTCTCAGTTTTCTCATAAATTTAAAAAACGAGACTTCAGTCTCAAGGTCATTACTTTGATATGTGGGCACAAAGGACATGCCCTTATTCAGTACCGCTATTTGTGTGGAAGTTAGTACAGTGTCTGAAATGTTCATAATTAATTCCTCTTCGGATTGCGTCTTACTACGTCTTGTTTTTTTGCCTTGTCCCCTCCTTGTCCATTTTCTTTGTTTTGTGTGTATTGTGTTTGTGCGTCCGGTGGATGATTGGAACTGCGGCCCCCTTCTAAAAAAGGCTGCCTACTTTGATTGCTAGATGTGCCTTCTGCACATGCTCCTCCACCTACTGTCTCCACTGCGGGACGTGTCGGTAAGACATCTTGTTCAGTGGCCAAGCTCTCTTCTGAAGTATTCTCAGTTGGTTTTCTAAATACTCTTCTCTGCGCATATTTATCGGCCCAACTGTACACCTCATCCAACTTATAATCTAAGGTGTCACGCTTAAATTTTCTCAATTTTCTTTCGTGAACTTCCTTCGTGTGCTCATCTAGTTTGTCATTAATTTCCTTCAAAGTCTTATCCATGTCCTCAGCAGACATACGAGTGGACAATTCAGTCTTCATATCCTCAATCTCTACCTCTAACTCCTTCAAAACATTAGACAATTCTTCGACTATAAGAAGTACTAAATCAAGTGAACATTTGTTCAATATCGCAAACCATCTTGCAAGAAATGGTTTATTAAATTTAAACATCATTGGTCGTAATGAGATGCGTAGTCCCCTAGGAATACGCTTAACCCTATGGTACTGTATCAAAGTAGTGGCATGAAGCCTCTGGTTGATTTCTTTCCGTAACGTATATTGCAGTTGTTTGATAAGTTGTGCTGTAGTACCTGGCTTTGTTTTTAGGTCCCTGGTTTCTTTAACAAGGGTGTAAATATTCTCGGCTTCCTCAGCTGTGTACCCTTTAACATCTGCCTGATTCTTAGTTAACTGAGCTATTTCATCAAAATCCATCTCTGTATGTGGGTGCTAGTCACACGGAAGAGCCCCAGAACCACGCTGTATATTTCAAACAAGAGGTGAGACATATTTGGTATGTTTACTCGAGCAACACTCGTGTAAAATTGAATGTAACACTAAGGAGTCCTCCTGTGTTTACATTTCAGAGGAATAACGAGAGTTTATTAGGATATTTTGGAAAGAAATAAGACGTGGGGTCGAAAGAGTACCGAGTGAGTACTGGCTGTTTTGCACTAGTCTAATTACACTTTTGAGTTTGGGGATAGTTTAATGAGGTTTTCGGTGCTGTCGTTATTTCTTAGAACAAGGAGAGTTCGGTATTTCATTACATTTCATTTCGTGCAGCTGTTAGTGAAGGTAAGAGTGCACGTTTGTGGCACTTCTTATATTTTGAAGTATAAGGCAGCACACGTGGTTCTATTTGTGACACACGTTTGTTCACAGTTGCATGCAGTGAACAGGAGGTGGTGGTAGTATTGGTTGCACACCGTGTTTTTGATTAACAGGTGGCATGTGAACTTTGTTGAGCATGGTTTTATTACACAAGAAACGTTGGCACATTTTATTAAGATCTTCTGGTTTCTGTTCATGTAAATTAAGTGTTGTATAAAAACTGCAAATATTTTCTTTGATACATATGTGATAGACTCTTATGTTATTTGTAGCATATTCCCCTGAAGAAGGTGCATACCGAAATGCATTGGGACATGGCTTCATAAGATGTTTGAGGAATTCCAATTTTCATTGATGAAAAAGAAGAATAAAACCATTTTGAAGAAAGGAAATACAAAGCATTGTTTGAAAAGGATTCATTTTGTTGTTGTTTTTTCATGTTTTCAGTCCGATCTGTATGACTGTCAATACAGCTTGTGAATACTATATAGACATTATTTGCTTTTGTACAGAATGCTTTAAATTGATGAAAGAGATATAGAGATAGGAAATTGAAAAAAACTTAGCACGTAATTGTGTATGTGTGAACAGTGCTCCCCATACCACAGGTTTCTGTGAATTTTTGTAATTTGGACCAACTTGGCTAGGGGCTAGTCAAGATATGGGTTAGCACCATATACTATATTTAGATAAAATTTAGATTAAGTTGATAAATACAGGAGTGCTTGTCGCATAAAATTGTTTGAACACATACAAACATACCATCAAAATGCATGCAGGTGTACATAAAAACATGTTTTTCTCAAAAAGTTGTTAAAACACAAAAATCACTTGTTTCTTGTTTTTTGCATGATTTAATGGTATTAAAGCGCTTGCTCTGTCCCCATCTTGCCATAGTGCTAACACTAGCTGATCGTATTGGAGCGCTTTAAGTGCATTTAAGTTACATTACGCAATGACACATTCATGGTCGTGGGCAAGGGGAAGTGTAAGTGATTTGCCCAGAGTCACAAATTGTGCAGCCGACCCCAAGATTCAAACCTGGTTCCCTAGTTCCCCTGTCGGCAGCTCTGGCAGTTACACCACATCCTCACTTCACTTCAAAGCTCAACTGTTTCTCACATTGACTTCCATATTTGTTTGGCGAGACCCTACCAACACCGAACAGGCATGTGCAAAGCCAATATATCCCTGCAATGCCCGAGCTATTGGCCTTGCCAATGTGAAAGTCTTATGGCCATGCTGTTTAGTGACACATCTGCTGTTCATTATGGTTGAAAGTGACTGAAAAAACCAAATTGATGCAGCCAGAACAGGCAACGTCATAGTGTTTTTGTGTTAGGTGCGGCAGGACAATAAACTCAACATGGGGCAAAGAGACTCGGTGTCGGCTCAACATCCTGTGATTCTGGGCTTTCAGTAACTTTCAGCCATGCCGAACAGCAGATGTGCTGCTAGCTTTTAGGTCTCGCCTATTATATCCCGCACGGATAAATAGGCGAGATTATAGTAAGCGGGAAAGAAAAGTCTACCTAGCCTGCGGATCGCGTACAGTTCATGTGAGCTAGGCGCGTGCACAGAGCCAGCCACATTACACACCACCATTTGTCTGTGCCTCGGCATCAGACTTCAAAAGCTGCTGCTCCCTCGCCCCCCCCCCCCCCCCCCCCCCGCCGGCACATCGGACACCACCATTTGTCTGGTCCTTGGCATCAGACTTCAAAGGAATGCGCTCCCGCTCTTCCGCCCCCGCGCCACAGCAATGGCAAGAGCTTTTTTTTCTGCATCCACTTCGCGGGGAAGCTGTGTTTTGTTCGGTGTTCTCTGCACTTTCTCGTTTTTTTTCTGTATGAAAGTGAAAGCCAACCATGCTTGTTTACAGTAGCCTTGCTTCTCAAATGTTGTTGATGTGTTGCCATCTCTCTAGAGACACTCAGCTTGAAAACACTCGACTTGCTAGCTGCAACGCTACATCCGCTATGCTTTGCCTCTAGACACGTTGATCCCTCGCAGACTGTGCTGACTCTGCCCCTCCTGATTCTGAAACTGACCAACGCAGTCAAAATGTAGTCTCTTCTCTCTGTCTTATGATATCTGCCCTGCCGCCATTTACTTCGGACCCTCACCCACACACCTCCTCACCCTCACACACCCTCTCACCCTCACACACCCTCACACACCCTCACTCACCCTCACACCCGCACCCACCCTCACACACCCTCACTCACCCTCACACCCTCACACCCCCTCACCCTCACACCCCCTCACCCTCACACCCTCACCCCCTCACCCTCACACACCTCCTCACCCTCACACCCCCTCACTCACACACCCCATCACCCTCACACCCCCTCATCCTCACCCTCACACACCCTCACACACCCTCACCCACACACACCCTCACTCACCCTCACACACCCTCTCACTCTCACACACCCTCTCACCCGCACACACCCTCTCACCCCCTCTCACCCTCACACACCCTCACATCCCCTCACCCTCACATCCCCTCACCCTCACAGATCTTTTGACTGGGTGTGAGTGTTTGATTGATTCAGATGCTCTGTCCATCACCACCCCCTTTTGTACCACCTTTGGCCGCCATAAATGTGGCAGGGTATGCTCAGACGTGAGTCCCTTGCTCACTTTGCCACTGGATTCAAGCAAGCCGGGCTGAAGACGGCTGGAATGCCAGAAACCGGTCCTCGGAAGATTGTTTCCGGTCCAGGGAAGACATGGCTTGGCAGTTCAGGCTGGACTGTTCCCATGAGGCACAGGGTCAGACTGATTTGCATATAGCCATGTCTGAACTGGGGTGGCAGAGTGGGCTAAAGAACGGTGATGGATTAAACCCAGATCTTTTGACTGGGTGTGAGTGTTTGATTGATTCAGATGCTCCGTCCATCACCACCCCCTTTTGTACCGCTTTTGGCCGCCATAAGTGTGGCAGGGTATGCTCAGACGTGAGTCCCTTGCTCACTTTGCCACTGGATTCAAGCAAGCCGGGCTGAAGACGTCTGGAATGCCAGAAACCGGTCCTCGGAAGCTTGTTTCCGGTCCAGGGAAGACATGGCTTGGCAGTTCGGGCTGGACTGTTCCCATGAGTCACAGGGTCAGACTGATTTGCATATAGCCCTGTCTGAACTGGGGTGGCAGAGTGGGCTAAAGAACAGTGATGGATTAAACCCAGATCTTTTGACTGGGTGTGAGTGTTTGATTGATTCAGATGCTCCGACCATCACCACCCCCTTTTGTACTGCTTTTGGCCGCCATAAGTGTGGCAGGGTATGCGCAGACGTGAGTCCCTTGCTCACTTTGCCACTGGATTCAAGCAAGCCGGGCTGAAGACGGCTGGAATGCCAGAAACCGGTCCTCGGAAGCTTGTTTCCGGTCCAGGGAAGACATGGCTTGGCAGTTTGGGCTGGACTGTTCCCATGAGGCACAGGGTCAGACTGATTTGCATATAGCCATGTCTGAACTGGGGTGGCAGAGTGGGCTAAAGAACGGTGATGGATTAAACCCAGATCTTTTGACTGGGTGTGAGTGTTTGATTGATTCAGATGCTCCGTCCATCACCACCCCCTTTTGTACCGCTTTTGGCCGCCATAAGTGTGGCAGGGTATGCTCAGACGTGAGTCCCTTGCTCACTTTGCCACTGGATTCAAGCAAGCCGCGCTGAAGACGGCTGGAATGCCAGAAACCGGTCCTCGGAAGCTTGTTTCCGGTCCAGGGAAGACATGGCTTTGCAGTTCGGGCTGGACTGTTCCCATGAGGCACAGGGTCAGACTGATTTGCATATAGCCATGTCTGAACAGGGGTGGCAGAGTGGGCTAAAGAACGGTGATGGATTAAACCCAGAACCTATGACTGGGTGTGAGTGTTTGATTGATTCAGATGCTCCGTCCATCACCACCCCCTTTTGTACCGCTTTTGGCCGCCATAAGTGTGGCAGGGTATGCTCAGACGTGAGTCTCTTGCTCGTTTTGCCACTGGATTCAAGCAAGCAGGGCTGAAGACGGCTGGAATACCAGAAACCGGTCCTCTGAAGCTTGTTTCCGGTCCAGGGAAGACATGGCTTGGCAGTTCGGGCTGGACTGTTCCCATGAGGCACAGGGTCAGACTGATTTGCATATAGCTATGTCTGAACTGGGGTGGCAGAGTGGGCTAAAGAACAGTGATGGATTAAACCCAGATCTTTTGACTGTGTGTGAGTTTTTGATTGATTCAGATGCTTCGTCCATCACCACCCCCTTTTGTACCGCTTTTGGCCGCCATAAGTGTGGCAGGGTATGCTCAGACGTGAGTCCCTTGCTCACTTTGCCACTGGATTCAAGCAAGCCAGGCTGAAGACGGCTGGAATGCCAGAAACCGGCCCTCGGAAGCTTTTTTCCGGTCCAGGGAAGACATGGCTTGGCAGTTCGGGCTGGACTGTTCCGATGAAGCACAGGGTCAGACTGATTTGCATATAGCCATGTCTGAACGGGGGTGGCAGAGTGGGCTAAAGAACGGTGATGGATTAAACCCAGATCTTTTGATTGGGTGTGAGTGTTTGATTGATTCAGATGCTCCGTCCATCACCACCCCCTTTTGTACCGCTTTTGGCCGCCATAAGTGTGGCAGGGTATGCTCAGACGTGAGTCCCTTGCTCACTTTGCCACTGGATTCAAGCAAGCCGGGCTGAAGTCGGCTGGAATGCCAGACACCGGTCCTCGGAAGCTTGTTTCCAGTCCAGGGAAGACATGGCTTGGCAGTTCGGGCTGGACTGTTCCCATGAGGCACAGGGTCAGACTGACTTGCATATAGCCATGTCTGAACTGGGGTGGCAGAGTGGGCTAAAGAACGGTGATGGATTAAACCCAGATCTTTTGACTGGGTGTGAGTGTTTGATTGATTCAGATGCTCCGTCCATCACCACCCCCTTTTGTACTGCTTTTGGCCGCCATAAGTGTCGCAGGGTATGCTCAGACGTGAGTCCCTTGCTCACTTTGCCACTGGATTCAAGCAAGCCGGGCTGAAGACGGCTGGAATGCCAGAAACCGGTCCTCGGAAGCTTGTTTCCGGTCCAGGGAAGACATGGCTTTGCAGTTCGGGCTGGACTGTTCCCATGAGGCACAGGGTCAGACTGATATGCATATAGCCATGTCTGAACTGGGGTGGCAGAGTGGGCTAAAGAACGGTGATGGATTAAACCCAGATCTTTTGACTGGGTGTGAGTGTTTGATTGATTCAGATGCTCCATCCATCACCACCCCCTTTTGTACCGCTTTTGGCCGTCATAAGTGTGGCAGGGTATGCTCAGACGTGAGTCCCTTGCTCACTTTGCCACTGGATTCAAGCAAGCCGGGCTGAAGACGGCTGGAATCCCTGAAACCGGTCCTCGGAAGCTTGTTCCCGGTCCAGGGAAGACATGGCTTGGCAGTTCGGGCTGGACTGTTCCCATGAGGCACAGGGTCAGACTGATTTGCATATAGCCATTTCTGAACTGGGGTGGCAGAGTGGGCTAAAGAACGGTGATGGATTAAACCCAGATCTTTTGACTGGGTGTGAGTGTTTGATTGATTCAGATGCTCCGTCCATCACCACCCCCTTTTGTACCGCTTTTGGCCGCCATAAGTGTGGTAGGGTATGCTCAGACGTGAGTCCCTTGCTCACTTTGCCACTGGATTCAAGCAAGCCGGGCTGAAGACGGCTGGAATGCCAGAAACCGGTCCTCGGAAGCTTGTTTCCGGTCCAGGGAAGACATGGCTTGGCAGTTTGGGCTGGACTGTTCCCATGAGGCACAGGGTCAGACTGATTTGCATATAGCCATGTCTGAACAGGGGTGGCAGAGTGGGCTAAAGAACAGTGATGGATTAAACCCAGATCTTTTGACTGGGTGTGAGTGTTTGATTGATTCAGATGCTCCGTCCATCACCACCCCCTTTTGTACCGCTTTTGGCCGCCATAAGTGTGGCAGGGTATGCTCAGACGTGAGTCCCTTGCTCACTTTGCCACTGGATTCAAGCAAGCCGGGCTGAAGACGGCTGGAATGCCAGAAACCAGTCCTCAGAAGCTTGTTTCCGGTCCAGGGAAGACATGGCTTGGCAGTTCGTGCTGGACTGTTCCCATGAGGCACAGGGTCAGACTGATTTGCATTTAGCCATGTCTGAACTGGGGTGGCAGAGTGGGCTAAAGAACGGTGATGGATTAAACCCAGATCTTTTGACTGGGTATGAGTGTTTGATTGATTCAGATGCTCCGTCCATCACCAGCCCCTTTTGTACCGCTTTTGGCCGCCATAATTGTGGCAGGGTATGCTCAGACGTGAGTCCCTTGCTCACTTTGCCACTGGATTCAAGCAAGCCGGGCTGAAGACGGCTGGAATGCCAGAAACCGGTCCTCGGAAGCTTGTTTCCGGTCCAGGGAAGACATGGCTTGGCAGTTCGTGCTGGACTGTTCCCATGAGGCACAGGGTCAGACTGATTTGCATTTAGCCATGTCTGAACTGGGGTGGCAGAGTGGGCTAAAGAACGGTGATAGATTAAACCCAGATCTTTTGACTGGGTGTGAGTGTTTGATTGATTCAGATGCTCCGTCCATCACCACCCCCTTTTGTACCGCTTTTGGCCGCCATAAGTGTGGCAGGGTATGCTCAGACGTGAGTCCCTTGCTCACTTTGCCACTGGATTCAAGCAAGCCGGGCAGAAGACGGCTGGAATGCCAGAAACCGGTCCTCGGAAGCTTGTTTCCGGTCCAGGGAAGACATGGCTTGGCAGTTCGGGCTGGACTGTTCCCATGAGGCACAGGGTCAGACTGATTTGCATATAGCCATGTCTGAACTGGGGTGGCAGAGTGGGCTAAAGAACGGTGATGGATTAAACCCAGATCTTTTGACTGGGTGTGAGTGTTTGATTGATTCAGATGCTCCGTCCATCACCACCCCCTTTTGTACCCCTCCTGATTCTGAAACTGACCAACGCAGTCACCACGTAGTCTCTTCTCTCTGTCTTATGATGTCTGCCCTGCCACCATTTACTCCGGACCCTCACCCACACACCTCCTCACCCTCACACACCCTCTCACCCTCACACACCCTCACACACCCTCACTCACCCTCACACCCTCACCCACCCTCACACACCCTCACTCACTCTCACACCCCCACACCCCCTCACCCTCACACCCCCATACCCTCACACCCCCTCACCCTCGCCCCCTCACCCTCACACACCTCCTCACCCTCACACCCCCTCACTCACACACCCCATCACGCTCACACCCCCTCATCCTCACCCTCACACACCCTCACACACCCTCACCCTCACACACCCTCACACACCCTCACTCACCCTCACACACCCTCTCACTCTCACACACCCTCTCACCCGCACACACCCTCTCACCCCCTCACCCTCACACACCCTCACATCCCCTCACCCTCACATCCCCTCACCCTCACATCCCCTCACCCTCACATCCCCACACCCTCACCCTCACACCCCTTCACCCTCACATCCCCTCGCCCTCACACCCCCTCACCCTCACTCACCCTCTCACCTACCCTCCCACCCTCACCGACCCTCTCACCCTCACACATCCTTTCACCCTCACACACCCTCTCACTCTCACACTCACACACCCTCTCACCCATCCTCACCCTCACCCCCCCTCACCCTCACACACCATCACACCCTCACCCTCACACACCCCCTCACCCCCACACCCCTCACCCTCACCCCCTCACACCCCCACACCCCCTCACACCCCCACAGACCCTCACCCTCACACCTTCACCCTCACACACCCCCTCGCACCCACTCACTCTCACACCACTCACCCTCACACCCCTTCACCCTCACACCCCTTCACACCCCCTCACCCTCTTACACCCTCACATCCCCACATCCTCACACACCCTCATACACCCTCTCACCCGCACACACCCTCTTACCCTCACACCATCACACACCCTCTCACCCACACCACCCTCACCCTCACACCCCCTCACACCCTCACCCTCACACACCCTCTCACCCTCACACACCCTCTTACCCTCAGACCATCACACACCCTCTCACCCACACACCCACTCACCCTCACACCCTCACCCTCACACCCCCTCACCCTCACACCCCCTCACACCCTCCCCCTCACACACCCTCTTACCCTCACACACCCTCACCCTCACCCACCCTCCCCCTCACACCCCCTCACCCTCATCCTCAAACACCATCACCCTCACACCCCCTCACCCTCACACACCATCACGACCATCACCCTCACCCTGTCACCCTCACCCTCCCTCACCCTCACACCCTCACCCCCTCACCCTCACACCACCTCACCCTCACAACACCACACCCTCACCCTCACAACCCCATGCCCTCACCCTCCCTCACACCCCTCACCCTCACACCCCCACACCCTTGCACCCCCCTCACTGTCACATCCCCTCACCCTCACACCCCTCACCCTCACACCCCTCACCCTCACACCCTCACACACCCTCACACTCCCTCACTCTCACACACCCTCACCCCATCACCCTCACCCCGTCACCCTCACCCTCTGTCACTCTCACACCCTCTCACCCTCACACCCTCACACCCTCACCCTCACACCCTCACCCCCTCACACCCGACACCCTCACAACCCCACACACTCCCCTTCACACCCCCTCACCCTCACACCCCCTCACCCTCACACCCCCACACCCTCGCACCCCTCACCCTCACACACCCCCTCACCCTCACACCCCCTCACTCCCCCTCCCCCTCACACCCCTCCCCCTCACACCCCCTCCCCCTCACACCCTCTCACCCTCACACTCCCTCACACACCCTCACCCTCACAGCCCCTCACCCTCTCATCCTCACACTCCCACACCCCATCACCCTCACACCCCCTCACCCTCACACTCCCTCACACTCCCTCACACCCCCTCACCCTTACAGCCCCTCACCCTCTCATCCTCACACTCCCACACCCCATCACCTTCACACCCCCTCACCCTCACACACCCTCTCCTTCACACCCTCACCCTCACACACCCTCACTCACCCTCACAAACCCTCACTCACCCTCACACGCTCTCACCCCCCTTCACCCACAGACCCTCTCACCCTCACTCACCCTCACACCCCCTCACCCTCACACCCCCTCACACACCCTCACCCCTCTCACCCACACACACCATCACTCACCCTCACACCCTCACCCTCACACACCCTCACGCCCCCTCACCCTCATACCCTCACACACCCTCACCCTCACACCCCCTCACCCTCACACCCCCTCACCCTCAGCCTCACCCACCCTCACTCACACACCTCCTCAGCCTTACACCCCCTCACCCTCACACCCCCTTACCCTCACCCCCCCCACCCTCACTCACCCTCACATACACTCACACACCCTCGCCAGCATAGCATAACACAATATAGCATAGCATAACAAAACAAAGCATAGGACAGCCAAACAAAACATAGCATAACAAAACAAAACATAGCATAGCAAAATACAACAAAGTATAACATAGCATAACAAAACACAACAAAACATAGCATATCATAACAAAACATAGCATAACAAAACAAAGCATTGCATAAAATAACAAAGCATAGCAAAACAAAACATAGCATAGTAGAACAAAACATAGCATAGCATAACTAAACACAACAAAACATAGCATAACATAACAAAACATAGCATAACATAACATAAAACAAAGCATAGCATAACAAAACATAGCAAAACACAACAAAACATAGCATAGCATAACAAAACACAACAAAACATAGCATACATAACAAAACATAGCATTGCAAAGCATAGCAAAACATAGCATAGCATAACAAAACACAACAAAACATAGCATAGCATAACAAAACAGACCATCTTGCCTCCAAAGCGAGTGGTCGCTCACCTCGCTCCCTCCTTCACGCATCACTGGTGGTATCGTAGCGCCGATCTCTGCCTCTGCATTCCCGCTAGCACGCACCTTCGCTATATCATTTCCACAGCGCGTTGATTGTGTGCATAACCTGCTGGGCATTACCTGTAATAGTATTTTCTTTTCGCTGTGCATTACATGTAATTGTTGTGGCTGGGCATTACTCGAGACTGAATCATTATTTGCATAGCGCTTTGTCTCCCTCCGCGCTTGAACCCGCTCCCACTGTGACAGTTCCTGTTACTTATTTGCCCTCATAGCGCCCCATTGCTCCTTGTTTGTTGTTGTTGCTGCGGCCATTTTACTAGTTGACCAGAGCCCTCCCTCCACCTGGCTCACACCTCCCAGCTGCCCCTCCCACCCACGAGAGCTACAGGTCGTCCTCAAACACACAGAGAGCTGTGACCATCTTGCCTCCAAAGCGAGTGGTCGCTCACCTCGCTCCCTCCTTCACGCATCACTGGTGGTATCGTAGCGCCGATCTCTGCCTCTGCATTCCCGCTAGTGCGCACCTTCGCTATATCATTTCCACGGCGCGTTGATTGTGTGCATAACCTGCTGGGCATTACCTGTAATAGTATTTTCTTTTCGCTGTGCATTACATGTAATTGTTGTGGCTGGGCATTACTCGAGACTGAATCATTATTTGCATAGCGATTTGTCTCCGCGCTTGAACCTGCTCCCACTGTGACAGTTCCTGTTACTTATTTGCCCTCATAGCGCCCCATTGCTCCTTGTTTGTTGTTGTTGCTGCGGCCATTTTACTAGTTGACCAGAGCCCTCCCTCCACCTCGCTCACGCCTCCCAGCTGCTCCTCCCACGCTCCGCCCCCCTCCACTCTCCATTTATGTCAGATGTCCCAACGCGCAGCGTCCACGCGCTGCGGACGCGCCGAAGGTGCGCCAAAGGTAAGCCCGTCTGCGCCCGTCCGCGCCTGGACCGCGCCCAGCGCCCGTCCCCCTGCTCCATGCCGCTCCCAACCCCCCAGAGTAACTTATGATGCCGCTACTCTCCTCGCCCTCAACGCCGGACGCACCCCACTCTGCTGCGAAGCTACCCCAGGACGTACCCACGGCCCATTCTCCTGCCTCTCCTGTAAGTTCAACTGCTCCAGGACCCTCACCAAACACACCTCCTCCACACACAGCTCCGAACCCAACGTCTTGAATTGCATCCTACTGAACACCCGCTCGGTCCACAAACATGCAACCGAACTCTGGTACCTAATCGACACTGCGTCACCTGACATCGCCTTCCTCACTGAAACATGGATGAATGCATCTTCTGCCCCCGACATCGCCATAGCCATACCGGACACTTACAAGATCATTCGAAAAGACCGCACCGATCAAACTGGAGGGGGCATCGCCATCGTCCATAGAAACACCATCAAAATTACATCCAGCTCTGACGACAATCTTGCAACCGCCGAACACCTCCACTTTCAGATCCACACCGACCCCAGGACCACACTTAGAGGAACCCTCATTTACAGGCCCCCAGGCACCCGATCTCAATTCAGCGACGACATCACTGACTTCGTCAGCCCGCACGCCCTCGCCTCCGAGAACTACATTCTTCTAGGAGACCTCAACTACCACCTTGAAAACATACTCGACAGCAACACCACCACCCTTCTGGACAACCTGTCTAATCTCGGACTCAAACAACTTGTTGACACCCCCACTCACATAGCCGGTCACACGCTCGACCCTATCTTCACCTCCAGCAAGCACATCTCCTTCGATCACACTACAGCTCTCCACTGGACGGATCACAGCTGTGTTCACTTCAGCTACAAAACAACCCTGACCCACAACCGTCCACAACCCATTCCCCGAAGAAAATGGAACAAAATCACCACCGACCAACTCCTCACATCACTCAGCCAAAACACTCCCACCCTAGCAACGGACCCAGACCTAGCGGCCACCAACCTCAGGCAATGGATTACCCACAGTGCGGACGAACTAGCACCCCTGAAAAAACACCAGTCGAAATCATCCAGCAAAAAAGCACCCTGGTTCAATGATGACCTTATAAAATCCAAGAACACATGCCGCACCCTGGAGAAGAATTGGAGAAAAGAACCAACCTCAGACAACATGGCCTCCCTCAAGACAGCCACCCGCAAACACCACCAACTGATTCGATCCGCCAAGAAATCAGCATTTAAGGACCGTCTCGACAACAATTCTCATAACAGCAAGGAACTCTTCAATATCGTCAAAGAATTCACCAACCCTCCCGCAGCATCCAACGACATCACTAACTCCCAAGACCTCTGCGATGCGCTATCCTCCTTCTTCTACAACAAAATTGCCGACATCCACAACAGCTTCAAGAATACTCCCAATGACCAACTCACCACACCCCCTTCAGATCCCACCCCTCCAACTAACCACCTCAACTCCTGGAACCCAATCACCATTGAAGACACCATTCGCCTCATGAACTCAATCCACTCTGGCTCACCTTCTGACCCCTGTCCCCACTACATCTTCAACAAAGCTGACTCCATCCTCGCCCCCCAACTCCGCGATGTTATCAACTGCTCCTTCAACTCCGCCACCTTTCCAGAAATTTGGAAACACGCCGAACTCAGCGCCCTTCTGAAAAAACCAACAGCAGGCCCCTCAGAACTGAAAAACTACCGACCCATTTCCCTCCTCCCCTTCCCGGCCAAAGTCATCGAAAAAGCCGTCAACAGCCAACTCGCAGCCTTCCTTGAATCCAACAACTCCCTTGATCCCTCACAGAACGGCTTTCGAGCCAAACACAGCACAGAAACCGCCCTCATTGCGGCGACCGACGACATCCGAACACTCCTGGACAACGGTGAAACAGTGGCCCTCATTCTACTCGACCTCTCCGCCGCCTTCGACACTGTCTGTCACAACACCCTCATACAACGCCTCAACAACATCGGCATACAAGGAAAAGCCTTGGACTGGATCATCTCGTTCCTAGCCGGGAGAACCCAGAGAGTCCGACTCCCCCCTTTCTACTCAGAACCCACCGAAGTCATCTGCGGCGTACCTCAAGGCTCCTCACTCAGTCCCACCCTCTTCAACGTCTACATGAGTCCCCTCGCCTCCATCGCACGTCAACACAACCTCAACATCATCTCCTACACCGACGACACCCAGCTAATCCTTTCCCTCACCAAAGACCCCAACACCGCCAAAAACAACCTTCAAGAAGGTATGAAAGAAGTAGCCGAATGGATGAAACAGAGCCGCTTAAAACTCAACTCAGACAAAACGGAGGTACTCATCCTCGGATCCTCCCCCTCAGCTTGGGACGACTCCTGGTGGCCTTCCGCTTTGGGATCTGCGCCCACACCCACAGACCATGCACGTAACCTTGGCTTCATCCTAGACTCCTCCCTCTCAATGTCCAGACAAGTCAACGCCGTATCGTCCTCCTGCTTCAACGTCCTTCGCATCCTCAAAAAGATCTTCCGCTGGATCCCCCTCGAAACAAGAAAGACTGTCACCCATGCACTGGTCACGAGTCGACTGGGCTATGGCAACACACTCTACGCCGGAATTACAACAAAATTGCAGAAAAAGCTCCAGCGCATCCAAAACGCATCAGCGAGACTCATATTAGACATCCCGCGCCAAGAGCACATCACCGGTCACTTAAAAAACCTCCACTGGCTTCCCGTCAACAAAAGAATTACCTTCCGCCTTCTTACCCACGCACACAAGGCCCTCTATAATCTAGGACCCGAATGTCTCAACACCCGACTGTCCTTCTACTATCCCACCCGCCAACTAAGATCATCCAATCAAGCCCTCGCCGCAGTCCCGCGCATCCGAAAAACCACCATGGGTGGCAGATCCTTCTCCTTCCTGGCTGCCAAGACCTGGAACTCACTCCCCACCCACCTCCGCCTTACTCAGAATCACATCTCCTTCAGAAAAGAACTGAAAACATGGCTATTCGATAAACAGTAAACCCCTCCCTCCAGCGCCTTGAGACCCTCTGGGTGAGTAGTGCGCTTTATAAATGCTTGAACTTGAACTTGAACTATAGCATAACAAAACAAAGCTTAGCATAGCGTAACAAAACATAGCATAACAAAGCATAGCATAGCATAACAAAACATAGCATAGAAAAACAAAGCATAGCGTAATAAAACACAACAAAACTTAGCATAGCATAACAAAACATAGCGTAGCATAACAAAGCATAGCATAGCAAAACACAACAAAACATAGCATAGCATAACCAACACAAAAAAACATAGCATATCATAATAAAAAAAAACATAGGATATCAAAACTAAACATAGCATAGCATAACAAAGCAAAGCATAGGATAGCAAAACAAAACATAGCATAGCATAACAAAACATAGCATAACATAACAAAACATAGCATAACAAAACAAAACAACAGATAGCATAACAAAACATAGCAAAACACCACAAAACATAGCATAGCTTAACAAAACACACCAAAACATAGCATAGCAAAACAAAACATATAGTATCATAGCAAAACATAGCATAGCATAGCATAACAAAACATAGCATAGCATAGCATAACAAAACATAGCATAGCAAAACAAAGCATAGCATAATAAAACACAACAAAACATAGCATAGCATAACAAAACATAGCATAGCATAACAAAGCATAGCATAGCAAAACATAGCATAGCATAACAAAACATAGCATAGCATAACAAAACACAGCATAGCATAGCATAACAAACCAAAGCATAGGATAGCAAAACATAGCATAGCATAACAAAACAAAACATAGGATAGCAAAACAAAACATAGCATAGCATACAGCATCACTCCGCACCACCACAGCATCACTCAGGGGCACCACAACATCACTATGTGCTACCACTGCATCACTGAACGCCACAGCATCACTCATTCACCATCACAACCTCACTCAGCGCAACCACAGCATCAATCTGTGCAGAACATTCAACAGCACCTGGTTCAAATATGTTCTCTCAATGTTTCAAGCTTTATTACAAATGTAACAAAAAGATGTTAATATTTCACTTCTGTTCCTGGATTTTCGTCACAATAAAATACACTGAACATAATCTTCACAAAAGTTATTTACAAAACTTTAAGCTATTGCCATTATAAATTGCAATAACTTTTATTTAAGTATTAATTATTGAAAAAAAATTAAAAGCCATTGTTATTTGTAATATCAATACATGTAAGTCACGTAAATACAACACATATTGCATTACAAATGCTATAGGTCTCACATTTGCGAAAGTTATAACTATTGGCATTGTAAATGACAAAGCTATTAATTTTGCTATTTAAAAAAAAACATAAATAAATGTGTCATTTACAATACCAATAGCTCAAACTTTCCTAATGCGAGACCTATTGCATTGCAAATGCTTGTTATAGGAAGCTAGTAATACCCCTTTCGGGTGTGTCCCGATATCAGGCGTCTTGTCCCTGACAAAAATAATACTAAAAACACAACTATTGCACTGCTTTTTCAGCCCTTTAAGTAACCAGGAGAGAGGGAAGAAGATGCGGCCTAAGTGCCAGAGCTACCGAACAAGGTTCAAGCTTCGCCGTCGGCTCAACCTCTGTGATTCTGGTAAAATCACTTAATCTCCCTGTGCCTAAAAAACAAATGTATATGCCAATGTGTAAAGTAACTAGTGCTCATGTAAAGCATACCAATACCTTTGGGTCAAGTTCATTCTATGTGAAACAAAAACATTACCTTTCACTAATAACTTTTTTTTAGCAATTTTCATGCTATAAATGCACCTCTGACTGTCACAGTCTATTCTCACATTTTCTGTCTTTACCGTGTCCAGTGCAAAGAATGTTGCTCAATACATTTGATTGTTGTTCTAATCTTTGAGGTCTCTGAACAAATATATTTTTTACCATCTAGCTAGGTTTCCAGTTCCTTTGGCAAGTACTTGTTGGAGAGAAATGGCCTGTAGACAACATGTCCACCTTCAAGGTTGTTTTAAAACAATTATTGTATCAGAAACATCTGATACAGGGGGTTGTGTATTTGGATCATTGCAGTCAAGGAGAGACAAAATGATTAACTGTGAATGAAAGGAGGGCCTCCAGTCCCATGACACTTGCAGTGTGATGCTGGCCTATTGATGTCTTTACACAGCCTACCATCGACATCAACCAAGGGCAGCCAGGGTACAGTTGCCACCTATGCTTGTCTTTGTTACCCCTGGCATTGTCCCTGATACCTCTGAACCTAGTGGTTATGAAGGCAGAGGTAGGATCTAAAAGTGAACTGTTTTAAATAGGTATCATTCCTTGCCCTTCCCTTCCACCAAGCAACAAATTCGTTTTGAGACAAAGGTTGTAATGAGGGGCGAAAGTTTTGATGTAATTTGAGGTTAAAGGATATGTGATGACCCATGGGATTTTGGTGAATTGACGTTCATGCAGCCAGTAGGTGTATTTTAAAATGAGGTGCCGCACTTGTATCAATATGATGTGTGCAGCTTGGTAGTTGAATTGTGTTACATGAGCGCAGTTGTGTCGCAGAAGTTCACAAGTCCTGAAATGGTGCAGGTTTACCTCTAGGCACTTTCCAAAATGGCACTAAGCTCCTAACTAGGGAGTAGCTTAAGGTGGCTAGATCTAATTCTGGAGTCCCTCACTATAAGAACACTAGACTTACTGTGAGTGAGAATGATAGAGACCATTGTTGTCCTCGTGGCGGGGTAGTATAATTCATTTTTATTGTGTACATTGAAATGTATCAGTATTTTAGATTATTGCATATTGTTCTCCATGTGTGGGACGGGCTGTAGATTTCTCCTGTGGTGGGGCATGTCAACTCTTGGTGCTGCCTCTCTGAGAGCGACCTTTTGGATACACAGGCTGGGAGTGGTGGCTCGGGTGTTAATGCATCCAGGATTTGCCCTTTATTCATCACTACATAGGTGACTGGGGGCTGTCTGCATGAACGAACACAAAAAGGTGGAGGCAGGGATTTTTCTTCAGGGCACCATGTGGATTGTGCAGCTTACAGATTCTTGGCAATGTTTAGCGACATGTTTAGTGAAATGTCAATGCTAACATTTTCCTTACAATTTTGAAGTCTAATACCACATTACCCACTGTTTGTGCAAAACAGGAAACAAGGTCTGAAATTTCTTCTTGTGGGTAGGTCTACAGTATCTAATGGTCCAGCACCTAAAATAGTTATTGCAACAAGACAACCTCAAACAGGAAGTGTTGTACTGGGAACATTATGTTGTTTGGCACACCAGGGCCTGACAATAATGGACTAGCCTTGTATATTTTCCTAATCTTAAGAAAGTAAAGCATTAAGGTTTGCTGTCAAGCAGCATAGAAGTCTTTCCTACCCCCCCCACCCCCTCCAGCAGAGGTCTGTTTTTTAACCCTGCCTGGTTTCCTGTTTGTTAGAAGTCAATGGGGTTGAACTGTCCTCAGACCTAGACCCATCTTCAAAATTGTTTGCAAAAACCTTCATTATAGCAGGATAATGGGAAACATGGGATACTTGAGTTGAAACCTTAGAGTCAGTCAGAGAAGGCCAGTCCCACTGTACTGTCATTGGCCAACTCTTGCAGGGTGGCATAGACCCACAGATGCCTATGAGCACTTTTTAAGCATTAGCTCCTGCACGAAGGACACCTTTTTAGGTCTCGCCTAGCGTTGCAGTGCATGCGCTGCTCGCTCTGCATGATCTATTGTCATCAAGTCGACTTTAGAAGTGGAGTGGAAGCTCCGCCCAGGCTTTTCATTGGCGCGTGTCACACTTTATGGTAAACACTTGCTTTTAATTTAAAGTGAGGCTTGTTTATACCCTCCCTGTCTCCTTTAGGCCCCGCCCATATGAACTCGTACATGAGCACGCTCTCCACTCTGCTGACGAGCTGCGGTGCGGCACCGCAGACCCGGCCGCCGTCAAGCAGGAGCCCGAGGGGAGCGACGGTGACCTCTGATTGTTCTCTTTGTCCCTTTAAAGGCTGTGTCCTGCTGGTGGAGGCGGTGCTCTGCGGCTCATTGTTTTCTCTCCATTGGGCTCCTCTTCCCGTGTCTCCCCTTCTCCGGCTTCTCCTTGCCTGCCCCGCCTCGCGCCCTCGCTGGTTTCCCCCCCTAACTCAGCGTCTCCTAGGACTCTTCATCTTCAGTGCGCTGTGACACAGACGGCAAGATGGCTGAGATGGGCGGAAAGGGAGTGAGTGCGGGCAGGATCGCCAGCAACGTGCAGAAGAAGCTCACTCGTGCGCAAGAGAAGGTGAGGGACAGGGAGTATGGCCGGGACCTGGAGCAGTTGGTGGCAGAGAGGCTGGGGAGAGCACAGAGCTATGCTGCATTAATGTAATTAGTGGCACTCACTTCGCAAAACACGCAATGTTTACATATTACAGTGTAGACTGCCCGCATTCCGTGATCTCTAGAAAAGAAACTGATTGGCTTGTTTGAGCTCTGCAGAGACTTATAGCAGGCAAGCAGCGAGTGTTTCAGGTAGGTGGATGCATTATAGAGCTGAGCGTGCTTACTTAAAAAAAAAACTGTTGCTCTATTCTCGTCTTTCCTGACGCCCCCCCACCACCCTCCAACACAGGCTCCGGCTCCGCAGAAACTTATTAAAGGTGAGCCGCGGGTGTTAAATGTAGGTGGCTGCACTACGGAGCTGAGTGTGGTGACGTTTTTTAAAAAGAAATTGGTTGATTTGCTCCCGATGTTGCTTTTGGTAAACAGACATAATATCGATGCAAAAATATCGACTGGACATAATATCGAGGTAAAAATATAGACTAGACAAAATATCGACCAGACATAATATAGACTACAAAAATATCGATTACTATCGATATTAATAGCCAAAATATCGAATCAAAAATATAGACTAGACATAATATCGACTAGATAGAATATAGACAACAAAAATATCGAAAATAAGGTAAGTTTTTAATAATTTGTAATAATTGTGTAATATAAATCTGTAGCGGGTTGTGGGTTTATAGGGGAATAGGGTGGGAAGTAATTTAAATATAATTAATTAAATATGTAAAATAATTATAATTGTTAATTAATTATTAATTGGTAAATATTTAAAATTTAATTGGTAAATAATTATAATTGAATAATTGATAAATCATTATTTTCTACTAAATTATTTTTTGTAGCGGGTTGTGGGTTTATAGGGGAATAGGGTGGGAAGTAATTTAATTTTAATTAATTAATTATGTAAATTAATAATAATTGTTAATTAATTATTAATTGGTAATTAATTAAAATATAATTGGTAATTAATTATAAATATATAATTGATAAATAATTAATATTTAGTAAATTAATTTCTGTAGTGGGTTGTGAGTTTATAGGGGGATAGGGTGGGAAGTAATTTAATAATAATTAATTAATTATGTTAATTAATTAAAATTGTTAATTAATTAATAATTGTCCATTAAATAAAATTTAATTGGTAAATAAAAGTAATTGGTATTGGAAATTAAATTTAATTGGTAATAATATTTCTATTAATTATATTTATTTATGATTTTTTCCTTTTGCTACTGTTGCACTTACTGGAGTGGGAATAGTAATTTTTACCCCTATGCTATCCATCGTTTTCCTACTGTTGCACCCACTGGAGTGGGAATAGTATATTTAATCCCTACGCTATCCAGCGCTTTCCCTATTGTTGCACCCACTGGAGTGGGAATAGTAATTGTAACCCCTACGCTATCCAGCGCTTTCCCTACTGTTGCACCCACTGGAGTGGGGATAGTAATTTTAACCCCTACGCTATCCAGCGCTTTCCCTACTGTTGCACCCACTGGAGTGGGAATAGTAATTTTAACCCCTACGCTATCCAGCGCTTTACCTACTGTTGCACCCACTGGAGTGGGAATAGTAATTTTAACCCCTACGCTATCCAGCGCTTTCCCTACTGTTGCACCCACTGGAGTGGGAATAGTAATCTTTACCCCTACGCTATCCAGCGTTTTCCCTACTGTTGCACCCACTGGAGTGGGAATAGTAATTTTTACCCCTATGCTATCCAACGCTTTCTCTACTGTTGCTCCCACTGGAGTGGGGATAGTAATTTTAAACCGTACGCTATCCAGCGTTTTCCCTACTGTTGCACCCACTGGAGTGGGAATAGTAATCTTTACCCCTACGCTATCCAGCGCTTTCTCTACTGTTGCACCCACTGGAGTGGGGATAGTAATTTTAAACCGTATGCTATCCAGCGTTTTCCCTACTGTTGCACCCACTGGAGTGGGAATAGTAATCTTTACCCCTACGCTATCCAGTGCTTTCCCAAATTTTGCACCCACTGGAGTGGGAATAGTAATTTTAACCCCTACGCTATCCAGCGCTTTCCCTACTGTTGCACCCACTGGAGTGGGAATAGTAATCTTTACCCCTTTAATTGGTAAATAATTATAATTGAATAATTGATAAATCATTATTTTCTACTAAATTATTTTTTGTAGCGGGTTGTGGGTTTATAGGGGAATAGGGTGGGAAGTAATTTAATTTTAATTAATTAATTATGTAAATTAATAATAATTGTTAATTAATTATTAATTGGTAATTAATTAAAATATAATTGGTAATTAATTATAAATATATAATTGATAAATAATTAATATTTAGTAAATTAATTTCTGTAGTGGGTTGTGAGTTTATAGGGGGATAGGGTGGGAAGTAATTTAATAATAATTAATTAATTATGTTAATTAATTAAAATTGTTAATTAATTAATAATTGTCCATTAAATAAAATTTAATTAGTAAATAAAAGTAATTGGTATTGGAAATTAAATTTAATTGGTAATAATATTTCTATTAATTATATTTATTTATGATTTTTTCCTTTTGCTACTGTTGCACTTACTGGAGTGGGAATAGTAATTTTTACCCCTATGCTATCCATCGTTTTCCTACTGTTGCACCCACTGGAGTGGGAATAGTATATTTAATCCCTACGCTATCCAGCGCTTTCCCTATTGTTGCACCCACTGGAGTGGGAATAGTAATTGTAACCCCTACGCTATCCAGCGCTTTCCCTACTGTTGCACCCACTGGAGTGGGGATAGTAATTTTAACCCCTACGCTATCCAGCGCTTTCCCTACTGTTGCACCCACTGGAGTGGGAATAGTAATTTTAACCCCTACGCTATCCAGCGCTTTACCTACTGTTGCACCCACTGGAGTGGGAATAGTAATTTTAACCCCTACGCTATCCAGCGCTTTCCCTACTGTTGCACCCACTGGAGTGGGAATAGTAATCTTTACCCCTACGCTATCCAGCGTTTTCCCTACTGTTGCACCCACTGGAGTGGGAATAGTAATTTTTACCCCTATGCTATCCAACGCTTTCTCTACTGTTGCTCCCACTGGAGTGGGAATAGTAATTTTAACCCCTACGCTATCCAGTGCTTTCCCTACTGTTGCACTCACTGGAGTGGGAATAGTAATTTTTACCCCTACGCTATCCAGCGCTTTCTCTACTGTTGCACCCACTGGAGTGGGGATAGTAATTTTAAACCGTACGCTATCCAGCGTTTTCCCTACTGTTGCACCCACTGGAGTGGGAATAGTAATCTTTACCCCTACGCTATCCAGTGCTTTCCCTACTGTTGCACCCACTGGAGTGGGAATAGTAATTTTAACCCCTACGCTATCCAGCGCTTTCCCTACTGTTGCACCCACTGGAGTGGGAATAGTAATCTTTACCCCTACGCTATCCAGCGCTTTCCCTACTGTTGCACCCACTGGAGTGGGAATAGTAATTCTAACCCCTACGCTATCCAGCGCTTTCCCTACTGTTGCACCCACTGGAGTGGGAATAGTAATTTTAACCCCTACGCTATCCAGCGCTTTCCCTACTGTTGCACCCACTGGAGTGGGAATAGTAATTTTAACCCCTACGTTATCCAACGCTTTCCCTACTGTTGCACCCACTGGAGTGGGAATAGTAATAAAAAGCCCTACGCTATCCAGCGCTTTCCCTACTGTTGCACCCACTGGAGTGGGAATAGTAATTTTAACCCCTACGCTATCCAGCGCTTTCCCTACTGTTGCACCCACTGTAGTGGGGATAGTAATTTTAACCCCTACGCTATCCAGCGCTTTCCCTACTGTTGCACCCACTGGAGTGGGAATAGTAATTTTAACCCCTACGTTATCCAACGCTTTCCCTACTGTTGCACCAACTGGAGTGGGAATAGTAATTTTTACCCCTACGCTATCCAACGCTTTCCCTACTGTTGCTCCCACTGGAGTGGGAATAGTAATTGTTACCCCTACGCTATCCAACGCTTTCCCTACTGTTGCACTCCTTGGAGTTGGAATAGTAATTTTTACCCCTACGCTATCCAACGCTTTCCCTACTGTTGCACCCACTGGAGTGAGAATAGTAAATTTTACCCCTACACTATCCAACGCTTTTGCTACTGTTGAACTCACTAGAGTTGTAACAATAAATTGTAACCATTTTGCTATGCTACGGTAAAAATATTATATATGTTTATTTAATAATATGTTTATATATATATATATATATATATGTTTTATTTTTTGATATTTTTTTATAATAATTATTTATTAATATTACATGTATTTAATAATTTTTACTAAGTTTATATTAAATATATTTATTATTATATTAGTTTTAACTTAATTAAAAGACATTTTAAAAAATCGATATTTTGACAGTCTATATTTTTGTAACTCGATATTTTGGAGTCGATATTTTAGTACTTACCTGTTTGAAGATAGGCAGTCGATATTTTGTCCCTTGATGTTTTATCCTCGATATTTTTGTAGCTCGATATTTTTGTGGTCGATATAATGTCAGTGATCCGTTGCTTTCACACTCCAGACGTAGAGGCAGGCTAAGCAGAAACGTATTAAAGGTGAGCAGCGGGTGTTTAATGTAGGTGGCTGCACTATGGAGCGCAGTTTGGTGACTTTAAAAAAAAATGTTTGCTTTGCTCTCATCGTTGCTACCACCCTCCAACACAAATGCAGGCTCCGCAGAAACTTATGAAAGGCAAGCAGTGGGTGTTTAATAGAGGTGGCTGCATTAGGCAGATGAGTAAGGAGACTTTTTTTTGTGGCTTTCCTCCCGTATTTGCTTTCGCCCTCCCACCACCCTCCGACAAAGAAACAGGTTTTTCTTTAAAGAGAGGTCATGACCATCGCTGCTTCTGCCCTCCAACACAAATGCTGCGAGAGCAAACATTAAGGTAGTGCCGGATTTAGTCTAAAGCATAATGCATATTGCCTAGCTTTACGTAATTGCTTTTTCCTTGTATGCATACTC
Source organism: Lissotriton helveticus (assembly GCF_964261635.1). Taxonomy (NCBI): domain Eukaryota; kingdom Metazoa; phylum Chordata; class Amphibia; order Caudata; family Salamandridae; genus Lissotriton; species Lissotriton helveticus. The sequence goes on along the minus strand of NC_136073.1, from coordinate 578,412,697 downwards.
CATTGTATTTTTGACATTATTTTTATTGTATTTGAATGTGTGTGTGTGGCCACGCTGCTTGTTCTACTGTTGTGTTGAGCACCGTGGAAGTGGAATCTTTAAAGCAGACATGACACTGATCTTGATGAAGTATTTTACATTTATCAAAAAGCCCTCTTATCCCCAAAACCCGCAGATTTAGAGCAGTAACACTAAAATACATATCAATCTTCAAATGCTGAATGAACTATAAGGTTTGCTCATTTATGTCACAATTAATTCAACAGCCTGTCCCTCCACGTCAACATTATCTAAAACACATGAATCATTAAGCCCTAGCCCACATAAATCTATTTTAACACATGTCTGGAGGTACGCACATAACGCCTCTTGTGTTTCACTTACTCTCTGTAGTTTAAAACGTGTGTAGTCCTTGTCTCAATATCTAACCTGGCTTCTCTCGTCTTTAATCCCTAACATAGTAAACCCCACCCTCACTCTCACTTCTTCAATGTTTGGTGTCTAATTTGCAGGCTTGCCTTTCGTGTGTTTTTAGGTCTCGCCTAGCGTTGCAGCGCATGCGCTGATCGTTCAGCAACACCATAGTGAGAAAGTAGATTTGAGAAGGGGACTTGATGCCCCGCCCCTCATTTTCATTGGCTGGCGTCACCATTTATGCTAAACGGTGGTCTGCCATTGGAACCAGGGTCTTTTTGTTTCCGCCCTTTCGCCTTTTCGTCCGGCCGATCCGGACAGGGTTGTCTGCTTTGCGGCTGTCGCAAAGCACTTTCTTATCTTTAGGGGGGGCCATCTGTTTCTAATTAGCATGGTCTTAGCACGGACATGCTAACTAGAAACAGATAGCCCCCTCTAAAGATAAGAAAGTTTAAGTGGTAGAAGGACGACTCCCTTGTATTTTTTTTATACAGGATCAGCGAAAGCTCTGGGATTTTAACTTTTCCCCGACTTTGATAAACTTTCCCTTTCATCGAACATAGGAGGACATACCAGAAGGGTTATAAAAGAGGTGTTTGACACATGACTAAAAAGGACGCCTTCTGATTGCTGCAGGATGGCTCAGCGGGGTGACTGTTCTGTTCTATAACCAAAGTAACGTTTGTAGGTCAGGAGTTTGATTCTGGGCACTGACAACTCAGCTCATCTGTCTTCTGGTGGGTAAGCTGACTTTTATTAATAATAAGATATGCTATTTACAGCACTTAGAAGCTTAAAGAGCGTGGCATAGGAAAAGTAATTGATACATTAAATAACTTTGATTTTGGAATGCCTATTTCTCTTTTCTTGGAGGCATGGCTTCCGGTACCAGTCGAATAGACAAAAAAAAGCTAGTTTTTAGTGGCTTTCGAGATTTTCGTGGAATCACAGCTTAGCACGTACCCGAGCCGACCCCTTCCTGTTCTCTTCATTAACACCACAAGCACCTGATAGAGCCCTTGCCATTCCACAGGATCAGCGCACACTTAAAGGCTTTCTGGTGCTCCGGAGAATTCAGTCCAACGCCAGCCACAAAATGCCCGGAGCAGGAATCAACAGGCTACACGGATGCGCTGGGATTTGATCTTTTTCCCAACTTTCATAAACTTTCCCTTTCATCGAACATAGGAGGACAAACAGAAGGGTTATAAAAGAGGTGTTTGACACATGACTGAAAAGGACGCCTTCTGATTGCTGCAGGATGTCTCAGTGGGGTGACCGTTCTGTTCTACAACCAAAGTAAAGTTTGTAGGTCAGATGTTTGAATCTGGGCACTGACAACTCAGCTCATCTATCTTCTGGTGGGTAAACTGGCATTTACTAATAATAAGATATGCTATTTACAGCGCTTAGAAGCTTAAAGAGTGTGGCATAGGAAAAGTAATTGATACATTGAGCGTGCATTATTTGCTCACATGTCCAAATTCCACCATGACCTTTGTGTGCCATGGTAACGCCGTTTATATATTTTTCTATGGAATACTCTGAAAAGAAACTAAAATCAAATGTATTTTTGCTAGCTTATTTACAAAAGTAGCCCAAATAAATAAATGACAACATGGTATTAAAAATAACTTTGATTTTGAAATGCCTCTTTCTCTTTTCTTAGAAGCGTGGCTACCCGTACTAGTCGAAAAGCCAATAAAATGCTAGTTTTGAGTGGTTTTCGAGATATTCGTGGAATAACAGCTTAGCACGCACCCGAGCTGACCCCTTCCTGTTCTCTTCGTTAACACCACAAGCCCCTGATAGAGCCCTGTCCACTCAGGCAACATATTGATGAAGTATGTATGTCCTGCAACCAGGAAGTCACGTCAATTTGTCACTGGACTGTGGTTAACATTGAGGCATAATGGTGGGGGTCACCGGCGGGAAACACAAAGAACAACGCAGGGTTCAGCCACCTCAAGGAGGTCTGCGGGGACCATTGACATCCCCTGCTCACAATGTCCCCGCTGACGAAAGCCACTGGCCGCATTGTTCTGGCGGCCGCAGGGGGAGTCAAAGGGACTGACCCGCAGGCCTGCCGAGGGCCCTCGGCTTCATTCACCCCAAGGGAACAATTCACCTCCAGAGCTTAGGAGTCGGGCCGTCCACAGGGCGAAGGCATGTGTGGGAACTTAATCAGGGCTGCTCACCAGATTACAGGCATGTGCGGCGCACAATAGGTCAGCAGGTGGCCCTTGGCCAATCCCATGCTCCAACGGGACCTTCTCTTTGTGGGAAGGGGCTTTATTACTAGTTAATGGACTGGGGTTTCCGCTAGCTGCTCGCGCAGGGTCGATGTTCTGTCAATCAATCGAACAATCAGGCAAACGTCCTATTGATTAGTTGTAAACATTTTCCCACTGGTTAGGAGCTTGACCAATACGATTTTGTAAGTGGTGCTGGGTTTAACAGTCCACGAAGTACTGAAATGAAAGAAAATACATTTTACAAACCGCCTTCTGACCCCATGTCTTCAGGGTCTCTCACAGACAGGACTGACATTTTACAGCACAATGGATTCTGGGACTCCAAGTTTCAATTTTCATATAACAATTATTAAACTACAGATGCAGTGCTAATATCTGCAGATTTTATAGGAGAGTATGTGTCTCTTAAGATGCAGTTCCAATTGCCTGGTACACCCTGTATCGTATATTACTAACTAGCTTATCCGTCGCGCGTTGCTGCAATCTCTGAAGAAAGGAAATTCAAGGAAACTCGTTATGATAACATTCAATTTACATTGTGTCATTTTTATTGAAACTTATTCATTTTAATATGGAAAACATTTTAAAGTGTCGTTTTAATTCTATTTATTTATTCGAGTGCTTGTGGATACACGATTTTTTGTTTTTCAGTCTGGTGCGTACATCAGTATTCGAAAGATTATGAGGGCCCTGGGGGGGCCGATATTTAAAACATTGTTATGCCAGAAACCTTTGCGGGAGTGTACTCAACAACTTCCCAAAGTTTCCTGGTGATCGGATGAATGGTGTTTTAATTCTATTTATTTATTCTAGTGCTTGTGGATACACGATTTTTTGTTTTTCCGTCTTGTGCATACATCAGTATTCGAAAGATTATGAGGGCCCTGGGGGGGCCGATATTTTCAAAAAAATTATGCCACAAACCTTCACGGGAGTTTACTCAACAAGTTTCCCAAAGTTTCATGGCGATCGGATGAATGGTGTTTTAATTCTATTTATTTATTCGAGTGCTTGTGGATACGCGATTTTTTGTTTTTCCATCTGGTGCGTACATCAGTATTCGAAAGATCATGAGGGCCCTGGGGGGGCCAATATTTAAAAAAGATTTATGCCAGAAACCTTCGCGGGAGTGTACTCAACAACTTCCCAGGGTTTCATGGCGATCGGATGAATGTTGTAGTAATGCATAAAGGACAAACAGACAGACAGACAGACATACTTTCGTTTTTATATATATAGATTACTATATTCCCTGTGTGTGTGATCACGTGCTTCGGTGCACACGTGTGCCTCTACATATTAGTGTGTCTGGCTCACGGTGTGCGTATGTTTATCCATGTGTGCATGCCTGTGTGCCCGTTTATAGTGCGGTTTCTATGTATGTCTGTATGTGGGGGACAACAGGGGGTCAAATACATTGCAATTTATAATGCCATTATTTGATTAATGATTCACGAAGGGAAAAAACAAAACAATAACATTTTCAATGCCAATAGCTCAAAACAATGTAATTGCGAGACCTAGTGCATTGTAAATGCTTGTTCTTTCTCTCATCCAGCCAACCTCCACATTGGAATTGGAATTGGAAATAGATTTATAAAGCGCGATTGCTGCCCAATGGGCGTCCAAGCGCTGAGCAAATAGATAGAGCTGAGCGGTGCAGGAGGTTAGGACTCAATAGATCTTGCAAACAAAAGCGTTTTTAGTTGTTTTCGAAAGGAGAGCAGATTCGAGTTTGACCGGAGATGGAGAGGGAGTGCGTTCCACAGTTTCGAGGCGTTTAGAGAGAACATCCTACCTCCGGTCCTAGCTCTCCTTACTTTGGGAGTCACAGCCAGGAAGGCGTCCGTAGATCGAAGATTTCTGGTTGGGTGGTAATGGGTGACTAAGTCATTACAGATTGTTGGGCCAGTCTTCCAGAAGGCCCGGTGAGCAATACATAGGGCCTTGAATGCCACTCTTTGTTTCACTGGAAGCCAGTGCAGGCTTATCAGTCCGGATCTAGCTGACTGGGTGCGTGGGATCTGCAGCAAGGAGCGGGCTGCACTGTTTTGTACCACTTGCAGCTTTCGTAGGGTCATCTCAGGGGCTCCTACATATAAGGCGTTGTTTGTGTCCAGCCGCGACTGGATCAGGCCCTGAACTGCCACTTTTTTTGCCTCCATTGGCAGGAGAGGAAGGACTTTCCTCAGAGTTCTGAGTAAACCAAAACATGTGGCGGATAACTTAGTAGCCTGAGTGGAGAAGGAAAGATTTTTGTCGAGCCATACTCCTAGGCTTTTTACACTCTCCTTTGTGGTGGGAGGTGTTCCTAAGCATGCGGGCCATAGGGAGGAAAATGGCACTGGGGGTGCTGGGCCCAGGAGCATAAGCTCTGTTTTGTCTCCATTCAGTTTTAAAAACGAGGATGTCATCCAGGCTTTGACATCTTCTAGGCATTTCATCAGACTTTCCGTTGTTTGCCTGTTACCCTCCTGAGCCAGGGAAACCACTAGCTGGGTGTCGTCGGCGTACGATATAATTGTAATACCGTATGGTTTGACGACCCCAGCAAGTGGTTTAGTGTATATGTTGAACAGTGCGGGGCTCAAAGATGAGCCCTGCGGTACCCCACAGCTCAGTGGTTTCCTGGCTGACACCATTTCCCCGTCAAAGATCTGAAAAGATCTATTGGTCAGGAATGAGTCGAACCACCTTAGTGCGTCACCTACTACTCCGATGTTACGTAACCGGTTCAGCAAGGTGGAGTAGCTGACCGTGTCGAAGGCCGCGCTTAGGTCAAGGAGGATCACTGCCACTGATCCTCCTTGATCCAGTATCCTGCGGGCTTCCTCAGTGACTGCTAATAAGGCGGTTTCAGTGCCATGCTTAGGTCTGAAGCCAGATTGGGTAGAATCCAGGAGTGAGTTGGTTTCCAAAAATTGTGTCAACTGGTTGTTTATATATTTCTCCAGAACTTTGCTTGCCCAGGGGAGTAGTGAGATGGGCCGATAACTGGCGTGATCTCCTGGGTCCAGGTGTTTTTTTTTTAATATTGCTCGTACCATGGCTCTCTTCCAGACGGTGGGTACTGTGCAGGAGGAGATGGAGGAGTTTAAGAGATCTAGTATCACAGGCAAGGTGGTTTGACTTGCCTGGAGCAGGAACTCTGGTGGAGCTGGGTCAGAGGGGGAGCCTGATTTGACTTGGCGGGCTAATTGGCAGAGAGTGTCAGAATCTAAAAGGGGAAAGTGTTCTAATTTAGGCATACCAAGGGGGGTAGGATGTCCGGGAGGAGTTTTGTCGATTATTCCTGGGTTGGTGGCTACCGTTGGAAAAGAGGAGTAGATCTGGGTAACTTTATTGTGAAAGTAATCCGCTAACTCATTACATTGATTTTGAGTTTTTGCTAGGGGGGGGGCTGTGTTCACTGTAGTACATTTCTTTACCAAGTGAAAAATTTCCTTAGGCTTAGATTTGGCTTCCATGATTTTCTCAGTGAAGTAGGTGGCCTGGGCCGCCCTTACCCCATCTCTGTAGGCCTTTATTGCCTCTTTATATTTGGCCTTTTTTTCGGGAAGGAAGTCTAGCCGCCACGCTCTCTCTTGTTTCCTACAGAGGCGTTTTTGTTCTCTTAGGGTGTTTGAGAACCAGGGTGATGACTTATGCAGCTTCCTAGAGGTATATTTCTGAGCGGGCAGAATCGTATCCAGTGAATCCCTGATCCAGTCCTCGTAATTTTTGTTTGCTATGTTGGGATCTGGCCAGGGGGGGGGGCGGTTGGAGTCTAAGTTGTTAATCCAGGACTCCATAGATAGTTTTGCCCAGTTCCTCTTTATTGAGACCAGGGGGGTGGGTGGGGGGGTCTTGCCAGTGAGCCAGGTAAATGGGACCAAAAGGTGATCCGACCAAGGCAGGTGGATGGGTAGGCCCACCTTCAGCTTGGTACAGTTGCTGAAAATTGGGTCGAGTAGGTTGCCCTTTTCATGAGTGGGGGCTAAGACCAGCTGCGTTAGTTGTAAGGCTGCTAGATCATCAGTTATTTCCATGGCAGTATGATCCAAGGGGGAGTTAAAATGATAGTTAAGGTCTCCTAGAATCGTATAGTTAGCAGAGGTCAGGATACGTTTAGCTATGATATCTGGGAGAGATCTATGAAACAACTTGGCCGGCTCTGGGGGCCGATATACCAGCGTGCCAGAGAAAGAGCTGTTTGCAGTGAAGTCTATGCTGAATGCTAGGCTCTTGCATTCGGGGATGGTTTCGGTTGTGGTGCGACAGCGATACTGGTCTTTTAGTATAAAAGCCAGGCCTCCACCTCTACCTACAGTTCGATCTAGCCTGTAAATTTGGAAACCGGGGGGTAGGGCTGAGATTATGTCTGGCTCCGAGTGGGAAGTGAGCCATGTTTCTGTTAGAAAAATGGCATCCGGGTTACGCTCCTCAAAAAGTAGGTGGATTTGTGTGCTGTGCCTCGGTAGTGACCGACAGTTCAGTACGTACATATGGTATTCCTGTGTCGCGGCGGACAGCGTAGTGTTACGCAAGTGGCGGTTACATCCGTGGCAATGGGGGGGGTCGTCTGGTAGATAGATGTGAGTGCAAGGAATAGCCGCTGCAGTACCCATGTTATGAATCTCTGCAGAGCTATACGACCTGACCTTTGTAGCGTGGGAGCCAGGGGTTATGGCCCCTGGTCCCGTAAGGTCGCGGACGGGCGGAGACGGGCTTGCCTTTGGCGCGCCTTCGGCGCACCGCCGGCGCGCCCGCTGCGCCCGTCCGCTGCGCCTCCTGGAACAACACATTGTTAAATATCAGGGGGAAGGGGGTGTGGCCTGGGTCAGTGGGCGGTGCCCGGAGGTCACGGTGATTCCCTGCGACCCGCTGCAGCGCCTGACTCGGCTGCGCGGGGAGGAGAATCACGGAGGAGGTGGGAGAACGAGTGGTTTTAACAAACACAAAGAACACAGTCCCCAGTTCTAAAAAGTAATCTTTTAAAAACGGAGTATTGCGCTTCCAGTTTAAAAACACACAAGTAATATACACACAATTTTTTTTAAACGAAGGTCTTAAAAGTTTCCTGCTCTCGGCTACAGCCTCAAGAGCTCAATCTAATGCGTGCGATTTTCCCCAAGCGCGGCTTACATAGAGAGGGGGCGTGGCCTGGGTCAGTGGGCGGTGCCCGGAGGTCACGGTGATTCCCTGCGACCCGCTGCAGCGCCTGATTCGGCTGCGCGGGGAGGAGAATCACGGAGGAGGTGGGAGAACGAGTGGTTTTATCAAACACAAAGAACACAGTCCCCAGTTCTAAAAAGTAATCTTTTAAAAACGGAGTATTGCGCTTCCAGTTTAAAAACACACAAGTAATATACACACAATTTTTTTAAAACGAAGGTCTTAAAAGTTTCCTGCTCTCGGCTACAGCCTCAAGAGCTCAATCTAATGCGTGCGATTTTCCCCAAGCGCGGCTTACATAGAGAGGGGGCGTGGCCTGGGTCAGTGGGCGGTGCCCGGAGGTCACGGTGATTCCCTGCGACCCGCTGCAGCGCCTGACTCGGCTGCGCGGGGAGGAGAATCACGGAGGAGGTGGGAGAACGAGTGGTTTTAACAAACACAAAGAACACAGTCCCCAGTTCTAAAAAGTAATCTTTTAAAAACGGAGTATTGCGCTTCCAGTTTAAAAACACACAAGTAATATACACACAATTTTTTTAAAACGAAGGTCTTAAAAGTTTCCTGCTCTCGGCTACAGCCTCAAGAGCTCAATCTAATGCGTGCGATTTTCCCCAAGCGCGGCTTACATAGAGAGGGGGCGTGGCCTGGGTCAGTGGGCGGTGCCCGGAGGTCACGGTGATTCCCTGCGACCCGCTGCAGCGCCTGACTCGGCTGCGCGGGGAGGAGAATCACGGAGGAGGTGGGAGAACGAGTGGTTTTAACAAACACAAAGAACACAGTCCCCAGTTCTAAAAAGTAATCTTTTAAAAACGGAGTATTGCGCTTCCAGTTTAAAAACACACAAGTAATATACACACAATTTTTTTAAAACGAAGGTCTTAAAAGTTTCCTGCTCTCGGCTACAGCCTCAAGAGCTCAATCTAATGCCACATCAACGTGTCCTCCGTCTTGTGGCCTACTCTACCCCTCAATGCCCCTTGCCATCCTCTCCTGCTCTCTCTTCAAACCCCTTCAGCCCCTGCAGCCTCTTTCCCCTCCATGCTGCTACATGGCCCCTTGCTGTCTTCTCAAATCCACCCTGCCAACCGTTCCACAGCCCCATGTTTCCTGCAGCTTCTCTCCCCCTCGTGGCCTCTTGTTTTTGTCTCTGCCTTTCTTCAAGTTCTCCCTGCCTCTTATGCCACACAGCCCCATGTTTCCTGCAGCCTCTCTATCCCAGCTGTTACATCTCTCCATGCACTCAGCACAACTGCCTCTTATCTCCCTGCTCCCTCGTCTTGCTCCTGCCTGTTACCCCCCACCTCTATAGTCTACGCTCCCCCCCCCCCCTCATCTCAGCATCCCAGACCTCTCTCTACCTGCTGTATATGAAGAGGTCCCTGCCCTGGCTCAGCTGCATATTAACTGAGGGTGTTTGTTATTAAATAATACAGGTTTCTTAACCTCAGCACACATAACTCCTCATTAACAAATACAATATAATCACTGGGCCTGCTTCTCTGTGCCTCTAATAGTTTGTTTCAGTGATTTTCCCCTATCTGCCAGTGGTCGAGTTCTTAACAGCTGGATTTCTGGTCTAAGGGTGATCTTTTCTGTTATTCATTAGGTCTAGCTGCTTCTCCGGTCCTGGCGGTAATTCCTCATTCTAACTTCTCTACTTAGTGCTGCTTCCTGCTTCTTTGGTCTCATCAGCAATTCCTCATTGTAAATCCGCTAAAAAGTGCAGCAGCTGCTTCTCTGGTCCCAGTAGTAATTCCTCATTCTAAGTCCTCTAAGCACTACTGCAGCTGTGTCTCTATTCATACATCCACTACACTCTAAACCAAAACAAACAGAAAAAATATATTCTCATTTACAAAGCCAATAGTTGTAACTCTAAAGATTACGAGACCTATTGCAGTCTCTTTCGGCCATTGACTTCTTTTACACTGGAACCTTTAGCCACTGACTTAATACACTGCCAATCACATCTTGCCTGCATTCAAACATGTATTTTAGTTTCTCCATTTATCTATTGGGTCTTTGGGAATGTCCTTCTGCATACATCCGAATGTATGAGGGATTGTTTTACATCTGTTTTCAATCTGTGAGTGGGCCAGTAACACAGGTGAGCAAGGCCTAACAAAAGAATCCGAAATATGGATGCTACAGAAAATAAGCAAACTTTTTTTCCTGCTTAGTCTATTTTTTTTAGGTGCTTTTATCCACACTTGCGAGTGCAGTGAGGGCAAACAAGCATTGGTAAACCCAATAGGTTTGTTGTTAGTACAGGGCGCACACCCAATGTGCACGCCATACAAATGTGAAACCTATCAGCTTTGTGATGCTTGATAATAAACACTGAAACAATGAGCTTTTCAGTCTTTGCTTGAACAGTAGTAATGGGAAGGGGTTTCTTTACAGGGAATAATGTTTTCCATGTGAAGTAAAAAAGGAATATCGTCTTGTGGAGTGCACCGTTCGTAAAGGTAGGCGGCAAAGGCACGACAATGGAAATCTAGAACAAGCATTGGCATCAATCAATCAATCAATCAGGGGATTTGTAGAGCGCACTGCTTACCCGCTAGGGTCTCAAGGCGCTGCAGCTAGTGGTCGAAGAGCCAGGTCTTAAGCAGTCTTCTGAAGGCTGGGAGGTCTGCGGTCTGTCGTAGGTGGAGGGGGAGGGCATTCCAGGTCTTGGCGGCGTGGTGGGAGAATGATCTGCCCTCGGAAGTGGTTCTGTGGATGCGCGGGACGGCGGCCAGGGACAGGTCGGTGGAGCGGAGTTTCCTGTTGGCTTCCTAGAAGGAGAGTCTGTTGTTGAGGTAGGCTGGGCCGGTCATGTGGAGAGCTTTGTGTGCGTGGATCATGATTTTGAATGTGATTCTTTTGTCGACGGGAAGCCAGTGCAGGTCTCTCAGGTGAGGGGTGATGTGGTCACGGCGTGGTACGTCTAGGATCAGCAGTGCAGAGGCGTTCTAGATTCTTTGGAGTCTGTTGATGAGTTTGGACGGGCCTCCGGCGTAGAGGGAGTTACCGTAGTCGAGTCGGCTGCTTACGAGGGCGTGGGTGACGGTTTTCCATGTGTCCGCCGGGATCCATCTGTAGATCTTGCAGAGCATACGGAGGGTGTGGAAGCAGGAGGAGGAGACTGCGTTGACTTGGTTGGTCATGCTGAGCTTGGAATCAAGGATGACCCCTAGGTTGCGTGCGTGGTTGGTTGTGCCGGGGGGGTTCCCAGTGATGCTGGCCACCAGAAGTCGTCCCACGCTGAGGGGTTGGGCCCGAAGATGAGGATCTCTGTTTTGTCCGTGTTCAGTTTGAGCCGGCATAGCCAATAGGTCTCGCATTTAGGATCTTACAAGTGTTTAGCCATGCAACAGTTGATGTTGTTGCACCAAGGATATTGTGCTGCATAAGTAAATACTTATAAGGTCCCAAAAGCGAGACCTATTGGCTATGCCAATGCTTGCTTTCTCTTTTTCCTCTGCCCTAACCTACCTGCATTATAATACCACCAGTTACTGCACAATATATTGGCTTTCTCAATAAACAAGTCATACCACTTTTATGGAGTTTCAGTAACTTATATTGCATTGCTGCTCACCAAGCTAAAACTTAAAAGAACAAAATTAATACTAATCACATAGGCGAAACCTATTGCATTTACCAATGTTTATTTTATATTGGAAGACCCTGATCACAGATCTTACAATCTGTGGGCAACAGAGGGCAGACCGATATGATCATATCATGGGGAGCTGCATGCACAGAGCTCAAGTTGTACTAGGCTATCTGTTTTTAGTTCAACCAGCCTTGGTCTTGTCTACGCATTGTGCTGACTGCAGTTTTGCCATTCGAATTAGGAAAAACGAAACTACAATTACCGGGATGCAAAGTTGTAACAAGCATTTGTAATGCAAAAGGTCTCGCATTTGCGAGAGTTTGAGCTCTTGGCATTATAAATGCCAATGCCTTTTATTTATGTGTTGGTTTTTAAAACATATATAAAAGGCATTGTCATTTACAATGCTAATGGCTTAAACTCTCGCAAATGCGAGACCTATTGCATTGCAAATGCTTGTTACATATGATGATGCCTGACCCAGTCCCTGCCCCACTCATTTTTTCTGTTTTTGTCTCACATCTTTCTTTTCTATTCTTCGATAAGAAGATGAAGTAATGTTACTGTTTACTATACTTGAATCAAAATTGTTGCGCGTAAAACTCTGAGATGGACAGACTCCCGAATACTATCACAAGTTGCCCGGGCGTCCAAGTGAAAGTAACGGTAAAGTGTATGTCACATATATGTAAAATCAAGATTTGTGTTCACCTATGGATGACTCGGAGTTGATATGTATGACAAATTGCGGGATGCATGTTGCTGTAAACCTTCTCTGTGCAACCTCGTTAATAAAGACAAGTATTAAAAAAAAAGGTCTGCTTGGGTCTTTTAGTGCCTTGCTATTTAACACATTTACTTTATCACTGTCAAGCTTTTGCTGTATCCACTGACCATTACATAAAAAGTCCCTGATCGCACAAGAGCCTTACATTAAAGGGGGACAATGCCTTTTACTGTTTGTGAATTTATCACAAAGTAGCTGGTGAGGAGTCCTGTAAAAGCCTAGAGACTTCCTAGTGCCCAGCAACGTGGTACTCTCTGTTGTCATGCTTCATAAAGCAAGTCTTGAAAATTACAGACAAGAACGAACGGTATAAACAAATGGAGGAGTAATATGGAAAACATTTCTCATGCAAGATAATTTATTATGCGTGCTTTGCAAACTCGCGTAGTATTCCCATCAATCATGGTTTACTGATGTCTGGCACTGTTTTATTGCAGGATAGGGAGGTGTGGCAGGGAAGAACAGTGTGCAAATGGCATTAAACATTATAGGAGCGTAGTAATTGGTTCAAACCGTTTTTTAGTAATACCCATTTCAGAGCCTTTGGCTTTTAAGAAGATGTCTGTGAAAACTGTGCTATAAAACGCACTATTTGACCCCATAGAAAAATACGAGTAGAGAATCTCCCCTGCGCCCATCCAGACCCTCCTAGGCTTGTTTTCTTCTCTCGCTGTATTTCTTGGCAACTTTTGCACCCCACCACATACACAGATCTCCCGTCGTCACTGAACACGAGGTTGGTATTTAAACATCTGCCACGGATACTATAACGTCGAGTTCCAGCCGTTATTATGCTAAGGACGTGTGCCAATGTAAACGTAATTTGGCTGCCAAATGAGCTAGTTAATTAAGGTTTCTTCCGACTGCTCAGACTGCGCTGAAGTTAAGGCTGTCCAGCCTCCACCTTGCTGCCTTGCTCCGTCTGCGTTCCTCCCCTCTGCTGGTTGCTTATTTACATTTTGTTTGTTTGACACCAGAGAATAACTTGAGCACATCATGGAAAAAGTCCAGACTTCCGAGGGACGCATGTATTGTAATTCATTTTTCTCAGCATCCAAATGCAGCACCATGAGACCTGGAGAATGCACAGTTTCTGAAGGCACGCACCCACACAGATAGGGAGGACGAGAAATGCTTGTGGGAGGCGAGAGGGGGTGGTGGAGGAAGATATCGAACATGCGAGATGAAAGGTGAATGCGAGAAGGAGCGAGTGAAAGATGAACCGAGAGTGGAAAGGAGATAGAATATGGGTCACGTAAAGAGATTGGCGAGGAAGGGCGACAGAGTGAGGGATTGTTGTGATGAAGGGACGGGAAGGACAGAGAGGGATTATGTTTGGGATGATAGGCGCTAAATTCGATTATATTTCACTCATTTGGGTTCCCTCGCCCGAGTATATTGGCGTGCATTCTTACTTTAGGAATTCAGACCACCAAGCAGCTGATGAAGCAAAGCTTCGCATTTGCGACTTGCCGTATTCATGAACCTCGCTCATGTGTAACAAAGTAATAATTTGTACGTCTTACTAACCTTTATTTCATGTTTGAAACGAAGTCCATGAAGCTTGCCTATGTGTATTTCTAATACGATTAATTTGAGTCAATAAAATGGCCGCTGCTTTGAAATAGCGTCTGCGCATGCGTCAGTCACACTCACGTGTCCTGACGTATTTGCAGGTTTGGAGGGAATAGTTGCGCATGCGTAATACATAGCTTTGGCAGTAACATGGTACTGCTCGTGCCATTGCTCTTGTGCCCGTGTATATGTAGCTAACATTTAGACTGCATAAGTATATTTTATAGTGATAAGTTGAAAGTAACAAACCCAATGACGTGTTTTCATATCGTTATTTCTATGTATTAATTTGTTCTCGCTTACTTTTCATGTACCGCGGGGAATGGGGGTCTGACTGAGCCGAAAGCCATCTTGGAGGTCCTTTCTGCGCAGGACCAATCCGCCTGGGGAGAAGTCAACCTTGGCTGGTGGAACTCAGCCAGCTGGCAGGGATGGGCAAGATGCTCCTGAGAACTGACCTGCGAACTCAGCAGGACGGAGTCATGTGTCCCCATTCTGAAACAATGTAAACTTGTCACTGTATTTCCCTGGACTTTTCTCGTGAGAACCCCAATCTCGCTAGGCGGTACCCAGAGATGCAAAGTAGGCATCCTAATAGTGTGTTCTGATTGGTGTGTTACCCAAATCCTACCTTAGGACCAATCCAAATTGAGGGATTCTGACACTTTGCAACATTGGGGGGTGGTACAACGTCCCCAAACTGTATATCTACCCTGGGTTCACCTAGGGAAATTGTCCGACTTGTCTGGTTTAGCTGACCTGTCACTGACCCATCGCACTCAATAGGTGACTGAAGATACAGAGAGCTGCGGAGCACTCTGTCCGAGATTGACCATAGACTAAGGTTTTACTGAACCTTAAAGTGCTGGCGAAGCACTTTGCTGGGAGTTCGCTGACCCAATCGGGGTCTTGATCGATAGCTGCAGAGAGGGTGGAGCGCAGGCGTTGCTTCCAAACTGCGGGTGCGGTCCTGTCCTGAGCGGTCCTGTCCTGAGGGTTTCCTGTCCTGTCCTGAGGTCCTGTCCTGATTCCTAATCTGAGGGTTTCCTGTCCTGTCCTGGGTGTCCATTCTGCACCTGCTGTCCATTGAGAGGTATCCTTCCTTGAGGGTTTTCTGTCCTTAACTGACCCGTGGCCAGGGTTTGGTTTTCACACCAGTCTAGGTAAATATCGCTCTAAATTCTTTAAACTTGCACCTTTCTATTTTTCTGTCTTTTGCTTCAATAAAGAGACACCTTTTGCATATGTTGATTTTCCATGCTTTTGCCGCAATTACTGAAACGTAAAGTCATTTGCATATTTTCATAACGTGTTCCCATGTTACCCTACCTGTTAGAAATCATATTTTAAATTGCAGTTTGTCATTTTCTGATATGGTCTAGAACGGCCTTTCTTAAACTGTCCAAAGAACTTTTGCCCTAAACACATAGCGTTTCCTGTTGCATCTCATATTAGCATTTCCATGATTACCCTGACTTTATTTCTCTATAGTTATGTACTTTTCATTATCTTGATTATCGATTGCCTTATTCTTGTAAATCTCATGCTTTCAGAAAACGAACTTTAGATAAAAGATTTTAAAACTTCCAGTTGTCCGTGGTCATTTTACAAAAGTATTGAATGTCATTTTGAGTTTGTATTTTTGCTGCCTTTCCTTTTTGCAGCTAGCTCCCTGATCCATTGTGGTCATAGGTACCCGTGTCGGTGGATGGTAAGTCGGGTACGCTGAGTAATAACAGTAGGGAATTCACACAAATTGGTAGCAGCCCGTGAAGTCACCCGGTCAATGTATATGGTGAATTGAAATATATGGCCCGAAGCCGGAAGCGGCGAAATTATTGGTTGGGTGACCTCGCGCGCTCTATCACAGCCAAATACAAAGGCGACACTTACTGAAAAAAATCCTTTATTAGATCATTGGTGGACAGCTGAACATCACTCTTATGTATCTCCCCGTGGCCCGTCACCCCCCCCTGCACAGAGACGCCATGCAAATGAACCTGCAGCTAATTCTAAGAAGCGCTCTTGACGATATTGTGGCAGAGCTGAGGAGGCGACGTGGGAGTTTTCTCATTGCAAGCGGCATGGAATCTCGGGTCCCGTGGCACACGCTGAAAGGTCAGCCCGTGCCTGTGAGCCCCCCCTGCACAGAGACGCCATGCAAATGTACCTGCAGCTAATTCTAAGAAGCGCTCTCGACAATATAGTGGCAGAGCTGAGGAGGCGACGTGGGTGTTTTCTCATTACAAGCGGCATGGAATCTCGGGTCCCGTGGCATGCGCTGAAAGGTCAGCCCGTTCCTGCGAGCTTTAGTGCATGTCCAGCAGCATGTCATGGCGCCAGAAGCAACCACAGCGCTTGAGATAATTACGCGGGGAGAAACTGTCAACTGTGGCGTTAATGAAAAATCGTAACATCACAATGTTAGGATTTTCAACCAGAATTATTGGCGTATCTTTTTTTTTTATCCACTGTTCTTCTGTTGTGGCTCAAGCAGGGCGCAGAGCTGCATTTTATTTTAACTGCTGTTCCAGAGACTTAATACGCAAAACAAGCGCCCACCATGACGTAGATTTTTCTCTTTTTCTGCCGTCCCACTTGGATGGCCTGGCCTGCCTTTCTTCTGAAGTAAAAGGTTTATTATCTTTATGGGGCCATGTGTTTGGCCCCATAAAGATAAGAAACCTTTTACGCCAGAAGGAAGGCAAGCCAGGCCGTCCAAGTGGGACGGCAGAAGAAGAGAAAAGTCTACGTCACAAAATGCTCTTTCCCGATGGCCGGTCACCGTTTAGCATATACGGTGACGCCGGCCAATGGGAAAGAGGGGCGGGGCTTAAAGCCCGATACTCAAAGCCCCTCTAAATCATACAATCTCGCCAGCGAGACTGCGCATGCGCAACCTACGCAGGCAAGACATAAAAACAGGACTGTATGAACTTCCCACTCCAGGAATATGACAACTTGAGACCCCATGGAAAGTTTATACATTGCGTAAATAGAATGAATAATTTATCTTGCATTGCATACACGTCAAGCTGAAATGTTTCTTGGAGCTCAACACTTTGAGGCAGGTAAGGAAATAGGAACACAGTTAAATACCAAATCAGTTTTGTTTGCTAATTTCCTTTTCCAGTTTGGAACTGGTTAACACATGCAGCATTGTAAGGCGGAAAGCAAAACTGTTAAAGCGCATTGGATTTTTTAACTGCAGTAAGCTTGTACGCTTTGTTTTGCGGTCATAATATCTCCAATTTTCAACTTCTTTTCAGCCATTTCCGCAGTTCATTGTGAAAAAAACAGCAACAAATGGAATTGTGGAATGGAAAAAGAGATAAAAAAACGTACGCTCACCATTTGATTTATAAATTTAAGGTTGATTTTTCTGCCTCTGGTCACACAGAGAACAAGCAGCAGTGGGCACTGGGAAATGCACTCTCGCGCACAAGAGTCATACACACACGGAAGCCGAGACACTGGCACAATTATATAGGGAAGCATGCAAACCCACGCATAGAGACACACACTGATGCATAAACACACAGACCAACAAACTGATAAAGACAAATCCATACACACACGGGTACAGGCAGCATATATACACACCCGCTTAATGGTACACAGAAGCATGCGCACACACGCAGTGATACAGTTAAGCCTACCCGTGCACAATTTACAGAGAAGTGCACACACATACAAAAATCACACTGATAACAGGAAGGACAAAACACACACCAGTACAGTCAGGCACACACACATAGTTATAGGAAAGCGCAATCAATAACACACAATTTCCACTTATGTATAGAAAGAAGCACACAAACACAGAAACACACACACTCTGTGAAACTAGATTACATTGAACCACACATAAAAATGCATATGCAAATGCACATGGCCAGTGCCAGAAGCAACCACTCGTACACAAAAGCACACATGCATAAAACACACACAAAACGAACGCACACAGTACACATATGGAACACACCCAGGGGAAGCACACATTCCCAGAGGAACACGCAGACACACACACTGCACTACGTATTTACCCAGGCTTACCGCTCACATATCCATCCGCACACCCCCTCGTCCCCTCTGTCTGCCCCCTCTCGCTGTCTCACACACACACACGCGCATGTGTGTGTACTCTCGTACTTGCTACTGTGTAGCGCAACATAAACATTACTGTGATATAAAAACACACGGGCCAGTTCATTACAAATATAACTAGACTGAGAGAGGAGTTTGAAGGGGGCATGCTTATAAATGCCTCGGGATATAAATGCATGTGATGTAGAAAGCACATTAGTGGGTGTTGGATACGGCTGTTGGAAGGGTGGTGTTAAAAGTAACGTGAGGATGTGATTTGTCACGCAAAGGTTGACGAACCATACCAGCTGTGTTTGTTAAAACTACCTATGCGGTGTGCTGTCTATGACCTCGGTCCGAGCCTCTTACAGGCTTGTTTTTATAATACGGTTCTGGGATCATGCCTGGGTAAACAAGTGGGAGGGGTGGGGGGAGTGCGGCCGAGAGCATGGACATGCAGCGTTTACCTTGTGGGAGCGACCGCGATAATTGCTAACACATGGCGCTGCTCGCTCCTGCAAGGGAATCGCAATGCAATGCGTGCACGTTTTTAAGCGAAAAACCAAATAGATTTCAAGCGGTCTCTTCCTATGCAACGCATGCAGGTTGCGTCGGCGAGACCTAAACACCAGTGATTTCCTGTTGTAAGCGTGAAACCTTTGTGAGTAGGCATAGGTGGACTTATTAGGCACACAAATCTACTGTTACTCGACCACTATGTTAAAAATGCTTAGCACAAATGAAATAAATATATATATATATATATATTGAGGCTTAAAAAATCACAATTATATGGAGGCAGGCTATACTTACAGTAGTTTAACACTCTCTGCAGCTTTTCACTGTCAAGCCTGACAAACACACAAAACAGCCTAACCAGCCTTCCTTTTATCATGTATGTGGCTTACCTTTCATCAGCGACCACTTTATAGCAGATCAAGGGCGCAGCTGGCTTGGGTGCAGAAGCTGCAGTGGCACCAGGGCCCAGAGCCTTGAGTGGCCGATTGAACCCTGTAATTTCTATACTTTACTACCCCAACAGCAGACAAAGGGGGTGTTTTCCATGCTTGCCCCAGGGCCCAGAGATGTTTTAAGGCACAGACAAAGTGGGCAATTGCCCAGGGCCCCCACCTCCCAGAGGGCCCTGGGGAAGTAAACGTTGTCTCTACATTACTTCTGTCTCTTTCTCTATCTCAACCTTTTGCATATAGTTCAATATTGCCCGGCTTCACAGGTCTTAGATTAGCAGAAAATGAATATTCAAATGTGTTCCAAACATGGGCCCCAAAATATATCTTACCCAGGATCCGATAAATGGTCAAGATGACATTGCCAGGCCCCCTGGCACCCTTGCCACGCTTCTGAATGAGACGTGGAGTTAGCAGCAAAACATTGCAGTCGTTGGCTAGTCCACACCTTGTTGAAGCCAACCCTGCAGGCTTTCGTCGCAGAGCGCTTTATACCACAATTACGACAAACAGGTGTCACTTTGCTGCCCTGAGTGCACATTACACAGCCTGTTAATTAAATTTCCTTCGAAAAGCTACACTTGAGTGACTTTGGCCACCAGGCAAATTCTGACCTGATTAGTATGGGATTAGCGTGTGAGTTACTGTAGCTGCGTATTATTGTAGTGTCTCGCCTTACAAGGTCGGTCGGTGCACTTTCTGTTTTTAAATAATACACTGTGGCTTTCGCTGCAAACTTAATTTGCAGAGCAGCCGAGACTATGATAATAGAATTGCTTTGCAATTGTGGTGTAATGCCCACGTCTAGGTCCCTATTACAACCATCCATGACAAATTGTGAGTATTTTGCCACAAGACAGTTTTCGTAAATGGAAAGCAAGAGAATGTTTGTGTGAAGCATCATTTACGTAAGTTTGGTTCCAGACTGCACCATATGGATCCCTTTGGGGGTGACAGTCCTAGTGGGTGGGTCTGGGTGACACTAACCTGCACAGGAGCGGGCTCACGTCTTCGTCTGCTTGTGTATACTAGGACACACTCTACCTTATGAAAAACAATCCTACTACTTCCATCCTGACTGCGCTTCCAGATAATCCTCCAACCTGTATCTTTCCTAAGACGCTCACCCACAAACCTGGTTGTGAGCCACTTTTTGGGACTTTTATTTGCACAGTGACCAATGTGCTGCAGGACAAATACAACTATTCAAAATTACAGGTTCCTCCAGAAAGCCGGGTACAACCACTCTCTGTTCAAGAGCCTTACTCATGCCCACCAATAGGGTAAGAGGCCTTCTCTTAACCACCACAGGTAGGGTGTCCTCTCCTTTGCAAGTGGTACGTTCCAAAGTTATCGTACACCAGCTCTGCTCTGGTAGATCACTCAAGGGTGAGGCGGCCACATTATAATGAGAGCAGCTGATAGGCTAATCCGCCTCTGTCTCGTTATCATCTAGAACAACAGACTGTGCTTGAAATCCCTAGGAGGAAACCCTTGTGACATGTGGAAATGACTCTGGGTCATAGCTTGGGGAAAGAAAAGCCCCATTCCAACCTCAAGAGCACCTCTAAGTGTTCTATACCGCACCCATGGAGTTGGCAGCCATTAGAGACGACCCACTGCGCATGTCCCTCTAACTGCTTATTCAAGAAATTGGGGGGACTAGGTCTATCAACCCCCAGTAGCGAAACAAGGATGCCATGGCTCTGGTGCAAGAAAGGAAAATGGCCCTGTTGACTGCTGTTGGGATAGTAAATATACAGCAATTTACAGGATTCATTGCCCCCCAAAGGTTCTGGGCCCAAGTGCCATTGCGCTTGCTGCATCAACGGTAGCTTCCCCACTGCTCGCCATCAAATGCACCTCTTTGTCTTTATCTCCTCATGAGGGACGGCTAAACAAAGTGGAGATCCATGGGAATCTGCCTGTCAGTGGCTCAGAAAGGCCTTCTGTCTGTCTGTCCATCCCTTGGATATCAAAATATCATTGTCCTACGAGACAATAGCCTAATTCCCTGTATCTCCGTTCCAAAGTCTGTTTTCTATTTCTATCTCTATCTTCACTTTTATCCCATTTCTTTTTTTCAAACGAAAGAAAAAAAGAAAAAAAGAATTAAGTAGAAACTGTGGTAATAAATGTACAATACAATACTTTTGGAGGTCACCAGGTCTCCACTAGACATTCTACCGTTCAAGGAGTGAATGTCTTCACGTTACTATGTAGTCTTTAGATCAATTTCTTAGTCCGTTATTTATTTTTATTAAGGAAGTGCTAGGAGAATACAAAAACGGGATTCGAATGTGTTTCCGCGTCCGGGGGCAGCACCAGCACCAGACGCGGAACACGTGTATCATTGCGGGTAAGAACTCGTAACGGGCAGTGTGAAACTCTTACC
Organism: Lissotriton helveticus; assembly: GCF_964261635.1. Lineage (NCBI taxonomy): Eukaryota > Metazoa > Chordata > Amphibia > Caudata > Salamandridae > Lissotriton > Lissotriton helveticus. The sequence goes on along the minus strand of NC_136073.1, from coordinate 578,391,459 downwards.
GTTTGCTCGTTTATTGTCTAGAAAACTCTTACCTCCTGTTTGTTTTTTAGACAGTTTAAGTGACTTGAAACCATTTGTTTCCCCTTCTCATGCCAGCCTGAGACTAGTAGTCTGTTTACCCCCGAAGCGGCAATCCTTCGTTTCAGACCGAGGTAAATGCAAAGATCTTTTCACTACTAACTAGCAGGATGTTGGAAACGTTGGAAAGTTACCTTCTGACTATCCCTTATGACAAACGCTGATGACAATGTGATAAAATGTAATACGATATCGTATATATTGTATAGTTTACTCGTTTTCCAACGTGCCACCACCTCCTACACTGTTTTGACTCCATAAGAGTAATTCGCCTTCTACTGTTTACCCATTGTTGCTTAACCCAAAAATCTTGGATGATTTGTTTATGATGCAAAAAAATGCGATATTATTTGTGTATAAATGCTGAGGTATAACACTATTCCAGTACTAATCTGTGATTCTTTGCAGGTAACTTAAACCTCAAACTAACAAATTGGTGGGTAAGAAATACCACTACAAAATACTACACAAGAGGTGTGAGTATATTTTAAATTGTTCTGTCCTGACGAAAGCCCCACAGACCCGGCTGGGCCATAGGGGGCTGAAACATGTTGACTGTATGTATGTTCTAAGTGATATACTGAGATCCAGTAACGTGATCGAAGAGTATACCCAATTGGTGTTTTTAATAACAAATCGCACCTTTTCCGAATAAAAATACATATGGGTGAGGTTTGTTTCTTATTATAACAAACCTTCAGTGTGGTGATATATATACCTCATCTCTGGACACTGCCACGTTGTTCCAGAGTAGTCCTCAGGCTTGAGGCTGGCATAAAGCACTATAGATCACCCGATGATACATGCCACAAACGTTTATGTGGGGCGGAGAATATAATACACCGCATTTTTCGAACAAACATAACGTTTATGAGGGTTTTCTATACTACTTGGCGTAACGTAGTTACAAGTGTCCTAGTCTACTTTGATTTTGCATACTTCTTGGGGAACTGACTAGACACGTAATCCTCCTCCCTAATTCTGATTGTTTCTTCTTCTTCTTCTTCTTCTTCTTCATCCCTTGGATCCCTCGGACCTCATCTCGCTTCTCAAGTGAAAGCCCTGGAATAATAGTGTCCTCCCTGCAAGGCATGGTGTCTGCTCCCTGCCCCAATGCTAGTTTAGGCGGGCATTCGCCCCATAAAATGGTGCTGCCAATACAAGCACTGAGTGAGCACTACTGTTGGGGACTGGTTGCCTTTCCTTGGCTTGCGTTTTTTTCCTCCAACCAGAACCCAAACAGTTTTATTGAGTCCATTTAATTCTGCTGCCTTAAAGGTAACATGTGGTGTGCCACCTGGCACCACGATTATTCTTACTTTCTTCAACATTTATGTGTGCCCATTTTCCGAGCCTTGACACTTATTTGGGTTGTTGTTTTATGGTTATGTAGATGATAATCAGCTCGTTATCAGAGTGAAGAATGATATAAGAATGACACGGCAAAGGTTTTAAACTTGCATGCTAGCAACTGCTAGCTGGATGAAGACCAATGAACTACAGTTAAATACTGTTAGGACTGAGGTCCTGGTGTTTGGTAATTGAAACAGATATAGTTGGAGGCCTCATGATGGCAGATCCTTCAGTCCCAGGCCCTGAAGTGAGGAATCTTGGTTTCATCATAGACAATAAATCAATGAACTGCCATCATCCTGCTTTACGGTTCTGATAATCTGAGACAAAATGCTGTCAGTTCTTCCTGTGGACTGCATGAAAACAATAATGCAGACTGTCTTCACTTCCTAGTTGAGTGGTGAGAATTCTCTCTATGAAAGTTGTCTTGTTAATTATCCAGGGAAACCTAAAGTAATATTGAATGTGGTTTCAAGACTGATTTGGAGTCTTTAGCAAAGCAAATCAGTATCCTTGCATTTAATACATCTTTCTTGGCTACCTGTGGAAAAAACAGGTGTGGTTTACATTTTTAAACATTTGCCTAGAAGCTGTTCGTCATCTAGGGCCTACTTTAAAAAACAATAAAAATATCCTTTAAGTTAAAAATCTTTAATATTCCAAAATTTGTAAGTTAAATACCGCAGAGATCCCTCTGATTATCAGCTGCTAATTTACTGACAATTCGAAAAATTCACATCTAGTTAGAAAAACTATATGTGGTGGAATATCTTGGGGGCATATTCTCAAGGATTTATTGCCGAGTTATCGGTGCCTGCGATCCTGTGCGGCTGCTGCACCCCGAGCCGCTGGTCCCCGGACCTGTCTTGGCCACACCTGCGCATCCAGGCCTCACTGTTCACCTGCCAACACTGGCATGTGTCAAAATGGGCCCACCACGTGCCGGTGCAAGCTCTAAGCCTGGGCCCTTGACCTTGGTAGCCTCCTCAGACAATCACGGCCTCCGCGACACAGGCCCGCAGTGCTCCTTTCTCGTTGGCGTACTCCACCGGCAGACACAGCGGACAAGTAGGTCAGACACTTGGAACTGAGTCTTGATTACACAATGGCCAAGGACATATTTCATGGCAGAGTTTATATCACTATACTCCCTTCGATGTGATGCCACCAAGTCTGTGCATAGCATTCCAGCCACACGTGTCTGTGGGCCCTTGCTGACTCCTGTCTTTGGCCTACACTGCGGGCCAGCAGGTCCCACACCAATCCAATACAGTCTGTACCAGGCAGGACACGGCATTGTCGCTGCCTGCACACCTGCTCAGCTCTGGTGCCTCTACCTCTGTCAACCACAAATCATCTCCATATGCCATTCCAACGTTGTGTGTTAGAGTACCAGGAGGAGCTGGCAAAACAGCAGTTGAACCGCGCCACCCGCGCCTCCCGCCGCCTCCCGCCTACACTGCGGTCAAGTAGGTCACACAATTGGAACTGAGTATTGATAACATGGTGGCCGAGTTCATATGTTCATGGGACGTTTGATGTCACTGTACTCCCTTCCATCAGGTGCCACCAACTCTGGGTATAACATTCCAACCACGTGTCTGTGGTCCCTTGCTGACCACTGGCTTTGGCCTGCACTGCGGTCCAGTAGGTCACACATTTGGAGCTGGGTCTTGATTTCCCAATGGCAGAGGTCATATAATTGCACGCAAGGAGAGGCGTAAGAGGAAGACAGTCCGAAGTCAAAAAAAGGGTCATCGGTACGGAGGTGATCGAACACTACCAACAACTGCTCTGGTGTCACTAACTCTGTGCATCGCAAGCCAACGACACGTGGCTGTGGGCCTCTGCTGGCCGCTGCCTCTGGCCCACAATGTGGTCTGATAGGGCACACATTTGGAACTGAGTCTTGATTTCTTCATGGCGAAGTTCATATCATTGTACCGGTTCTCATCGCAGACTGAATCCCCTCTCAGCCCCGTTGTCACTAAGTCTGTTTCCCAACATCCATGGACACTCTCTGGTTGAACTTTGGTGGCGTCTGAGTCTATGGACTGGGGTTGTCTTCATCCTCATGTAGCTGATACCGACTTGGTTGCAATGACGAGGCAGTAGCATTCCATTCTTCCATTTGCCACTTCCGGATAGCTTCTGCGCTCTGCATCATGCCCTGGAGGACAACTTCCACTGTCCCCCGCAACCCTCCACCACATTCACCTTCGACATCGACGTGGACCTGCTCAGTCCGTGTGGCCCTACCTCAGTACACCGCAAGTCACCATCCCATGGCGGTGTGCCTGTGCTGGCTGCAGTGCATCCTGGGCCACTAATTCTGTGCAGCTCAAATCAGGGACCCTGACTCATGAGATATTGGATGCCCTCAGGGTCGGTGGCCTTGGGGTCATCAACGCCATGTGTCTGTGGCCCTGTGATGTCCGCTGCCTCCGGCCTCAACTGCGGTCCACCAGGGCTCACACATCAAATCGAGTCCTGACCGGCCCGGACGTCGCATCACCGCAGGAAGCACACGCCACCACCGCCAGGACCACCTCCAAACGCCAACTGCCAGGGTCGAAACAGTGGTACTGACAGATTAACGGAGTTGCTCACACCTGTCATGGATGCCATCATCTGCCTAATACCCTGCTCAGCACTCCAGGTGCCACTAATTCAGTGCAACACAACCCATGGACCGTTACTGATTGAGTTTTGTGCTGTTGAGAGGTTACGCAGCAATGTCACCTCAGGCAGTGTAGGAGACCTGGGACAATGATGAGGAAGATGATGCAGGTGTAACACACCCCACTGCAGCTGCATCAAGAATATCCCGAAGGGACACAATCCTAGAAAATGTCTTCACATGAGCGCGCTCGACTCTAGTGCCCCAACCTCATTGCACTGCAACTCACGGACACTTCTGTTTGCATATTGGGTGACCTCTGTACTTGCTCTGGCTACCACAATGATGCTAAGCAGTTGTCACTGTAATGCTGATGTTTTCTGTTTCTGTTTTAATAGTGTTCACCGTTCAAGTTGTTGTCAGCACTGACTACTCCGTGAGGGCTGGCTTACACTCACCCCACACACATCCAGCACAGGCATCACTGTACATGTGGACCGGCCAATAAAGGGGCCGGGCGCACGTACCCGTAGCCAGTTCCACAAACTATCTGAATGTGTCCTTGTGGTCATGATGTATGCATGAGGGCCCCGGGCCCTTCAACATTACATTGTGCTGTGTACAGCAGATGTAACTATGTCACCGCAAGCAGCGGGTAAGACCTTGGACATGTAGCTTTGTCGTCGCCCACTCAATACGCAAGACAATGGACTGGGCCATCGTACGGAGGTCCAGCGTGTGTGTGTGTGTGAATGATGATTGCGGGGCTCTGGGCGTGGTTCAGTACAGGAAATGTGCAAATGCATGTGTCTCTGTCGCAGTGTGGGTCTCCTTTGTGGGGTGTAGGTGGTCCCTAATGGGAATTACACACCCACATATGTGATCTAGTTTGGCTTCCATGAGCTCTGACCCCACCCGCACCTGTTCGGCCACCTCCTTTTGGCATTCTGACACCTGGCATTGAAATGCCATATGTGCCTCGGTGAAGTGTTGGGAGCCAGCCGTGCTGGCGGGTGCTTCCTGCTGTGTGGTCTGTGCAGGGGCTGGGGTCGCCTTTATTTAGCTTGGCTGCCTTGCTCCTGGGAGTGGGTTACCTAGGATGTCCATGAGCTGCTGTTGGGCGTCGGTGTCGAAGGTGTGGTGGTCCGCTCCAGCATCATTGATAACTTGTCTGGTCTGCTCTGCTGGAGGTGTTGTGTGTCCCTCTGCAATGTGAAGGGGAGATGCATGTTGACATAGTCTTGACATGTATGTTAGCACATTGTTCTTGTTTACATGCAGCCCGTATGACAATGTACATTGCAACTGTTTGGGAGGTGCTGGATTTTGATGCGGGACAGTGGACATTTGGACTACATGACGGATGTGAGTTTGTACGTGTACATTTCCATTTCACAGTTTCCTGCTGTGTTAGATGTAATTGACCTGCTTCTGCACGAGTGGACCCAGTTGTGTCCTCTGTTCTGTGGTGTTGGGTTGCACATTGTACCACATTGTCGTCAATGTGGATGTGCTGTTTTTGCTATGTGTGTGTGCTGCAGTGTGCCACGGGGATCAGGGACATCATCCAGAGTCATTGTGAGTGTGCAGTGTGCTACACATCATTGTGCATGTGTGCCATTGTGCCCATCTCCCCCCGACCCCCCCAGTCCCTGGTCGTTACTCACCCTGGTGATGTTGTGTCAGGTCCGATTGAGCTGTGTCTGGACTCCCAACTCCTTGCACCGTCTCCACACTGTTGACTGTGGCCTCCATTTCCTCTAGCTCCTCCTGTGGCGCAGGACTCCAACCTCCTGTCACCGTTGCTGCCTTCATGTTGGCAACAGGTTTGTACTTGGCTTTTCACCTCATGCCAGCCCCTCTTGGCCTCCTCCATTGACCTCTTCGACACTCCGACTGCATTCACGTTTGTCTAACTGTAGTTCAGTTGATGGTAGTGTTCTGTCACCTCCGTGACGCTGATCTGGTTTTCTTGCGGACTGCACCCCATCTTCCTCTTCCTCTTCTCCTTGGCCTTCCCCGACCCCGCTGTTCCTTGCTGGTGGTCTGTGTGTCTTGTGGGGTTTGCGTTGACCTCTGCACTCGGTCCGGGTGCATCCATGGTGCTACGCCGATTCTTTTAGTTTCGTTTTGTTTTTGTACTGCTTTTATGGTGCCTTTTCCCGCTTGACGGGTGGGGATTGCAGGCCTGTTGCTGGTTTTCGCTGCTTTTTGTATCGCGATTGGCCTCATCGCAAGTTTTTTGCGTTTGTGTTTCGCATTTTTGCGGCGTCGCGTTTACTTTATGGAAGACATTTCACACGTTATTGTGAGCCTATCGCATGGTACCGCCATATTTAGAATATGACGTTAACACTGAGTTATTTTCTCACGATAGACTGCGATGTGAATAGTTGCGTTAAGCTGATTTTGCAATGTTTATCACACGTTCTTGTGAATATCCCCCTTGGTGCGAATTATCAAAGCCTGAAATCTTGCCAGCTTCTATAAGAGTAGACACCTCTCAATTACACTGCCTTGAGGAGATGCAATGTCAGTTTCACCTCCCCAAGGCCTCCAAACAGTTTACTGGGCTGCACAGTGCAGATGTTTCTATAACAACATAAAATAATAAAACATGTCCTATTTTCTGTGAGCACATACATTTTTCATGACTGCGGCAGGCAGATAATTGGAAGCATGGAGAGAAGCAAGGGACAATATTTGAAATACTGTCCCCTTTAACTCGACTTTTTACTGTGGACGTTTAAAACATGCAAAGCAATATCCACATGATGACACATTGAATAAAGAAAAAGATGGTTTCACTTTTTCTAGACCACTAGTTTTCGATATCCCAAATGTTTCATGTCATGCCCTAAGGTTTCTCACTGAAGTCATGAATATTAACGAAGAGGCTCAACTAAACTGGAACATTGTTGTCATGGGGGCAGGATTGTTCCTCTACACAGGACCAATGATTAATTTGTTAACAAATAAAAAAAATTGGTGCTTTTTTAGGAAGTCCTTTCGTCGGCGCTCGCTCCTGGTGCTGTGTACTGCAGGTAAAATTACCACACATATTGCTCTGTCCCTTTCTCTGACATATTGCCTCTGCCCTATAGCTACTTACATCACTCCGTTGATCGCCTTCCGGATTTGGATATAAATACCAATAGATATATTGGCCATTTGTTTTCAAATGAGCATTGTTCTTGGCACCTAATGTGAGAAGCTTGTCTAGTGAGGTTTTTATTGTATGCAGGGGCGGCTCTTCCGCTAAGGAAAAGGAGGAGGAGCATCGCCCCACTGCTCTGTGAGTAGTTGTAAAAGGAAACATAAAATGATAATAACTAACATTATTATAATGTTTTTTCCGTGCCTTGGCTTGTTAGGGGCAGGGCCGGGCTGGCTCTAACAGGAACAGGGGAGGAGTGATAGGAACTCACTTAAGTGCGCAAGACTGTTTGGCCGGCTCTTTTGGGCCGACCAAACAGTCCTGCGCACTTTGCATGCTCCTCACCCAGGCTATACTACAGCCTGGGTGAAGAACATGCCCAGGCCCCACTGCCTCTCTGAGCGCCAAACCACAGTGCTCAGTCCAATCACGATGCTGCTAACAGCAACGCCGTGATTAGATAGAGGAATCTGAAAGTCTGGGTGCTTCCTGTTCCTGCCTCTGGAAGCAGGCGAAGAGGACCGAGAGGCGGCAGCTGACCTGCAGGTAAGTGCTTTTTAAAAATGTATTTTCTTTTATTTACCACCCCTCCACCCCGCCCACCCCGCCACCCCCATTAAGTTGCGGCAGCAAACATGTCTAGATTGGCGGCTGTTGAAATTCCATTGCTCAACCTGAGATCTCCTATTTTATTTGGCTGGGGTTCTAAATCTAAACCTGCTCATGCCAGTGCCAGACCAGGCTGCCAGTTTTCCGTCATTGAATGGTTAAGCAGGAGCTCCACCAGAAGTATACAGGAGACCAGGCTATACTTGGTTCAAATCAGACAAAGTTAGGTACAACAGTGGCTCTCTCTGCATGCGATTGCTGTGGGGCCTAGGAAAGGCCTAGAATGCCATTGACACCAATGAACCTTTGCTGTGGTGGCAGTCCCATTTCTGAAAATAAAGATGCATGCTTGTTTCTCACAACTAGTAATGCCCTTTTTTGCATGATCACCCCAAAGTTTTGCCCTGATGCTCCTGTTTTTTTTACTCTGAGAGGGCACTGAGGCCTGCTACTCAGACCTCAGTGCTAATGCTCGGACCCTAAAAGTATGTTTGATTGATTTATACCCAATTAGCATAATTTAACTTACTAATAAGTCCCTAGTATATGGTACCAGGGGTACCCAGGTCCTGTGTGTCAAGTTGTCCCTTAGGGCTGCAGCATTTATTATGCCACCCTGATTGTGACAAAGTAAAACATGTCTCCCAGAGTGATATAGCAGTTTAAAACTGCTAACTCGACTTTGCTATTTAAACTAATGACAAAGCCTAGACCTTCTTTTCTAATATATATATTATATGTATGTATGTATAGATATATATATATATATATATTACCTAATGGCGGTCGCCAGTAGGTAGTTATAGTTAGGACCTAGTTTCCATAGGAAATCCGCAACATTCGATTGGGAATAACGTTGGCGCCGAGAATTTCTCAAATTAGATGGCCCGCTTCGCTCTGCTCCTTCCCTGAAAGTTTGGGGGGGATTCGTCAAGCGGGGGCCGAGATAAAAGGGGGGTCCCAAAACGTGTTTTCCCCATGTTAATTTCCATAGGGCGGTTGGACTCACTTTTAGCCCAAACGGCTGAATGGATTCCCGCCAAACTTGGCAAAATTGTAGGGACTGGTAGCCCGATGTGCCTTTGCTATGTCTCAAGATATGTGCTCCAGTGGATTTTGAGTAATTTAGGTTAAAAAATATATATATATCTATAAGCGCGCCCCGGTACGCGCCCCCGGGAGCGCACCGGGCGCGCTACGCGAGTACGCGAGCGGAAAGCTGATTGGCTCTCGGGTGTCTGTCAACATTCCAAACAGTCCGGAGCGGCCGCCATCTTGTGTCTCGGTAGGATCGAGACACAAGAGGTGGCAAAAACAAAGGGGGAAATGACTAAAAGAGGGCAGGGTAGACCCCCCCTGACCCCATAGGTTTGATGTGGGGGCCATAAAAAGGCTTCGCGGGGCTTCGATTTTCGCGGGGGAGCGCCCGGTACGCGCACCGGGGAGCTTACCGGGGAGCGTACCATGGGGAAAACCCATTAAAACAGTAAAATAATAATTTAAAGTGCTTAGAGGTAGGGTAGCTGTGAATAGAGTTGTTGTGTTGTGTGGGTGATTTAAGTACCAACATGTAGGTACCAATGCAGAGTCTTAAATTGAATGTACACCGTCTCCTCTGTAGATATCTTGCATGTTGTTACAGAAGTTATTGTGGTATATGGAATCCATACCATAGTCTGTCAGGAAAGCAGAAACAGATCCTTTAAGCACTCCTTGAGAAAGCCTATGGGATCATGGATATTCTACCCTGCTCCCTTATGATGTTTTCAAGTATTACATTTTACTCTCTTCTGAATCTACACAAAATTGGTGGTGATATGGGGCATTAGAGACAGACAGTGAGAGAAAGGAGGCTGGAGATCAAAAAGAGATGTCAAATACACATTCGAGAGAATATAGTGGGAGAAAGGAAGTAACTATGAGCAAACTTACTATGTAACACAAAAAAGTTGCACAGTATACTGTAAGTCTCACTTTATATTATAATCATTTTGGTACTACTTCATGAATTACATATAAAAATGAATAATGTCTCAAATTTTTTTAATTATTAAATATAAATTTATTGTTGTTAATTTTCATAATTTAATAACACTTGCAACATTTCATTATCCGGAATCTCCTCCAAATTTGTATTGCATGATTCCATATTATCTAAACAGTCAATGAATTGTTGGTCAAGAGACTCATCCAGGAAGTCAAGAAAATCTTCTTGAACAATCTCCTCATCGGTAATTTCAAAAAGAATCTCCTCATTAGTAATTTCGAACGAAATATTGATGGTCTGTGGTGTATCTTCCATTTTCTTGCTGTAAATTGCATAAAAAATAACTATATCAGTAGAGTTAGGGCACTGTTGGGTTTAAGTTCAGAGAGGTACTTCTGAGTTTTTAACAGTGAAGTTATCTTTGGGCAGTGTATGGTATCAGGCAGGAAGTAGAAATATCAAAAAAGTGTATGTGAAGAAGCCTAAGTAATTTCATAATTATACCAGAGAAGCCTAACTCAATCCATAACTATAACAGAGAAGCCTATCTCAATCTATAACTATAACAGAGGGACAGTAAATAACTATCAGAAAACGTTTTTACAAATTAACTTAAAGTGCCCCTTACAAATTAACAACTTACCTTACAGAAAGGTGATGAAGATAAATGAGAAAATCCTTTAAAGATGTACCTCAGGTAGTTGTAGTCAAAATGGCCGTGTTTCCCTCTCATTTTTCATTTATATTCATGTACATAACCAATCAAATGTCAGGAAATAAAAGTAGAAAATGAAAGTAACATTTTAATTGGTTGTAAATTCTAACACTTCATATGTGTTTTTGTCATGTAATTTACCTCAGGATATTTAGACAGGGCTACTGCCCAAATGGCTCAATGGAATTCCACCAAATTTGGGAAAATGGTAGGGACTGGTATGTAGTAGGGCCTATTCTATATTTGGTGAAAGTCTCTCCAGTGGTTTTTATGTGAATTAACTTTAAAAAAAATTTGGGAGCGCTTACCGGTGCGCGCCACGGTACGCGCACCGGCAGCGCTACGGGAGTCCTCCATCTTGTATTTCGGAAGAATTGAGACACAAGATGGAGGATAAACAACGTTGGGAATTGGTAAAAGGGGGCACGGTAGACACTCCCTGACCCCCTAGGTTTTCTCAGGGGGGCTTAGGAGGCCCATATAGGCGGGGGGAGCGCTCGGTACGCGCACCGGGGAGCGTACCGGGGAGCGTACTTTAGTGAAAAACAGTGATAAAAGTTAGAGTAAAGTAATCATTTTGAGTGATCAGAGGTAGGGTAGCCCTGAAAAGAGCTTTTGGGTTCTGTGGCTGATTTAGGTACCTACAAGTAGGTTCCAATGCACAGTCTTAAATTCAGGAGGAATATTCTATTCCCCTCATCTGAGAAGTGCACACCATCTCCTCTGTAGATATCTTGCATGTTGTAACGCAAGTTATTGTTGTATATTGAACCCCCTTTCTCAAATTGTGGACAAAATTGGTTGGACCACTTCCATTTCTGTCTTTGGCATATATTGGAATATACCATGGCAGTTTGTGGAAAAAGTGTCATCAATTGCCCAAGGTGTCCTTTAAAAGCATTTCCAGACCTACCCCAGTCAAAGTGCCTAGGTCATTTCCACCACAGTGCAAAATTATGAGGTCAGGGTGTGGCCGATGGTGAAAGGTTTTCACCAATGGTATCAATTGATGACATCTCAATCCTCTCTGGCCAATCCACTTGATGTCCACATTTGGTAAATCAAGGTTGTGAAAATTTCTGATAGCTGCATACCTTTGAGCCCAGTGGATGTAGCTATGTCCAATAATCCAGACAGAATACATGGTGAGAGGAGGTTCTGGTGCAGTCAGATGAAGTGTAGGAATGAAATGGCAGTTGGAACAGTAGGAGTTTGCAAAAAAAAAACTGTGGAGTTTCAGTGCTCTTGAATCACAAGCAATGATTGGTGGATTTAGATAGTTGAAAACTGAAAGTTAGGGTGCATGGTTCTGTTCTGTGAAATAAGTAATTTGAATGGTAAAGAAAAAGTCATTTAAAGAAACATTGCACTGGATAAGCTGGTGTATTGAGAGGTCAAACATCCTTGCTGAGTTCAATTGCAACATTGTAGAATAAACTTTTAAACCTGAGAGCTCAGTGAGGAGGGAGTTTCTATGGTAACAGGTAGAAAGGGCTGAAGGAGGGAAGGGTGTTGGTTTGAAAATAGAGAGGGAAGAGTTTTAATTGGTTAACATGAGGGATATGTGTGTAGAATTAGAGGTTTTCTGTGCCATTCATGGTTGCAGTGCCTGGAGTGCATACCTTTTGGTCTGCTAAAGAAATATTGGTGTGTGTATCTGACACTGTTCTCAATCTCCCAAAGCATTTGTAAAGGTGAGTAATGATTCATTTAATATAGATAGAGACTTGTATACTCTATAGAGAAGATTTGGAAGCAAATTGTGGTTTTTTAATGTTGCTTTGTGTCATGTTTTTTGAAAATGCTTGTGTGAGGCGGGCGATGGGAATAGACTTACGGAGACAGGTACTGAGGGTAAAGCAGGTTTTATTTTCAGTATACGCCTCCTTAGGATCTGTTTGCGGTAGTAGGGAAGTGGTAGTTCTGTTGCCGCCTCTATGGCGGAACGCCGTTCTCTGCGCCTTTCTGGTCCGGTTCCCCTTCTCTCCCTCGGGCTTCTGGGACATGTAGTCCGGTCCTCGTCTCCGATGCCTTCCAGCTCGGAAAACAGAGAGAAAGGGCAGAGTCAGTCCTCGTGCAATGTTTATACAGTGAAAAGGAAGGGTAGTGAGGGTCACACGTGCAGAAACAATTCACCCACGTCCCAAGTGTCGGTATAGTGCAGCTCGGGTAGGGGGATTAGTGCTAGGGATGCCGTGTGTTTCTCTCAGGGCGGCTTGCTCCACCTTTGACCAACCCAGCCTGAAAAGCGAGATCGTACCTGTGCAAACCACACTTCCCTTGAAGTGTGGCTGGGCGAAGCGCCTTCCCGTTGGCCTCCTGGCTTGGTGTTGTAGCTGTCGTCTCTCGCACCGTCCTCGCTTCCCGCCGCCTCTACTTCCAAATTCGGGGCTCCTCCGATGTCTCCGCTCTCCGTGTCAGATGCGCCTCCGGTTTTCCTCTCGTCCTCGGTTCCCGTGGGACTCGTCAATCCGCCTTTCGATTCCGCGTCCTTCCAGCCGCCTACTCCTCCGGGTGATATACACACCTGTGTCTGGTCACGGCAGGGTTTTACGATGAGCTCGTGGGCGGGGCTTGGATCAAGTTCCGCCCAGTTAAAGAAACAAGGTTCCTCGGACGTGTCAGTCTCGGGTGGAAAGGTGGGCACGGCTGCCGTCCAATGTTCTGGGTGCTGCGAGGAAAAAGGCGAGAGTAACAAGGTTCGAGTCACATTAAGGGGGTACATGTCTCTGAGTCCCGGGTCCCCCTCGTCACACACCTCCCCCCTAGGATTCTCCCGATCGGGGAGAGGAAATCGAGACAGGTAGTCGGCGTTGGCATTGTCCTTCCCCTTCCTATGGCACACCTGAAAGGAGAAGGGCTGGAGGGACAGGAACCATCGCAAGACCCTCGGGTTGTTAGACAAGTTCCGACTCATCCACTGTAGGGGTGCATGGTCCGTATAGAGTGTGAACGGGTGCCCCTCCAGGTAATATCTCAGTTTCGCAACCGCCCATTTGATGGCGAGACATTCCTTTTCAATGGTCGGGTACCTCACCTCCCTTGGAAATAGTTTACGGCTAATATAGAGAATGGGGTGTTCCATCCCCGTCTCTGCTTCTTGGGACAGCACAGCCCCGATTCCGAGGTCCGAAGCGTCCGTGTGCAGGATGAATGGCTTGGTGAAGTCAGGGGAGGACAACACAGGATTGGTCGTGATAACCCCTTTTAGGGTTTTGAAGGCCTTCCACATCTCCGGTGTGGGATGCAGGAAACCGTTGGTTGGGTACTGCTTTTTCAGGGTGTCTGAGAGAGGGGCAGCTATGTCCAAAAAAGAGGGGATGAATCGACGGTAATAACCGATCAACCCCAAGAACGCCCTCATGTCCTTTGCGTTTTTGGGAAACGGGGTGTCGGCGATAGCCCGGACCTTTTCGATTTGTGGTTCTATGATTCCGTGTCCAAGCGTGTAGCCAAGGTACTTCACTTTTTGGAAACCTATCCGGGATTTCTTGGAGTTTACGTGTAGCCCAGCACCTTTGAGTTGCTGTAAGATGGTGTGCAGGTGCATGAGATGTCTCTCCCAGGACGGGCTGAATATAATGATGTCGTCCAAATAAGCGCAGCTGAAGCTTTGATGTTCTCTGAGGACTTCGTTCATCAACCTCTGCCCCGTGCAAACCAAAGGGGAGGACGTTGAACTCGTACAGTCCATCTGGGGTGGCAAAAGCAGTTTTCTTCCGGTCTTCCTCTCTTAACGGGACCTGCCAATATCCCTTGGTCAGATCAAGGGTGCTGATGTATTGGGCCTCGCCCAGTTTTTCAATCAGCTTGTCGATTCGTGGGATGGGATAGGCGTCAAACGACGATACCGCGTTTAAGGCCCTGAAGTCCATACAGAACCTGCTGCTCCCGTCAGGCTTGGGCACCATCACGATGGGCAAAGACCATTCACTGCGCGAGGGCCGTATTACACCGAGTCTGAGCATCTCTTGGACTTCTTTACGTATGGCCTCTCTTTTGGCCGCAGGTATCCTATAAGGTCGTTGCTTAACCGTGGTTCCGACTGGCGTTTCAATCCGGTGTTCGGTCAGGTTGGTTTTTCCGGGTAAGTCGGAAAAGATAGACGAGAAGGGACGTAGGACCTTCTGCAGCCCCTCCTGCTCGGTCTGATACAATTCTTCGTTAACCACGAGTTCGTCTAGTGTGGTGCCGTCTTTGTGTCCGGTAGGGATGGCCAGATGGTGATTCACAGGTGGAGGACCCAGCCACTTTTTCAACAGGTTTATATGAAAAACCTGGGATTTTCTTCCTGTCAGCCGGAGTTTGTATGTGGTGTTTCCTATGGTTTCCATGACCTGGAAAGGTCCCTGCCATTCGTTGTGGAACTTCTTGGTGAGGGATGGCAGCAGCACGAGTGCCCAATCGCCTACTGAGAGTCGTCTCCACTTCTTCCCTTTGTTGTAGTGGGTACTTTGTTTCTTCTGGCTGTTCTCCAACTGTGAATATGCGAGATCTCTTATTTTCCCCAACTTGTTTTTCAGGTTTTGGCTGTATTCCAGCAGGCTCTTGGTTTCTGCTTGGGGTTCGGTCTCCCACACCTCTTTTGTCATTTCCAGGAGGCTCCGTGGCTGTCGTCCGTACAGCATTTCAAACGACGAGCAGCCCAGACTGCTCTGTCTCTGGCCTCGGATCACGTAGAGGGCCAAGGGAAGAAGCAGGTCCCAGTCACTCCCGTTCACAGTGAGCATTTTCTTTAATGTCGACTTCAGGGTTCCGTTGTACCGCTCCACCAGTCCGTCCGTCTGTGGATGGTAGATGGAGGTCCGGATCTGGTGGAGGTTCAGGAGTTGACACACCTCCTTCATCACTCTTGACATGAACGGGGTACCCTGGTCTGTGAGGACCTCCTTGGGAACCCCCACCCTCGAAAACAGCTCCAGGAACTTGTCTGCTATATTCTTGGAGGTGGGCGCTCGTAGGGGAAAGGCTTCCGGGAATCTTGTGGCGTAGTCCACTATGACCAGCGCATATTGGTTTCCTCGTCGTCTTTTGGGTAGGGGCCCGATGAGGTCCATAGCTACTCTCTCGAAAGGAGTCCCTATGATAGGAAGGGGTTGAAGGGGCACCCCTGGAGGTCTCTTGGTGTTTTTCCGTTGACATATGTCACAGGTCTGACAATGGGTTTTTATGTCCTTATATACACCAGGCCAGAAGAAGCTCCGTAGGACGTTCTGGGTAGTTTTCTCACTGCCGGTGTGGCCAGCCAGCAGATGGGCTCATGTATGGCCTTCTGCAGTCCCTCGATCTGCGTGGCTACTGTATTCCTATATGCGTCCCTGTCTGCCTGCGCGGCAGCGAGCTGTTGCTCCACAGCCCATCCTAATTGTTTCTGCCCCTTGACCAACGCCTGTAGTAGCTCTTCCATCCTTGTGTCCCGGACGGTCACTGGTATGCCCGCATTCTCCACCTCTTGTGAGGCGGGCGATGGAAATAGACTCACGGAGACAGGTACTGAGGGTAAAGCAGGTTTTATTTTCAGTATACACCTCCTTAGGATCTGTTTGCGGTAGTAGGGAAGTGGTAGTTCTGTTGCCGCCTCTATGGCGGAACGCCGTTCTCTGCGCCTTTCTGGTCCGGTTCCCCTTCTCTCCCTCGGGCTTTTGGGACATGTAGTCCGGTCCTCGTCTCCGATGCCTTCCAGCTCGGAAAACAGAGAGAAAGGGCAGAGTCAGTCCTCGTGCATGTCTCTGAGTCCCGGGTCCCCCTCGTCACAGCTTGCTAAAAAGTTGTTGCTGCAAAGAGGAATTGTATTTTGTAAAATTGTGAAGTTTCAGTAGTGACCTGGAATGCTTGTACATAGGACCTGCGCTCTGTTTCTAAAATGTTATTTAAAAAACGATTTTGGGGCAAATCAATGGCTTTTACATTTTTGAGAAGGAATAAATAGTGTCTGCATGATTAAATAAATATATGTGAACCTTTCACAATGATGTCACCTGTGTTACCTCAGATTAGGAAGCACATTGAGCTTCTTTGCTGTTGGTTTGTGTCATGTTTTTTGATAATGCTTGGTATCAACATTTGCAAGATAGAGGATTTGTATTTTGTGAAATAGTGAGGTTTCAGTAGTGAAATTGAATGCTTGTACATAGGACCTGTGCTCTGTTTCTAAAATGTTATTTAAAAAACGATTTTGGGGCAAATCAATGGCTTTTACATTTTTGAGAAGGAATAAATAGTGTCTGCATGATTAAATAAATATATGTGAACCTTTCACAATGATGTCACCTGTGTTACCTCAGATTAGGAAGCACATTGAGCTTCTTTGCTGTTGGTTTGTGTCATGTTTTTTGATAATGCTTGGTATCAACATTTGCAAGATAGAGGATTTGTATTTTGTGAAATAGTGAGGTTTCAGTAGTGACATTGAATGCTTGTACATAGGACCTGCGCTCTGTTTCTAAAATGTTATTTAAAAAACGATTTTGCGGCAAATCAATGGCTTTTACATTTTTGAGAAGGAATAAATGGTGTCTGCATGATTAAATAAATATATTTGAACCTTTCACAATGATGTCACCTGTGTTACCTCAGATTAGGAAGCACATTGTGCTTCTTTGCTGTTGGTTTGTGTCATGTTTTTTGATAATGCTTGGTATCAACATTTGCAAGATAGAGGATTTGTATTTTGTGAAATAGTGAGGTTTCAGTAGTGAAATTGAATGCTTGTACATAGGACCTGCGCTCTGTTTCTAAAATGTTATTTAAAAAACGATTTTGGGGCAAATCAATGGCTTTTACATTTTTGAGAAGGAATAAATAGTGTCTGCATGATTAAATAAATATATTTGAACCTTTCACAATGATGTCACTTGTGTTACCTCAGATTAGGAAGCACATTGAGCTTCTTTGCTGTTGGTTTGTGTCATGTTTTTTGATAATGCTTGGTATCAACATTTGCAAGATAGAGGATTTGTATTTTGTGAAATAGTGAGGTTTCAGTAGTGAAATTGAATGCTTGTACATAGGACCTGCGCTCTGTTTCTAAAATGTTATTAAAAAAACGATTTTGGGGCAAATCAATCACTTTTACATTTTTGAGAAGGAATAAATAGTGTCTGCATGATTAAATAAATATATGTGAACCTTTCACAATGATGTCACCTGTGTTACCTCAGATTAGGAAGCACATTGAGCTTCTTTGCTGTTGGTTTGTGTCATGTTTTTTGATAATGCTTGGTATCAACATTTGCAAGATAGAGGATTTGTATTTTGTGAAATAGTGAGGTTTCAGTAGTGAAATTGAATGCTTGTACATAGGACCAGCGCTCTGTTTCTAAAATGTTATTTAAAAAACGATTTTGGGGCAAATCAATGGCTTTTATATTTTTGAGAAGGAATAAATAGTGTCTGCATGATTAAATAAATATATGTGAACCTTTCACAATGATGTCACCTGTGTTACCTCAGATTAGGAAGCACATTGAGCTTCTTTGCTGTTGGTTTGTGTCATGTTTTTTGATAATGCTTGGTATCAACATTTGCAAGATAGAGGATTTGTATTTTGTGAAATAGTGAGGTTTCAGTAGTGAAATTGAATGCTTGTACATAGGACCAGCGCTCTGTTTCTAAAATGTTATTAAAAAAAACGATTTTGGGGCAAATCAATGGCTTTTATATTTTTGAGAAGGAATAAATAGTGTCTGCATGATTAAATAAATATATTTGAACCTGTTACAATCATGTCACCTGTGTTTTCTCAGATTAGGAAGTAGATTGTGCAGATGAGGTGAGGCATGTCCAGAGGTACAGAGGAGGTGAGGCCTGTGTTCAAGACTGTAGTGGGAGAGAGGCCTTTCCTGGGGAGCATAGGTGGTGAGGCCTGTGTCTAAGAGTGCAGTGGACTAGACTTCATGAACCCTATCCCCCACTGCACTCTTAGACACAGGCCTCACCTCCTTTGCACCCCTGGACAGACCTCTCTTCCACTACATTCTTCAACACAGGCCTCACCTCCTCTGCACCCCTGAACAATCCTCACCTCATCTGCAACCCTGAATAGACCTCAACTCATCTGCACCCCTAGACAGGCCTCAGCTTATCTGCATCCCTGGACACGCCTCACCTCATCTGCACCCAGTTACCATCAATTATACCCCATACATTGAGGCCTGTCCAGAGGACACAGATGAGGTAAGGCTTGTCCAAGGGTCAGATGAGGTCAGTCCTCTCCACTGCACTCATGGACACAGGCCTCACCTCCTTTGCACCCCTGGACAGGCCTCACCTCATCTGCACAATCTGCTTACTAATCTGAGGAAACACAGGTGACATGATTGTGAAATGTGCTAATATATTTTTTTAATCATGCAGATACTATCTAATCCTTGTCAATAATGTAAAACCAATTCATGTGCCCGAAATCTTTTTTTAAATAACATGTACAAAACAGAGCATAGGTCATATGTATAAGCATTTGATTACACTACTGAAACCTCACTCATTTAGAAAATACAATTCCTTTATGCACTAACATTTCTTTACCAAGGATTATCAACAATGTATTAGTCTCTATTATTTTCTCTTCCTGACTTACTCTATTTTTCCACCTGTCCCCTTCTAACACCCTCTCTCTGATGTATTCCTTTTTACATCCTGACTCTGTGTTACACTCTGTTACTCTTTCTTTGACTTACTTTCTATTACACCCTGTCTCTAATTTATTCCCTCTCTTTTTTTACAGCAATTTGTAAGTCATACTTTCTCATACATCCTCTTCCTGATTTACTCCGTCTTACAACCTTTCTCTTTGTAACATTCTCTCCCAGAGTTACTCCCTATTACATCATTTGTCTGTTTTACACCCTCTCCCCCTCTTTCTGACTTTTTTATTCTCTTCCTCTGTTTGTGTTACACCCTCTGTCTGACTTACTCCTTGTTACATCCTCTCTCTGATTTACTTCCTCTTACACCCTCTCTCAAACTTACTCTCTCTCTCCCTTTTACAGCCTCTCTCTGTTTTAGTCTCTTTTACATCCTCTCACCTTCTAACACCCTCTCTCTGTCTTACATCCTCTTACACCCTCTCTCTGTCTTCCACCCTGTTACACCCTTTTCTGACTTACTCCCTTTATCCCTTTCTTTGACTTACTCCCTCTCCCTATTACATTCTTTCTCTGTCTTACAACATATTATACACTCTCTCTGTCTTACTCCTTCTCTATGTTTTACTCCCTCAACCTGTTTCTTTGTCTGACTCTCTCTGTCTTTTTGTGTTAGTTCCTCTAGCTCTTTTTCTCTGTCTTACTCCTAGTTACATAGTTGCTGTGATATAAACTTAGATATGCTGTAAACTAGTGTTTATATCGTTTGCTTATTGTCATTGCTTTGTTGTTTGGTAATAGTGGTCTATAATGTGTTATTTTTTTCTTTAACACAGATTGAAATCATGATTTCAATAGTAAGGAAATGTGCCCTCAAGGCAGAGGAGAAGAAAAGATGCCAAGCGGAAAAAATCAAAAACAGCAACGGAATTAAAGGACTCCTCTACAACAAATACTTCAAAAAACAAGAAAAAAGCTCCTGGTAAGACAACTAAGTCTTTCTTACGGAACATATGTAGATCAAAAAAAAATGTTGATGAGAATGTGAATAAAGAGAAGGAGAGAGCAAATTTGAAAAGAAAGGAGAGGGCCCCCCAAAAATGTTACTACTGGAGCAGGAGAGAATAATATGTATAGGAATAGAAGGCAGAATCAATTTAGGGACATTCGTAAACGAATGTTTCGCAATAGGGTGGTTTTAAATTTGTTAAAAAACATTAAGAAAGGTAAACAGAGAGCTGCTTTTTATAAGAAAAAGAAAAGTGTAGAGAAGATTGTTGATCAGGTTTTTGAAGTTAAGAAAAAATTATTTATTTTAATAATCAATAGAATTAGGACACTTAACAAGACAATTGATGTTTTCAAATCAAACAGTAGATGCCAAAGAGTAATTAATCTGACTAATTTTTATAAAGTTTTTTCTGGAGAATGGATGCATAGCTCAAGTTGTGAGCCATTTTTTAATGAGGAGAGTTACTTCCAGGAGAAAGATTTGGTGCATGCAGTTGACACCAGTGGTCGAGCATATGAGGTGAAAGATGGTTGTCCCATTGAAAAAGAGAAACTTGTGCCTAGAGATGCAGAAGAGGTGTTAACTGAGGAAGTTTTAGGGAGACGTACCAAGGGTCCAGTGTACACTTGGAAGTGTAGTAGTATTTGTAGTGTGCGACAGGATTCAATCGATTTGTTTCGTAATTTCTTACGTACATATAGTAAGAAAAGTCTAAAACAGAAAATGAAGATGTTGCAAGACTTAGATCCTTGCAGAGTGAGAGAAAACACAGGTTTGCAAGGGCATTCACTGGCTTGTCTTTCTAGAAAAGTATGTCAGAGTGTTTTTCATCATTTTAGGATGTTAGCAGTGCATCATAACAAAATGAGGAAATTAGTGAGAAGGTTGTATTATGCAAAAAGTCCAGCACTTAAGCTTAAACAATTAAACAGTGCTCTTTTGCATGGAACTGAATTAGATGTGAAGAAGATTTGTGAAGAAATTGAGATTTGTTATTTTGGTGAAAAAGAGGACAGTGTAGAAATTGACACAGAAATTCAAGGTAATGTGGAAGACAATGTACAGATTTCAAGTACAGAAAAGTTTGACCAGGAAATTACCAAGTTTAAGGTGAAATCAAGTGAAAGGCCTAATTTTACTTGTGTGTGTTGTCGACAAACTCATTATAAGCATCAAACTAGATTAGTTGATTTATACGTAAAAAGTGAAAAGATAAATAATTATGAGTGGAAGGATTTTGCAACTTATTTGTTGGTGGAGAATTCTTTTGATTTGAGTTCTGATCAGCGTATTTGTAAATATTGTTATAAAAAATTAAATGAAAACAGAATGCCTGCTAGAGCTGTTCATAATAATCTTGAGTTGGTAGACATTCCTCCTGAATTGATGTATTTAAATACATATGAGTCTATTTTGATTCAATGTGTCCATCCTTTTCAGGCAATTGTTCGCATGGAGCCTAAGATAGGTAAATTGCCTCCTTCAGATTTACAGAGAGGATTAAAGGGAAGAGTTGTTTATTTTCCTCTAGATTTGAAGAAAAATATTGCTACAATTGGTGTAGAGAAAGTGGAAGAGGAACCTCTGGTTATTCTAGTTAATGGGGTTCCGACAAAGAGTAAGAAAATCTGGCAAGATTTAGTGGATGTTAGGAAAGTCAAAAAGGCAACGTTGTATTTGGTCAAAAATAATGAGTACTACAAACATGTATGTGTTGGAGCAGAGGGAACAGCTGCAGATGAAGACAGTGATTGTTCAGCTGGCCAAATTGAAAAAGTTGATGTGTCTAGAAGTGAAGAAATATATGAACATTATACTGTTCATCCTTTGCATTCCAAAGAAGTAATGGGGAATGCAATTGACTTGTTTCAAATGAAAGCAGCAAAAGGAAGTCCCATTAGTGTATGGGAAGAAAGTTTGGAAGCTCGTTGTTTTCCACATTTATTTCCAACAGGTCAAGGTGGACGATATGACGATCGACCACTTCAAATTCCTGCATCTGAATATCGAACTTTAAGATTATATGCTGAAGATCCAAGGTTTCGTCAATGCATTCCATATTTGTTTCATCTACTGTATGAAAGTGACTTGTCTGGGCTTTCTTATGCAGTAAACCATATACTGAAAAGTGGAGCACATCTGCAAAATGTTTCGGCGAGGGACTTTATGGAGAAAGTGAATCTGCAAGATAATATTTTGGAATCTCATCTAATCAATCTCATGGCATGTCAGCCTGGTACAAACGAGTATTGGTACCATCGTCATGGGGAATTGAAATGTATGCTAAGAAACTTAGGAACTCCTACATGGTTCCTCACTCTTAGCTGTGCTGAGTATGCATGGGACGACTTACTTCAATTTCTACGAGAGGCAAATGCAAATATACAAAATATAGAATTCAAAACTCCTGGAGAACTGTGTTCTTTGGATCCAGTGAATGTATGCAGATATTTCAATCATAGATTTGAAGCTATGATGTCTTTTATTACCAACAAAAAAAATCCTCCCCTTGGAGAGGTTTTGGATTTCTTTTGGAGAAAGGAGTATCAAGCGAGAGGTGCTCCTCACATACATATGTTGTTGTGGATTAAAGATGCACCCAAATTTGGAACAGATTCGGATGAGACAGTGATGAGCTTCATTGAAGAGTATTCAACATGTGCTGTTCCTAAAACTACCGAAGAAAACAGTTTAAGGCAACAAGTTTTACGCTTTCAATCCCATCGTTGTGGAAAGTACTGTCGTCGAAAATTCAGAAACAAGGACAAGTTCTACACAAAATGTCGTTTCGGGTTTCCACGACCAGTGATTTCTAAAGGAAGAGTAAGTAATTTGATGTCCTCTCTGCGACATACTGTGACGGGGAAATCACAAAAAAATACATACAATTTTAAAAGAAACGAAGAGTCCAAGTACATCAACGACTACAACCCAGTGATTTTGTCCGTGTGGAATGCTAAAATGGATATTCAGTTTGTTGCTGACAACTCTATTGCTGTGGCTCGATATGTGACGTCTTACATCACAAAAGGAAAGACAGAACTGAAGGAAATGTGGGAGGACATTTCACATGAAAAGAGTATAAGTAAATAATTATACAGTTTCAGTCTGAAGATGTTGTCGCATCGAGAAATTGGAGCATATGAATGTTCTGATCGGTTATCATCAGCAAGTCTCTACGCCAAGTCTAGAACAATTATTTGGGCGAGTCTAGGTCTTGCTACAACACGAAACCGAGTTTTGAAATCTGTACAAGAAATTGAGTATTTGGCGGAGAAAGAACCAAACAGTACAGATATTTTGAAGACAAACATGTTGGATACATACTATCCAAATAGAAGTAGTCATCTTGAGAACAGTTGTTTGTATTAAGTTCTGCAAAACTATATTTATAAGAGGAACATCAGAGAAGATATCAATAATGGAATATATGCTGTCATTGGGTGTGAAGGATGTCTAGTGAAGCAGAGAAAAGGCCATTTGATTAATCATCGAAAATTGAGTTGCGAAAATCCAGAGAAAAGGGAATTTTACTATTTAGATCTTTTGCAACTCTTTAAGCCATGGCGTACAGAAGAGGAACTACTTGGAGATTTTCTCTGTTACGAAGATTCTTTTAATGCAACCAAGGATACCATAGAATGTCCTGTTTTTCCAAATTATCTGCAAATGTTGAACAAAGAAATAGAGCAAGAAGCCACAATTGCTGTAGAGATTGCTAGAGACAGTTCTCAAGACAGTCAGAGTTCTACTTCATTGAGTCAGGATCCACTAGGAGGACCAATTATCCAAAATGAAGCTGCCACTGCCATGGATGAGGTGGAAAGAGCTATGGAACAAGCTCAAGATGATGTAGTTAACTTAGAAGATTTGGTGAAACAACTAAACCTTGAGCAGAAACAGATATATGACGAAGTCACAGAACAGATTGAACATGGATTCAGTCATGAGAAAAAAGAGTGCTCATGTACATCATTTAAGCCTGTCCAACTGTACATGAGTGGAGAAGTGGGAACTGGAAAAAGTTTTCTGATTAAAGCAATTGCAACTTATCTGCAGAAAAGGACTGAATCACCGCTATCTTGTGTTGTTACCGCTCAAACTGGGCTGGCAGCACATAACATTAAAGGGATTACTTTACATCGTTTACTGATGCTACCAGTTGAGCATGATAACAAATTGCAATACCACAAGCTATCTGGAGATGCGTGTTCCGAAGTTTCCAGAGTCCTGAAGAAAATGAAACTTCTTATCATTGATGAAGTAAGCATGGTCTCAAATCTAATGCTTGCTTTTGTGCATTTGAGAATGCAAGAAATTCTTAGAACAGAGTATGATGTGTTATTTGGAGGGAAACACATTATTGTTTTTGGAGATCTACTGCAGTTGACTCTAGTGAAAGGACAACCAGTGTTTAAAATGGTCACTCATGAAGATACCAGGAAGTGCCTAGGAAGCATTGGAAACGTTAATATATGGTTACATTTCAAATATGCAGAACTACTTCAAAATATGCGACAGGCAAAGGATGAAGATTATAAAAATATTCTACAAGATGTAAGAATCGGAAAAGTAAGTGAGCATGGGAAAGAAGCTTTACATGCACGATTAATTTCAAATTTGTATCCAAATGAAAACATTCTTCCAGAGAATATTTTTAAGAAAATTAATGAGAACAAATCTGGGATATGTTTGATGCCAACTCTGAAAGAATGTTCCATCTTCAACAACAAAATGTTGAAGTTAGATAATGAAGAGATAGTGAAACTGGAAGCTATAGATAAAATAGAGCATATGGGAGCAACAATTATTTTGTCTGAAAATTTGAAATCAAAATTGGATTCATTAGAGAAGACTATATCTAAAACTGCTGGTTTTGAAAACACTCTGAATGTATGTTTAAATTTTCGTATCATTTTGAGGAGGAATTTAAATCTTGAAAGAGGTCTGGTAAATGGAGCAATGGGTCATGTTGTTGATTTTGCGAATTACAAAAATAGAGATGGAATTGAAATTTTAAAAATTAAATTTGATGGCATTGACGAAATAGAACAAATTTGTCGTTGTTCAGCTAGATTTTTGCTTGTGAAAGACTTATATGTTCGCCGAAAACAGTTTCCTGTTTGTTTGGCATATGCGGTGACAATTCATAAATCTCAAGGTTTAAGTGTAGATAGCGCTTTGGTGAACATTGGAAGTTCTGTGTTTAAAGAGGGTATGGCATATGTGGCATTATCACAAGTCAGAACTTTATCAGGATTGTACTTGATTGAGTGTGATGAAACAAAGATTTGTGCAGATCTAGATTGTGTTAAAGAATACAATAGGTTAAGAAGAGAGTATGCTCCACATTTGCCTCAATATCCTCTGTTTGAAAAACGTGTGGTAGGCCGAAAAAGAAGAAATGAGAATAATTGCAGTGAGGTAGTAGCAAAAAGACAAAAAGTAGATGAAACTGTAATTGTAAGCAGAAAGAAAAAGGATTCTGTTGAAGATGTTGTTGGATTTCAGTTTGAAAACAGTTCTGGTGTCAACTGCTATGCTAATGTAGTGGTTAATGTTGTTTTTTTTCTTCAAACTTTACAAGAACAGATTGTTGAAAATCGGGATCAAAGATTCTGTTGTTTGTTGAATTCTGTGTTTGAGAAATGTAGCATTGATAGAGCAAAAATAGAAAGTGTTTCAGAAATTCGAAATCTTTTAGACATATGTTCTCGTCAAAAACAATTTTCACAGAATATTCAGCAAGATTGTCAGGAATTTTTAATGTATATGTTTGATGTATTGGAAGATGAAGGTGTAGATATAACAAATCTTTTTAGCCTTTCTTATCAATGGCAGCATGATTGCGACAACTGTAGTTTATCAAGTACTACTACAATAGACACCGAAAGATTTATATATTTGACTTTACCAGACTGCAAATCAGTGCCTTTTAATAATCTAGTTAAAGCAGCTGATCACAATATGGTGTGTACCCAATGTAAGTCTGCAATGCTGTCCACATTATTTATACAAAATTATGGTCAGTATGTCATTTTAATGTTCCAACGATGTAGACCTGATGGAACTAAATTGACAACTTCTATTAAAAATTTCGTGGCTTCTCAGTTATCAATTTCAGGAAGAACTTTTGCAACTGTAGCTATTATTTATCATGACGGTCCTTCAACAACATCAGTAAGCATGGGCGTAAAATCCGCCCCGATCGCGGATTTTTCGGATTTTCGGCAAATTCTTTTTTGCTTGGTTGCGGCGCGCGGCGTGGTGCACGGCGTTCACTTTCCGTCATTAAGCGTTTGCCGAGTTGTTTTTCTCGATCATATTTAGCGAGTGCCGCGCCATTTTGGATCTTGCTGCATGATCCCGCGGGAGTTTGGCGCCCGCGAATACGTAATCGCGGCTTGCCACCTTGCACAGCATACCTCGCGAGAGTTCGCAATTGCGAACACGTAGTTGCGGCGGAAAGGAACAATCTCGCACTCGCGAAATAGAGATTTTTCAATTCTGCACAAGAAAATCACCAGCAAACAGGATAAACCTCCAGAAAATTATGATTTTTATCAGAATCACTCCTCAGGTTGACATTTGCATGGCCTTTTTTTTTGCAAGGAGTCCATTTTTGGGGGGGGGAAAGAAGGAAGTGCCCCACAGTCTCCAACTTCCTGTTCCTGTCCAGCAGGCTCCTCCCAGTGCTTTGTCCATCTCCTGGTCACTTTCATTTGGATCTGGAGCTGGAAGGATTACTTTTTGTGGGTGCTGCTGGATATTTAGATTTGAGGCCTTTTTGACTGTCTTTGGATCACTTTTGGATTAGAAATCAACTTTCACAAGTAAGTTTGTTTGGGGCATTACAATTTTGGAACTTTTTCAGAACATTAAATAAATTATATTGTTGGTAGCCACAGTATCCAGTAGGACCAGGGTTGGTTAGGGGTGCATGATACAACTGTTTTGTTGAATTTAAACACCATTGAGGCCATGGATGGGCTGGGATTGTGCTGATTTTATTGTTTTTTGTCGTTTTTTTGGGGCTGCTGGTGGGGCCTTTTGCCAAGGGGTAGTGGTGCATGGACTGAGTGTGCCTGTAGTGTGGTCTCACTCTCTTTAATGTAAACATCATGGATGGCATTGGATTGTGGTGATTTCTGGCTTGTTTTTTGTTTTTTGGGGGTGTACTGTTGATGTGGACTGTGGCCATGTGGGTGGTGGTGGTGGCCATCTTGAGTCCTGGCTGGTACAGGCAACATGTGCTTGGGGTGTGAGGGGCCATTTTGAAGAGAGGCAGTGTCTGAGACCTGCACTTATTTTGCCTACTTTTCATCCATTATGCCCAGGGGTAGTGAGTGTTGCATGGGCCTAGTGTTTCTGAGGGGTGTCTTCTTGAATTTAAACACCATTGAGGCCATGGATGGGCTGGGATTGTGCTGATTTTATTGTTTTTTGTCGTTTTTTTGGGGCTGCTGGTGGGGCCTTTTGCCAAGGGGTAGTGGTGCATGGACTGAGTGTGCCTGTAGTGTGGTCTCACTCTCTTTAATGTAAACATCATGGATGGCATTGGATTGTGGTGATTTCTGGCTGGTTTTCTGTTTTTTGGGGGTGTACTGTTGATGTGGACTGTGGCCATGTGGGTGGTGGTGGTGGCCATCTTGAGTCCTGGCTGGTACAGGCAACATGTGCTTGGGGTGTAAGGGGCCATTTTGAAGAGAGGCAGTGTCTGAGGCCTGCACTTATTTTGCCTACTTTTCATCCATTATGCCCAGGGGTAGTGAGTGTTGCATGGGCCTAGTGTTTCTGAGGGGTGTCTTCTTGAATTTAAACACCATTGAGGCCATGGATGGGCTGGGATTGTGCTGATTTTATTGTTTTTTGTCGTTTTTTTGGGGCTGCAGGTGGGGCCTTTTGCCAAGGGGTAGTGGTGCATGGACTGAGTGTGCCTGTAGTGTGGTCTCACTCTCTTTAATGTAAACATCATGGATGGCATTGGATTGTGGTGATTTCTGGCTGGTATTCTGTTTTTTGGGGGTGTACTGTTGATGTGGACTGTGGCCATGTGGGTGGTGGTGGTGGCCATCTTGAGTCCTGGCTGGTACAGGCAACATGTGCTTGGGGTGTAAGGGGCCATTTTGAAGAGAGGCAGTGTCTGAGACCTGCACTTATTTTGCCTACTTTTCATCCATTATGCCCAGGGGTAGTGAGTGTTGCATGGGCCTAGTGTTTCTGAGGGGTGTCTTCTTTAATTTAAACACCATTGAGGCCATGGATGGGCTGGGATTGTGCTGATTTTATTGTTTTTCGTCGTTTTTTTGTGGCTGCTGGTGGGTTCTTTTGCCAAGGGGTAGTGGTGCATGGACTGAGTGTGCCTGTAGTGTGGTCTCACTCTCTTTAATGTAAACATCATGGATGGCATTGGATTGTGGTGATTTCTGGCTGTTTTTCTGTTTTTTGGGGGTGTACTGTTGATGTGGACTGTGGCCATGTGGGTGGTGGTGGTGGCCATCTTGAGTCCTGGCTGGTACAGGCAACATGTGCTTGGGGTGTAAGGGGCCATTTTGAAGAGAGGCAGTGTCTGAGGCCTGCACTTATTTTGCCTACTTTTCATCCATTATGCCCAGGGGTAGTGAGTGTTGCATACTTGCATGGGCCTAGTGTTTCTGAGGGGTGTCTTCTTTAATTTAAACACCATTGAGGCCATGGATGGGCTGGGATTGTGCTGATTTTATTGTTTTTTGTCGTTTTTTGTGGCTGCTGGTGGGGCCTTTTGCCAAGGGGTAGTGGTGCATGGACTGAGTGTGCCTGTAGTGTGGTCTCACTCTCTTTAATGTAAACATCATGGATGGCATTGGATTGTGGTGATTTCTGGCTGGTTTTCTGTTTTTGGGGGGTGTACTGTTGATGTGGACTGTGGCCATGTGGGTGGTGGTGGTGGCCATCTTGAGTCCTGGCTGGTACAGGCAACATGTGCTTGGGGTGTAAGGGGCCATTTTGAAGAGAGGCAGTGTCTGAGGCCTGCACTTATTTTGCCTACTTTTCATCCATTATGCCCAGGGGTAGTGAGTGTTGCATACTTGCATGGCCCTAGTCTTTCTGTGGGGTGTCTTCAATATAAACATCATGGATGGCATGGGATTGTGCTAATTTTTCTGTGTTTTGTCGATTTTCTGGGGTGTATAACTGAACTGATGTTCCTCTGTCTTACATTGCTTTTATGTGCACAAGACTCAAGAGAACCACCAGTGCCAGGAAGAAGTCCTGCAGCGGTGTGTGTGTGCAGCATAACGTCACGCGACGTCACGTCTGGACACAGACAACTTTGCAACTCGTGCAACTGCTGCCTGCTGTTCTGACCTGCTCTGAAGAAGATGGCCCCAAAAAAAGTAACCCGTAGCTCCTCTAGCAAGAAAGGTGCCAGTAAGGAGCAGAAGAAGCAAGTTAGCAAGGAGACTGGTGTGCCACCCGCCCCTTTTTTGGGAGTAAAAAAAAAAGTATGCCTGCAGCAGCAGCGGGATCTGCTGGGGACCAAGCTGGCAGCAGCACCCCCGCTCCATTGGGCTCAGTGCCACCACCACCACCACGCCAACTTAAGTCCAAGCCCTTGAGTGCTGCAGAGGCAGCCAGTATAGTTCTTCAATCAACATCGACCAGTGATGTTGGCTCATCGCAAGAAAGCAGCAGCAATGTCCCTCAATCAACACAGGTTGTTGTAGCTCATCTGACGAGTGTTGAACAACCACAGCCGCAACAACAATCACATGTGCAAGTACAAGCCCAAGTACATGTGGAAGGAGAGGCAGCGCAAGGAGATGCGCAACAAGCAGAGGTGCATGGAGGGTCACAAGTGCCCACAATAGTTGTTCCTCCCGAAGTAGGGGCACATCAGGAAATCGACAATCAAGGCGAGGTATCATTTGAGGAAGCCACTCCTCCTGATGATCCTTCATTGTCTTCCACACCCCTAGCAAGGAAGAGATCAAGGGTGGTGTCTACATCTTCTTCAAGCACACCTCCTTCTGATGATACGGATCAAACTTGCGAACCAGCACCACTGCCGTCTGAGAGTGAGGCACACCATGATCCGACAAAGGTAGTTAAGCGTAAAAGGAAGCTCGTCCAAAGTCTCAGAGTTATGGAATGTGATGAGGCTCAACAAGAAGTGGCGGATACTGCTGCTGATGAAGACTCTGCCAACGACGACCCAGTCATCATAAAGGTCACTGCAGCCCCAGCGGGCATGCAGCAAACAGACATTTTGACCCTAGCCCGAAGAGCTGCTGAGCGTGATGATGATGATGTTGTCGATGAGGAGGCAGTGGAAACACCACAATCATTGGAGTTAAGTAGTACACCAACTCGTCCCGCTTCCATATTTCTTTCTGGCAAGAAGAGACCTCCATCCACCTCGACCTTAATTAGTGGCGGTGAAAGTGCAAAACGTACAAAAGTTGGGCAATCCAGATCCTCCACTTCATCTGGCATTAGCTTCATGACCACCACCACCAGTATCGCCGCCTCCTCCAGGTCCCACAGACACTTCAAGTCCCCAGTTTGGGACTTCTTTACTGTTTGTCAAAAAAATCCAAAGTTTGCCATTTGTACCCTTTGTAAGCTTGCAGTTAGTCGTGGTAAGCCAGGTACCAACTATGGTACCGGAGGCCAGAGAGGTCATCTTAGGAGACAGCACACTGTCCAATGGTTTGCGCACCTAGATGCGATCAAGAAAGGCCGAATTCAAGGAAACGTTGATGTTGCATCTGATGATGACGAGGAGGAAGAAGACGTGTCAAACACTTCCCTTACACCCAGTACCCCTGTCAGCAGCACACCCAATGTGAGGCACACTAAGAGTGTTGGAGCGAGTGAGACACCAACGCACAAAAGTTCACCAGCGAGCAAAATTGGGTCAACGAAGTCATTATCAGCCCGTAAATGCTTGGTCCAGGGCAACATTAGAACAATGCTTACTTCAGACGTGCCATATGAACGCAACCACCCACTGACGCGTCTGTATAACACTAAGCTGGCTAAAATGCTAGCTGTGGACCTTCTCCCTTTTTCTTTTGTAGAAGCGGTAGGTTTTCTAGAATTAGTGGCAACGCTCTGCCCTAAATGGAAGGTTCCTAGCCGGTTCTATTTTGCCAGAGTTGCGGTTCCAGCACTACATGAAGATGTGCTGGAGGCGATTGGGGCAGCTTTGCAGAAGAGTGCTGTTCACACAATACATCTGACAACAGACATGTGGACCAGTGGCGCAGGCGCTGATTACATGTGCATCACTGCACACTGGGTCTCTTTTTCAGGTGTTAAAGCAAAGCTAAACGCAGGTGTTGACTCGAACAAAGTTTTCAAAGCTGCTCGGAAACATGCAACACTAGCCATGTTTGGCTTGGAGAAAAGTCACACATCCGAAAACATTTTGGAGGAGTTTGACAAAAAGGTCTTGAAAATGCTATCCCCAAAAAAACGCCAGATTGGTTATGTTTCCACGGATAATGGCGCCAATGTAGTTAAGGCCATGGCGCTGGGTGGCTATTTTAGAGTGCCGTGTTTGGCGCACTGTATCAACCTGGTAGTTCAAAAATTCTTGAGTGATAGAGACAGTGCAGCGTTCGCGGTAATGGCCACCTGCCGCAAAATGTGCAACCATTTCAGCCATTCTTTTAAGGCCCGGAAGCATCTGAGGAGGCTGCTACTTCAAAGTCGAATACCAGTGTAAGCACTCATCCAGGAGGTGGCAACACGTTGGAACTCAACCTTCTACATGCTTGAGCGTCTGTATGAGCAGTATACGGTACTCGATCACTATTTCTTCACAGAGGGTACATCTCAGAAGGAGGACATGCGGATGGGTGCGGCGCAATGGGACATAGTTAAAAGCCTGACAGACATGCTTCGTCCTTTTGAGTTCTTCACGCGTGCAGTCAGCCAGGAGGACTGTAATTTGGGAAAAGCTATCCCATTGTTGTGCATGCTGGAGCACCAACTGATGGCGGTGTCTTCTGAGTTTGAAAAAGATGAAAAAAAAAAAGACCATTTTATTTTGTCTGAGAAATTATTAGAGCGCCTACGTGGTGATGAACGTCTTCAAAAGATCAAGTCAGAACAGCATTACATTTGTGCTACTATTCTGGATCCACGCTACAAAAAGGCGCTGGCAGGCGAAGCATTCTTTCCTTTTGCTGATGCAGATGTTCAACAGTACAAACATTGGTTAGCCTGGTCAGCCAAGAGGTTTGAAAAAGAACGGCAGGTTATTGAAGGAGAAGACAGTACATCAGCATCAGCAGGCCATCCCCAGTCACAAGAATCCACTTCTGCACCTGTGGCTGGGGCACAAGTGACCTCTCAGCCGTTAAAGACACCGGCAAGTGGATCATCTGCACCACACACAATGACAACACTAACAGTGGCTGCGGAGGAGGATTGGCTAAGTTTGATGGGGTATGGTTCTCGAAAAAATGTCACAGGCACGGCAAAAAGTAAGCAAAGTGGAGGAACCGTTGATGACCTTGAGTCGATGGTGCAGGACTATCTGAATGACTCAACAGAGGTCTTTCTTAATGATGAGCCATTGCAGTATTGGCATGGCAAAAAACAATTGTGGCCACAGCTCTCCAACCTGGCTAGAAACTATTTGTCTTGCCCACTCGCAAGTGTGTCTTCTGAACGTGTTTTCAGTGCTGCTGGTGGCATTGTAACTCCCAAACGGAGCCGGCTCTCGCCCAAAAATGTGGAGCGGCTGACAATGATCAAGATGAATCAGCACCTCATACCACCAGATTACAAAGTACGAGAAAGCACGCCGCATGAAGACGAGGAGGACGGCAACGTAGATGAGGGGATTTGTTCTCTGTTCGGTGGCACTGACCTCATCCTGCCTGAATTCGCAGAGTATGATGACGAAATCTTCTTCTTATTCCCTGACACCGAGCCCTGAAAATGAGACAATGAATCAATAACTTTCTTTTTCGTCCTTATTCACTTTTATTCCTGTGTGTCTCTCTTTCTTTGTTTTGCACAGTTAATTTAATTCAAACTTTAATCACCTAATCCCAAAAACAAGACCATCAGCAGAACTGTCTTCACTTGTTTGCTTATTGATTTGAAGGTGCCGCAGTCTACATTCCTCAGGTTCACAAGTTCTGAAGAACATGCTCCTCTATCCTCCTCCTCCAGACTGCGATTTCCCTCAAAGCAGAGTGCTGGATTACGCCCAATGAAGAAAGACTCAGCACTTGTGGGGGTGTTCTACTTCTTTGCGGGTGAGTTGACGGATTTGGGCCCATTGCTGTGAAGCTCTAATAATGGATAAAAGTGTTTTGGACCAAATATGAGGTGGAAATTTCTTGCCGTTTTTGCTGACTTGCTTGCCTTTGAGGTGCTCTTTGGCGGGGTTCCGGGTGTTTGTGGGTGAGTTTTGGGGTCTGGGAGCACTGCTGCGACAGTCTAATCTTGATTGCATTTGCTTTTCAGGAAATCCGTGGTGGAAAACAGGAGTTATGATGATTGATGATGACCTAGCTGCACAGCGCGTTACTTTGGACCGAAGGCCGAGAGATATTGTAAGTATGAGATTTAGCTTTTTCGCTGTTTGGGGGTGTTGTCGCGTGGTTTTTTGCGGGTGGGTTGGCGGGTCTTGGCTGGGGCATTCCTGGGAAGGTCTAATGCCGGATAGAAGTGTTTTGGACAAAATCCTTAAGGAAAAGCCTTTTTTTTGCTATTTCTTCTGACATCTTGCTCATTGTAGCGTTTTGGGGGGCTTCCTGCTGTTCGTGGGTGGGTTGCGGCCGGGGTCTCTGTCGAAGCACTGCTGCGACAGTCTAATCTTGATTGCATTTGCTTTTCAGGAAATCCGTGGTGGAAAACAGGAGTTATGATGATTGATGATGACCTAGCTGCACAGCGCGTTTGGACCGAAGGCCGAGAGATATTGTAAGTATGAGATTTAGCTTTTTCGCTGTTTGGGGGTGTTGTCGCGTGGTTTTTAGCGGGTGGGTTGGCGGGTCTTGGCTGGAGCATTCCTGGGGCATTCCTGGGAAGGTCTAATGCCGGATAGAAGTGTTTTGTACAAAATCCTTAAGGAAAAGCCTTTTTTTTGCTATTTCTTCTGACATCTTGCTCAATGTAGCGTTTTGGGGGTCTTCCTGCTGTCCGTGGGTGGGTTGCGGCCGGGGTCTCTGTCGAAGCACTGCTGCGACAGTCTAATCTTGATTGCATTTGCTTTTCAGGAAATCCGTGGTGGAAAACAGGAGTTATGATGATTGATGATGACCTAGCTGCACAGCGCGTTTGGACCGAAGGCCGAGAGATATTGTAAGTATGAGATTTAGCTTTTTCGCTGTTTGGGGGTGTTGTCGCGTGGTTTTTAGCGGGTGGGTTGGCGGGTCTTGGCTGGGGCATTCCTGGGGCATTCCTGGGAAGGTCTAATGCCGGATAGAAGTGTTTTGGACAAAATCCTTAAGGAAAAGCCTTTTTTTTGCTACTTCTTCTGACATCTTGCTCAATGTAGCGTTTTGGGGGGCTTCCTGCTGTTCGTGGGTGGGTTGCGGCCGGGGTCTCTGTCGAAGCACTGCTGCGACAGTCTAATCTTGATTGCATTTGCTTTTCAGGAAATCCGTGGTGGAAAACAGTAGTTATGATGATTGATGATGACCTAGCTGCACAGCGCTTTTGGAGGCCGAAGGCCGAGAGATATTGTAAGTATGAGATTTAGCTTTTTCGCTGTTTGGGGGTGTTGTCGCCTGGTTTTTTGCGGGTGGGTTGGCGGCCCGGGTCTTGCCTGGGGCATTCCTGGGAAGGTCTAATACTGGATAGAAGTGTTTTGGACAAAATCCATAAGGAAACACCAGTTTTGGCACTTTTTGTAAGTTAGGGTTCGTTAGGGTTAGCCCTAGCAGCCGGATTGCATGTGTTTCGGGATGTTCTATTGCAACGCAGTTCTGGGGTTTTAGAGCACTGTTGGAGCGATGCTGGCTATGGATACTTTTGCTTGCTTGCAAGTGGTTTGAATACAATCCACGGTCTGTATTTGGGCCTACTGTTACTTTCAAAGTACGTTTTGTCTCCATTTTTCTGCTAGGCATCGTTTTTGGAGATCTGATTGGGGGTCTTCTACATTTTTGCGACTGGCTTTAGTAAGGGTCTTGGTGGGAGCATTGCTGGGAAGGTCAAAATTTGTTCTAAAACACAGTTTACAGTACACCTACCTTGAGGGGAAAGATCCGCTATAATATTTTGGCCATACTTATTTATCCTTAAAAAGGTGACTCAGACAGAGCACGCAATTTCAAAAATATTCTACTGTCTATTAGGGAAATCAAAGTGTGACTTTTTGCACCACACAGCGTGCATACCTTTTATTTATTTATCAGTGGTATTGTAATAGCACTTCCTGTTTTCCGTTCAATAATTACAGGCCGGGTTTCAGTCAACATCCGCCAGGCAGGCAGTGGACAGGGTGTCTCCTGTCAGTGGTCACCAACATTGATGGACGAAGCGTCAGCTGGAATGGAGGAGTGCCGCTAATAAGAGGAATTGTTTGCTGCATGCAACTTACTTACCAAATTCAACAGGACAACTCCAACAACATACAGAATACAGATACAGTATCCATTGTTTTCTTCTATGAGTGTGACTGCATGTGCTTAGCTTTAGTTTGTACCCAAATATTTCTTTATCTTCAATTATTGTTTGTCCAGGCTGTGCTTTTTTTTTCTTCTCTCAACAAAACCTACCCAAAAAGAAACCCCCATTCCCATCCATTTTCCAAACCCTAACCCTCTTCCCCCGGGCTGTGTTGTTTTGCTTGATGTCTGACTAAAATGACATCAATAATTCCACACACTTGCTGGGGAGGATAAGGTCATAGCAACAGGCTGGTGAAGGAATACGAGGATATCTTCTAGACTTACTCAGCTTCAGTACTATATCTTCTAGTAGTAGGAGCCAATGTCAAATAAATTCAACGCAAGTACTAGTTATACTTGCAAGCAAATACTTTACCATTTGTTAGGCTACATTATGGCACTGTTCTAGTGTACTGTCACCTGCTATATTCTCGATCGTACCGTAACCGTTCTAATGCTACAGTAAGGACAAACCAGGTTTCGTTTTCTTTTTTTCCATAGGCATGCAACTGCCACTGTGTCACACCACTAGTACCACCGCAATGAGGAAATTTCACCCGCCCAGGATTGCCAACGTTAATTCCCATTTCACGTGGAGCCAGCCCTGGGCCTAGCCCTAATTTCTAACACAAATTACAGGTAAGATAAGCGTTTGGTGGGAGGTAGTATAATGGAGTATTATTTAGGACTAGACGAGAGATTGACGGTAGTACTACTAAAGTCCTACGACTGTTCAGCAAAACAAACTTACTGTTACACCCCCGTCCCCCACCCACCAGACTGAAAAGCAGTAAAAAACAGGTATGGTCAGATAAAGTTTAAAAATGTATATTTATGTAGCCCTAACAAAATAATCTCCCTCAAGACCCACCCTAACCCCAACGATTGTCTTTGAAAAGTCCCAAAACGATCCCAACTCCCAAATCCCACCCCCCAAAAGTCTATAAAAAAAGGGCAAGGGACACTCCACTACTAGAGGGTGCTGCTGGTGCATTTTGCGGCATGGGCATCATACTCCTTGCGGAGGGTGGCAAGCTCGAAGCGGAGGCCCTCCACCAAGTTCTTATAGTTCTGGACCTCCTGCTCCAGGTAGGACATTCGGACTCCTAGGCGGCGTTGGCGTGCCTTGCAGCTCCTGTGGGGGGCAGCTGGTCTTTCTGTTGCTTGGCGGTGGCGGTTGGCTTTGTTAGCCCGGCTCGGTCCCGCTGGAGCACTGCGCATGCTGGCGTCCCGTGGGGTCACGGAGGAGGATGCAGCTGTCCCAGTCGAGGATGTTGTTGTTGCACCGGTCGACTGCGTGTCCTCCTCCTCCTCCAGGGCCACCAGCCGCCGATATTCGGCGACAGTGGCATCCAGCCTCCGTTGCTGGGCCATTCGAGCCTGCTCCCTCCGTGATGTTGATTTGGAAGGAGCAACTATATGAAGAAAGAAAGACATAGTCTGTAACCAATGCTCCTTAGCATTAATAACACAAAGTGATTGAGCCGAAAGTTGGGTCACAGTACAAGTAGCAAATTGAAAGCACAGTACATAACTATTGAGGACAGTATCTATGTAACCTCCCACTTCTGCATCCTTGCTCTAACATTAGTGGTAGTTTAATGAACAAATTCTACGACCACTATGGACTTCCATTACAGTCGACTATGACAGTACACCAGTCTTATTCTTCTTCTTCTCTCTTGTTTAGGAAAATTGGTACGTTATCTTATGCAAGCCGGCAGAATGGCAGCACAGTGAACTTGCACCCGAGAAAAACAGTTGCACACCATGATGAGTGAGACAGACTTGCGTTACTGTACCCGTCCAGTACATGCGGGTGGTGAAGCTATTACTTTTCTATTACGGGTGGCACTGAGAATACTCTGTTACAAGGGCTACTGCTTAATTAATTTACCTTTCACCCTACAGTGCAAATGAGTACTAGAAAAGGAAAATGAAGAAGCTAAATAATTTGATTATCTATCACTTCACATGGGACGTATTTGATGACATATGGGATGACTTTAGGTGCTTTGCTTAATATTGAGTGAACAGTGATACACCCACACATGAATGACGTACTACAACTAAACTAAAGTTATTAAGAGAGGTACGGAGTGTCCACCGTAATAACCAGATATATGCTGTGCTTGCAGTTGCAATACAAAGTACTGCTACTATTCATGGTAGTATTGGACACATTTACAATTTCTTTTCCTTGCCTTCCCTACACTGGAACGGACGTGCGGGTGCGGTGGTACATGCTCTTCAAGGTAACACTTAGTTCATCCAGCGACCATCTACTCTCTCTAGATACACATGTGCTATCTAAGAGTCAGAGAATACCATGCTCCAGGCATCCATTCATTCAAAGTATACGCACACATACAGTTTCTGTTTCACCCACCCAGGCTGATGTCCTTCCACCCATCCTTGCTTCATCATTGACCCAGCCATGCACCATACCATATTCTTTCCTTCCCAGCCACCTCGGGGGCCAAGCAAACACATATCGTTCTTCTTTGCCAGCCATCATACAATTTCGCGTCCCACTTACTTACACCCTTCTTTCGCTTTTCGTTCATCCCATCCATCACGTTCGTCTAAGAACTTATTGGGATTCTTCTCACCAAAAACTTCACAGCTAAGTCGAAGTACATTTCGAGGAGGCTACTACCTGGTTGATTTGTAATACACCCGTGCAGAAAGCACACTATGCAGTCTTCAATCTCAATAAGTAAGGAATATATAGCTTACCTGTTCCCGCCACCACCGTGCGAACCCCCACAGGACCGTCCGCCGGCTCTTGCACCGCCTCCTCCCCAGAGTCCTCCGAGTCCTCGCCCAACACCGCCACCTCCGCGCTGGCCCCGTCACCAGATGTTACACCTACAAAGTACATTTAAGAATGTTAGAATACACCACTCACTACTATATAATATTTGGTCTAGGAGAAATGTTAAAAAAACAGAATACAATGTAATAATTTGTGACTGTCTACTCTAAAGTAAAAATGTCCCTTTTTCCAGGGAAGGCTGTTGTCTTGCTGCACTTTTATGCACAACTGATGAATGCTTGCTTTTTATTTTTAACACGCACCACTTTTTCTCCTAACAGACAGAAGCTTGACTCCTAAGAACACGACCAGGATCAAGTTCAAACCAGGTGAGAGCTCGGCTCGACCACAAGAAATGTGTCCAATTAATCATCAGCACTAAGCACTTTTCCGTTTTCAGTTAAATAGTTTTATGACAAAGTAGATTTTAATAAATGTGTTTACTTTTAATAAAGCTTTTAAACTTAAATAGACTCTGTGGTTTTTGGTCCTCCAGACTAGAGTGGATGAGCTAAAGGTTTTGGAATTTTTGCAAGCATGAGTGCCTCTGACACTTCTTGACTGTGCTGTGACTCCGTACTCTTGTCCTGCGTACGATAATCTAGAGATCATTGGGGATCAATCATCGGTGACTTCGGGAGCTAAATGACTCTGCCACACTATCTAGTCAGTAAGGAGACAGTGCATAGAGCTATTGCTGAATAGAATTGGAGTCCAATGGAATTGCCAAATGTCCAATCTTAGTTAGCTACACAGACAGACTAATAAGAATAATCTAGTAATACCACAGGGAGTCATATTCGAGCCAGGATAAGAATTTATATCCAGTCTACAAGAAGATCAAAAACGATTTAGAAAAAATCGAATGAGGAACGCTAGGAAAAAATAGGTACTCTTTATTACAATTAAAACTTACTGGGGCCAGCAAAGGAGCCCTCGCCTGCCCGATCCTGGCCTGCATCCTCCTGAACAGCACCCTCCTCCTCCTGTGTCCTCTTGCCCTTGGGGGGAGCTGATGTACAACATGAAAGAAAGAAAGACCAGAAAACATGGATGAGATTTGTCAACCAAATCAACCATTTCAAAAGAACAATAACAAAATATTTTGGAGAAATAGCAAATAGATAGACAACTATTCCACGGGATCTATCTCATGTGGTATACTACGTTATTCGTATTGCCTGATTTGCGGACCGTTGACTTAGAAAGTTCCTATGTAACTCAATAAACAGACTACTAAAGAGGTTTGCCTAGGCCTGGCACTGCAGGCAGCAGTCCGCAGCACGCGAAGTGACAGACAAAGTCCATCCTGCTTGCAGATCAGTGAATACTCAAACTATCAATCCACCCACCACCACCACTATTTCTTCTTATAGCCATGTGTCTAAAGGAAGGACTGGACTTCAGTCTGTTGGGGCTGATTTAGAAGTCCCTTGCGGCTCATTTTCCTCCATTGTTGCGTGACTTTTGTCATGCAGCGGCAGAACAAAAGACTCGTCATGGTGTTGGTGCGGCGTATATATTAAAAAAAAAAAATTATGGGTGATGCATCACGTTGTAAAGCCCTGCGCCATCAGGGGGCGTTCCGGCGCAAGGGAGGGCGTACCTGCGCAGGAACGAATCCTAAAAGTGGCTGAGGGAAATCTACAAGATGTCAATCAGTCACTTTTAAGACAATGATGCATGAGTCAAACCCTGCGCGCTTGAAGCCGACGTACGGCTTGATGCAGCATTGGGGAGATAGGGTACCCCAGAGCATTGCTGGAGCTGCGCCATCGTTGGCACGCAACTCCAGCAATGCGCCGCCTTTACGGCACAGATGCGTAAGGCTTCTGTGACATTTTGGGCCAATGGGTGGTGGTGGCATGGCACACAATTACTGCCGCATCCCTGCTACTTTGCAGGGATGCGCCGGTAATTGAAAATATGACCCTTAGTGTCTAGCATTACGCAGTTCTTATCTTTACACTACACTCATACATAATTTCTCAGGCCAATGAAATGAACACAATTTACAAAACAAATAAGCATAGTAGCAAGCAAGGCTACTGAGAAGGAGAGCAGTGCACCTGAAATGCATAGAAGATTTTGAAATATAATTTACCTACAATGTAATCAGCAGCATTATTGCTCTTGGTAAAGAACAAAGATTTGCAAATAACAGAGCCGGATAAAACAGAGTAGTGATGAATAGCTACTACTACTCACCAAGCCCGGGGACCTCTACGCCGAGCGCGTCCAGCAAGTCCCGTTCCCGGTCCATGACATCGGTCCAGCGGTGGGTGGCCTGGTTATATGTGCGCCGGACCCCAGAGAGCTTATAAATGGCCCGGCACACTTTCTCCCACCGCTTCCGGCGCTCCCGGATGCCATAGCCAGTTGCGATCTTGCCGCCTCCCAGGATCGTCTTGGGGAGGCGGCGCTGGACGTGGAAGATGAGTGCGGCCACCTCCTCCGCGCTAAAGATCTCCCGTGGCACCACTTGCTCCCCCCTCAAACGCCCGCACGGGAGCCGGGCACGGGGTGCGGGACCCTTCCCCTTCTCAGGGTGCTTCCCGGCTCCCTTTACCATGGTCTGGGCAGAAATAAAGTTAAATGATAAAGAAGAAATAGAATAGTGAAGAAGAAAAGAAAAGAGTTAAAAAAAGTAGTTTAAAAGTAACTAAAAGTAGCAGAAAACACAAAAATATACAGCTAGAAAAATAGAGGGATAGATAATAAGTAAAATAGATTAAATAAACTTCAAACAAGCAAAGGATGGCAGAGATTCAGAGAGGATACAGAAAGCATGCCCAGAACCATAGCAATGAATGAGAAACAAGATGGCCGCGCCCGTTCACGACCGCGTGGGTAAGTTCGCGCGAGATTTTCCTCGCGAGCACGCGCGAAATTGTACTAGCGAGCAGCACACTTTGCGAGAT
This sequence comes from Lissotriton helveticus, assembly GCF_964261635.1. Classification (NCBI taxonomy): domain Eukaryota; kingdom Metazoa; phylum Chordata; class Amphibia; order Caudata; family Salamandridae; genus Lissotriton; species Lissotriton helveticus. The sequence continues at coordinate 578,349,981 of NC_136073.1, read as the reverse complement.
TACACATAGCGGCCGGAAACGGAATTACGTCACGCAAACAAGATGGCCGCGCCCGTGTACGACCGCTAGGGTAACTTGGCAAACGTATAGCTACAAGCGCCTCGCGAACACGCCCAAAAGCACGCGAACATACACGTCGCAAAAAAAATTTGTGTATTCGCAAGCATTCGCGGCTTCCGAAATCGATCTCGCACGGATTCGCGCCCCAAAAAACGCGCGAAATTGCAGAAAAAACGATTTTTGCTAAACTGAAAGCAATGAGCAGGTGCAAAAGTTCAAACTTAACATTTGTAACATTCACTGTAGTGCTTCCTGAGGGGCCCCTCCAGAGTTTGCAACTATTCTATGACCCTGCTATGACCCAAACAGCAGGCTCATAGAATAGCTACACAAGTAGACCATAAAGGTCCTGTGAAAATTTTTTTCACTGCAACAGAAAGCAAATTACAGATAAGGAAGGAAGCAGGTGCCAGACAGACTGGAACTTTCTAAATAACTGACACATTAATCAACCCCAAATTAATTCATGGCAGTTGAAGTAGGGGAGGTGTGCTTGCTTTTTTCACCCCCCATAAACTACAGTGATAAACAAACCTAATGGGTGGCAGTGAGGATGTACCAGAAGGTGGCATGGGTGTCCCAGAGGGTGGCAGTGGTGAAACAGAGGGTGCTGTGAACCTGTGATGATAAACCAGACGTAGAAACAACATAGTCGCGGCCGTTGCGAGCCGAAAAGTAAGTTCGCAATTGCGAAATTGTCCCAAAATCGGCGCGAACGCTCGCCAACACAAAAAACGGGAAAATCCGCAAATCCGCGAGAGTTCGCGTATCTTCGCGGATTGCGAATCCGTAAATCCGCAAATTCGCGTACGCGAGATCCGCTAGATCCGCCCATGCTGCATTATACAATTTATTTAAAATGTCGAAAAGGTTGGACTAACTGTAATGATACTCATTTGACTTTCAAACAACGTTTGCCTTTTGACTTAAAAAATTCATAACTAGTGTTTTTACAACCAAAATTTAAGTAAAGGTAATTGGCCTATGAAGACGAGAGCAGTTAATAAAAGTTAGTCTGCTGTTTAAAATTATATTGTGAGTAAAAGTGTTCAAGATAATATAAAAATTCTAGTTGTCATATAGGTACTGTAAATGGATCTCATAGTAAGTGATATCAGTATTATAGGAAATGTTGAATATCAGTGAGCCAGAGATGGAAATATGCATATTTAAGCATTGTGAAAATGTTGTAGGAGCTTTTCTTTCAGAACGTTGGGAAAACGGTAATTTCAGACTTTGTTTTGAGTAATTTGAAAACATACTGACACATCTGACACTATTTGGCCTTATGGAAAAGTTAAGGAATAAGCAAAGAGTCATGACTAAACACAAGAAGGAAATGAAAACATTGAAAAATATTTCACATGTTCTTGGAGCTTTTCTTATAGAAAGTCGATGAAATGGAAGTTTTAGAGAACAGTAGAGTATTTTCCAACGAAAAGGACCTTCATGATGTACTATTTGGCTTAAAAGAAAAGTAAGTGAATCAAAGATTAGTGTACATATGTGATTTGTAAGTTTATATGTTTTTTTTTAAACACAATCTTTTAGATTGTGTTTTTTTCCCCCCGCTGTCATATGATGAGTAGTTTGAAGTTACTATTTTTAGTGAAATTCAATATATTCTGACAACAACAAAAATAAACTATGTAACATGTTGTACAAGTTATTCTATAGTTTGTATTGTGTAATTTAAATTCTCATTCTCTCTGTTCCGCTGCTTTAGTCCTCTTCCCCTCTTTTTCCTTCTTTTGCTCCCTTACTCATTTTCCTTTCCTCACTCATTGTACTCCACTTCACTCAGTCTTTGCCTTAGTCCCTCTGTCTACTAACTTCCTCACTCCTTTTCCCTCAATGTTTCTATATTATTCTCTCTCCCTTCATCCCTTCACTCTGTGACTCCCCTTCACTCACTCTCAGTCATCTTCCATTCATCATTCTTGTAAATGCATCCTCAATCAGACTCCTTTCCCTCTCAGCCATTCCCTTTTTACTTACTCCTGTTTCCTGATTTAGTTTTGCTAACTCACATTCTTTTAGTATATTTCTTACCTTCAGTTCATTTCTCTCTTCTTCTCTTCCTCTCTGTCACTGAATGTATCTGCCTTACTCTTAGTAATTTGCTCTCCTTCTATTTCTTTTTCCCTCTTTTTGTCCTTCTACATTACTTTATTTCCCTTTCTGTGTCCTTCGCTCTTACTTTATTTCTTAGTACACATTTATGATTTTTAACCTCTTGACTTGTCTCTTCTATTTTAAAATATATATTTTACTAATTATAACTTATTGTTTTTCTCTCTTTCACAGATACAAAGTGTAGTAAAAACATGTAATTAAATTTACATTAATTATATGGTAAGTGTGACTAAAGAAATGTAGTTTGTCATCACCCTTTGCTTTAGCCTCACTACTATTCTCTCACCCTACCTCACTCCTGTTTCCTTACTCTGCTTCCCTCACTTATTCTTATCCTCCATGTTTACTCCTCTTTCCCTTACTCTCCTACCGCATTCAACTTCTTTCAGTCCCCCTGCTTTACTTCCCTTACCCTCTGTTCCCTTCCCTCGCTCCCTCACTCATTCCCTTACTCATTTACTTCACTCCTCTCACTCCTTCTCTCAGTCTCTTTGTCCTCACAGTTCCTCACTTCCGTTCCCTCACTCTGTCTCTCTTACCGTCGCTGTCTCTGTCCCCTCACTCTGTCACTACTCTTTCGTCATGCTCACTCCCTACAACTCACCCACACTCCCTTACTTACCTTTCTTTGCTGCTTCACTCAGACCCTTTCAGTCACTCCTTCCTTTACTCTCTCTGTCTTTTCTTTCTGTCACTCCCCATGTCTTACCCTTATTCACTTTTATCCACCCTCTTTCACCCCTCCTTACTTACACTCACTGCTCTTTTCTCATCGTCCCTCACCGTTGTTCCTTTACTCCGGTTCCGTCACTACCCCTCATTCCCCATCCTTTACTGTCTTTCCTTTTACTTACAACACCCACTCACATTTTCCCAGTACCTCTGCTTTAGTCTTCTTCCTCTCTCTTCCCTTCTTTCGCTCCCTTATTCATTTTCCTTTTCTCACTTACACCCTATTACACCTTCTCTCTGTCTTACTATGTAATAAACAGTCCCTCTGTGTTACTCCCTCTAGCTCTCTTTCTTTTAACATCACTCTCTCTGTGTCTTACCCTTATGCTCACTCCTTTATTTTTATTTTTATTTTTTTTGGTGCGCGCCCCGGTACGCGTACCAGTGCGCGTACCCTGGAAAAAAAAGAATGACAGAGTTTTTTAAAAATGTAGTTTTTTTTAATAAATTGGAGGTAGTTCTAAAAAGAACTGTTTTTTTATTCTTTTTGTTGTTTTATATTTTTTTAATAGTTTTTTTGAACATTTTTTACTTTTTTTGGCTTTTCTGAACACTTTTATATTTTTTTTGTATTTTTTATGGGGAGAAACAAAAAAAAGGGAATTGTAAACGGCTCAACTGGAGCAAAAAAAAACCAGGAAAAAATTAAGGTTTCTTTGGGCACTTGTGGTTATCACCAGCAACGTTGATGAGATTAATACTTTGCTCACCATACGTAATTGGTTTTCCACAATATAAACAAACAATTTTGTATCTAGCAAACTTGGATTGAATGTTTGGGATCATCTCCCTTGTCTATGGACCCGATGGAGTGGGTTCTTTACTTGTTGAGGTTCTGGAAGATGTTTGGGGAAGGTTTCTGGCCAGTTCTCTGACTCTCACCTCTGCCGCAGAATAGTTGTTCGGATGCCTGCGTTGCATGTGTGATTACCAAAAGCATATTTTTTGGTAGGGTTCCCCCTGGAAAGTTCACAGCCACAAATGAGACAGGTCACCTTTGCAGCTTTTACTTTCTTTGCACCCCTTGGGATTTTAAAAAACTCCCATATAAAGTGCTCCCTAGGTTTATATGGGGGATTGTCTTCAGGCAGGAACTGTCTTCTCTCCTCCTCCTCCTCCTCCTCCTCCTCCTCTTCTTCTTGACCACCAATGTGATGTTGTGGTGGTCCTTGTGGTGGTGGTGGTGGTGGTGGTGCAGATGCTCCAGCTGTTGCTGCTACTGTAGCCATTTCTCTATCAATAGAAGCAGGTCTTCCTCACTCCAAGAACAAAGTGAGAATGAGCAAAAAAGGTGGGGGCTTTCATCATTTGGAAAACAAAACTGTTCTGAACCAATGAAAAGTGTTATTTTCAGGTCACATGACCCGGTCTTTCATCATTTGGAAACCAAAAGTGTTCTGAACCAATGAAAAGTGTTATGTTCAGGTCACATGACCCGACGCGCTTACGCTACGTGCCCCGGTGCGCGCCCGGCTGCGCTTACGTTGCGCGATCGTATGCGCTCGGGCGCTTCCGGGTGCGCTTACATCGTGCGTCATAAGACGCATCACGCGGCTACGCGATACGTCACGATGATGTTTTCGTTCGCGGCAATAGCGCTAACGGGACGCTCACCGGTACGCGCACCGGGGTGCGCCGGAAGACTGCGTTTACTGGTGAGTGCACCGGTACGCGCACCGGGAGCGCTCCAGGGCAAAAAATAAATAAATAAATAGTATTACATAAATATACGATATAGGATTCATTATAAAATAGAAATTAGCTATTAAAAAACCTATGAAATTCACTGAAAAAACCATAGGTTTCACACCAGTTATAGTTAGGAATTAGCATTTAAAAAACCTATTAAATTCACTGAAAAAACCATAGGTTTCACACCAGTTATAGTTACCAGGAAATTTTACTCGCATAAACCCATTGAAATTCCCACGTTATAGTTAGTTGGACTCACTATAACTTGCGCGCCCGCAATGCACTGCTGATGACGTCACATATTACATCACTCATGACATGGTCAGTGACATCACTCATGACATCACTGATGACACCATCCTTGTGACAGAGTGACAGACCTCCTTTCAGTGTAATGTAACCCTTGAAACACATATTCAAAAATAGAAACTACAATTTACAAAAAAATGGAGATACCCATACCAGTTACAACAACCAATTCAGTTATTCCACCATCTATATACACATCCACTCATTCACTAACAGTTCTATATAGTCACTCATACATATACTCACTCATCATATGTAGTGATACACCTATACATCCTGTTACACACCGACAGTCATCCAAAAGTTACTCACACACATACTCACACATACAAATAAACTATTGAACATCCATTTATTTGCATATACACCTATACACACACTACCACCTTACTTCTAAGGAAACTTACACATACTTACTCTCTTAAACAATCACTTATAGAAACACATACTTATTTAAACAGGAACTCTTACTATCTCTCGCTGTCACATATACTCACTTATATACATCAATACTCACATATACTAGATTAAAACATATGTAGTTACTGATAAAGACACTAGTGAGACAGTCATTCACTCACTAACACACACATATACACACTCATCCACCCATACAGTCCGGCACATATGCTGTCTTCAAAACACATACAAAGAGAGAGTCAGTCATTCATGCATCTATGTGCTAAGTAATACCCCCAGTAAACCATACAGACACTCATACTGACACTAAAAAAACATCTAATAACCCATATACATACACATGTAGCTACTCACCAACCCATGCAGCCACTTATACACAAAGTGAAACACTAATACATATATTTAAATAATTAAACATTACTCACTAATATATGTATTCACTAAGATACACTTAATAAGCCACTTAACCAATCAATTTTTTTTTTAAAACCCATCCATGTAAACACTTATTTACATTTATTCTTCCATTAACTTTTACATATACATATATAACACATATTTATTTTTCAGAAAGACACACATTCACTGGATGGTGTCATCAGTGATGTCAGGAGTGATGTCACTGACCATGTCATGAGTGATGTAATATGTGACGTCATCAGCAGTGCATTGCGGGCGCGCAAGTTATAGTGAGTCCAACTAACTATAACGTGGGAATTTCAATGGTTTTATACGAGTAAAATTTCCTGGTAACTATAACTGGTGTGAAACCAATGTTTTTTTCAGTGAATATATATATTATACTAAACAAGGAGACACCGCACTCTGTGAAGTTGAATTCAAGGATTTATCAAAGTCTTACAATTGCTTTACCAATGCCTTTCGACCACTCAGGGTTTTTATTACTGTAGGAGAGTCTTTCTTCTAAGGCTTTAACCCCTTGCGTGCCTCGGACGGCCGCTGGCCGTCCGACGTCACGGTGGGCGTGTGCGGAGGACGGCCGGGGGCCGTCCGAACCACGCCCACGCCATAACTCACCCGCAATTTCGCCGCGGTCAAGGGGTTAACTACTACCATGCGAGAGCGAGCGCGATAATTGCTAACACATGGCGCTGCTCGCTCCTGCAAGCGAATCGCCAAACGTGCACGCATTGCCATGGAAAGCAATGCAATGCATGCACGTTTTTAAGCGTTAAACCGAATAGATTTCAAGCGGTCTCTTCCTATGCAACGCATGCAGGTTGCGTCGGCGAGACCTAAAAACCAGTGATTTCCTGTTGTAAGCGTGAAACCTTTGTTAGTAGGCATAGGTGAACATATTAGGCACACAAATCTACTGTTACTCGACCTCTATGTTAAAAATGCTTAGCACAAATGAAATAAATATATATATATATATATTGTGGCTTAAAAAATCACAATTATATGGAGGCAGGCTATACTTACAGTAGTTTAACTCTCTCTGCAGCTTTTCACTGTCAAGCCTGATAAACACACAAAACAGCCTAACGGTTGTATGATGTAACAACGCGTGTTATTACAACGCGTGCTGTTACATCGCAGTCGTTACAACGACTGCATGTTACCACGCTATGCCTTTACAACGCAAGTCTTTACATCGACTTGCGCTAGGTGGCGTGCTAACATTAAAAAAGTGTAATTTACTATTCCAACTCCAGTCCACTTATCAGTAGGGAAGGTGTTGGGATAGTAAACTACACAATTTTTAATGTTAGCACGCCATCTAGCGCAAGTCGATGTAAAGACTTGCGTTGTACTGGCATAGCGTTGTTACATGCGGTCGTTGTAACGACCGCGATGTGACAGCATTGCGGTGTACTGACCGCGTTGTTAAGGATGTTTTCCCAGCCTAACCAGCCTTCCTTTTATCATGCATGTGGCTTACCTTTCATCAGCGACCACTTTATAGCAGATCAAGGGCGCAGCTGGCTTGGGTGCAGAAGCTGCAGTGGCACCAGGGCCCAGAGCCTTGAGTGGCCGATTGAACCCTGTAATTTCTATACTTTACTACCCCAACAGCAGACAAAGGGGGTGTTTTCCATGCTTGCCCCAGGGCCCAGAGATGTTTTAAGGCACAGGCAAAGTGGGCAATTGCCCAGGGCCCCCACCTCCCAGAGGGCCCTGGGGAAGTAAACATTGTCTCTACATTACTTCTGTCTCTTTCTCTATCTCAACCTTTTGCATATAGTTCAATATTGCCCGGCTTCACAGGGCTTAGATTAGCAGAAAATGAATATTCAAATGTGTTCCAAACATGGGCCCCAAAATATCTTACCCAGGATCTCATAAATGGTCAAGATGACATTGCCAGGGCCCCTGGCACCCTTGCCACGCTTCTGAATGAGACGTGGAGTTAGCATCAAAACATTGCAGTCGTTGGCTAGTCCACACCTTGTTGAAGCCAACCCTGCAGGCTTTCGTCGCAGAGCGCTTTATACCACAATTACGACAAACAGGTGTCACTTTGCTGCACTGAGTGCACATTACACAGCCTGTTAATTAAATTTCCTTCGAAAAGCTACACTTAAGTGACTTTGGCCACCAGGCAAATTCTGACCTGATTAGTATGGGATTAGCGTGTGAGGTACTGTAGCTGCGTATTATTGGAGTGTCTCGCCTTACAAGGTCGGTCGGTGCACTTTCTGTTTTTCAATAATACACTGTGGCTTTCGCTGCAAACTTAATTTGCAGAGCAGCCGAGACTATGATAATAGAATTGCTTTGCAATTGTGGTGCAATGCCGACGTCTGAGCTCCGAACATTAAAGGTCCATATTTGAACCATCCAAGACTAATTGTGAATATTTTGCCACCAGGCGGTTTCCGTATTGAAAAGCAAGCGAATGATTGCGTGAAGCATCATTTACGTAAGTTTGGTTCCCGCATGCACCATATGGATCCCTTTGGGGGTGACAGTCCTAGTGGGTGGGTCTGGGTGACACTAACCTGCACAGGAGTGGGCTTACGTATTCGTCTGCTTGTCTTACAGTGTATACTAGGACACACTCTACCTTATGAAAAACAATCCTACTACTTCCATCCTGACTGCACTTCTAGATAACCCTCCAACCGGTATCTTGCCTAAGAAGCTCACCCACAGACCTGGTTGTGAGCCACTTTTTGGGACTTTTATTTGCACAGGGACCAATGTGCTGCAGGACAAATACAACTATTCAAAATTGCAGGTTCCTTCAGAAATGCCGGGTACAACCACTCTTCTTGGGGATACACATAAACGTTCAATAGCCTTACTCATGCCCACCAATGGGGTAAGAGGCCTTCTCTTCACCACCGCGGGTAGGGTCTCCTATTCCTTTGCAAGTGGTACGTTCTAAAGTTATCCTACACCAGCTCTGCTCTGGTAGCTCACTCAAGGGTGAGGCGGCCACATTATAATGAGAGCAGCTGATAGGCTAATCCACCTCTGTCTCGTTACCATCTAGAATAACAGACTGTGCCTGAAATCCCCAGGAGGAAACCCTTGTGACATGTGGAAATGACTTTGGGTCATAGCTTGGGGAAAGAAAAGCCCCATTCCAACCTCAAGAGCCCCTCCCAGTGTTCTATAACTCACCCATGGAGTTGGCAGCCATTAGAGACGACCCACTGCGCATGTCCCTCTAACTGCTTATTCAAGAAATTGGGGGGACTAGGTCTATCAACCCCCAGTAGCGTAGCAAGGATGCCATGGCTCTGGTGCAAGAAAGGAAAATGGCCCTGTTGACTGGTGTTGGGATGGTAAATATACAGCAATTTACAGGATTCATTGGCCCCCAAAGGCTCTGGGCCAAAGTGCCATTGCGCTTGCTGCACCAACTGTAGCTTCCCCACTGCTCGCCATCAAATGCACCCCTTTGTCTTTATTACCTCATGAGGGACGGCTAAACAAAGTGGAGGTCAATGGGGAATCTGCCTGTCAGTGGCAGAGAAAGGCCTACTGCCTGTCTGTCCAACCCTTGGATCCCTCGGATCTCATCTCGCTTCTCAAGTGAAAGCCCTGGAATAATAGTGTCCTCCCTACAAGGCATGGTGTCTGCTCCCTGCCCCAATGCTAGTTTAGGCGGGCATTCGCCCCATAGAATAGTGCTACCAATACAAGCACTGAGTGAGCAGTACTGTTGGGGACTGGTTGCCTTACCTTGGCTTGCGTTTTTTCCTCCAACCAGAACCCAAACAGTTTTATTGAGTCAATTTAATTCTGCTGCCTTAAAGGTAACATGTGGTGTGCCACCTGGCTCCACGATTATTCCTACTTTCTTCAAGATTTATGTGTGCCCATTTTCCGAGCCTTGACACTTATTTGGGTTGTTGTTTCATGGTTATGTATATGATAATCAGCTCGTTATCAGAGTGAAGAATGATATAAGAATGACACGGCAAAGGTTTCAAACTTGCATGCTAGCAAGATGAAGACCAATGAACTATTATTATTATTATTATGCGTTCTTATATAGCGCTCGATTACCCGTAGGCATCTCGGCACTTGCCTTGGCAACCCGTCCTGGCTTTTTCCCTTTGAGATACCCGTACTGGGCATCCCCAAGGTGAAAGCCAGGCATCCCGCCGCGGGGGGCCGTAGTGGAGATTAAACAGGCTAATGCCCAGAGCTGCAGAGTGTGAACCCGTGATTCGAGTAGGCACCGAAACGAGAATTATCGAGTCCGTGGATAATTGGGCTCAAGACCCTGCCGCGTCGGGAATTGAACCCTGGTCCTCTGCTTCCGGGTCTGCCTCCTCTAACCAGTGAGCCACACTTCTCCACGCCAGTGAGCCACACTTCTCCACTTCTCCACTACAGTTAAATACTGTTAGGACTGAGGTCCTGGTGTTTGGTAATTGAAACAGATATAGTTGGAGGCCTCATGATGGGAGATCCTTCAGTCCCAGTCCCTGAAGTGAGGAATCTTGGCTTTATTATAGACAATAAATCAATGATCAGCCATCACCCTGCTTTACGTTTCTGATAATCTTAGACAAAATGCTGTCAGTTCTTCCTGTGGACTGCATGAAAACAATACTGCAGATTGTCTTCGCTTCCTGCTTGAGTGGTGGGAATTCTCTCTATGAAAGTTGTCTTGTTAATTGTCCAGGAAAACTTAAAGTAATATTGAATACTGTTTCAAGACTGATTTGGGGTCTTTAGCAATGCAAATCAGTATCCTTGCATTTAATACATCTTTATTGGCTACCTGTGGAAAAAACAGGTGTGGTTTACATTTTAAACATTTGCCAAGAAGCTGTTCGTCATCTAGGACCTACTTTAAAAAACATTAAAATTACTTTTTTATGTTAAAAATCTTTAATATTCCAAAATGTTAAAGTTAAATGCCGCAGAGATCCCTCGGATTACCAGCTGATAATTTACTGAAAATTCGAAAAAAATCACACCTACTTAGAAAAACTATACATGGTGGAAACTCTTGGTGCGAATAGTCAAAGCCTGAAATCTTGCCAACTTCTATAAGAGTAGACACCTCTCACTTACACTGCCTTGAGGAGATGCAATGTCCGTTTCACCTCCCCAAGGCCTCCAAACAGTTTACTGGACTGCAAGGGGCAGATGTTTCTATAACAACATAAAATAATGATGCATGTCCTATTTTCTGTGAGCACATACATTTTTCATGACTGCCGGAGGCGGAGAATTGGACGCACGGAGAGAAGCAAGGGACAATATTTGAAATACTTTCCCCTTTACATCGACTTTTTACTGTGGAAATTTAAAACATACAGAGCAATATCAACGCGATGACACATTGAATACAGAATAATATGGTTTCACTTTTCCAGACCACTATTTTTCGATATCTCAAATGTTTCATGTCATGCCCTAAGGTTTCTCACTGAAGTCAAGAATATTAAAGAAGAGGCTCAACTAAACTGGAACATTGTTGGCATGGGGGCAGGATTGTTCCTCTACACAGGACCAATGATTAATTTCTTAAAAACAAGACCAAAAAAATGGTGCTTTCGGGGCGTGGTCTTGCTAGCGATGTGGTGAGACATGTCTCTCGGGAGCTCAGGAGATCCGCTATCATTATAGGCAATTAAAGCGGAGCTGGGGTACTGTACTTGCTGTCCTGGAGGTGGACGTTGACCACTGAGATCTGGGGCACCTGTAGAGGGGCTGCATTTTGTCCTGCAGCGGCCCGCGGAGCAGAAGTCGGAGGGGAGTCGGAAGCCCGGTGGAGTTGCCCGCCATCTTGAGAACTATCTGGCAGAGCCCACCCTGCATTCTGTCGGCTCCTCCGGGTCCCTGTGAGTTGGAGACGGCTGGTGATACAGCGACCCTAGGCTGACTGTGGGGGCAGCGGTGGTCGGACTGGCGACATCTCTGCAGCTCGCAATGGCGGAGCCCACACTGGAGATCGCAGAGGCGGGAGATGACTGGGCGGCCAGGGGGGGCCTGCCCTGCGGCGCCCGACTGGAAGCTGTGGTTGCCGCCCCTGTGGAGGATAGTGATCGAGGGGCCAGCCGGGGGACTGCACACTAACCGGCAGAGGTTGGAGGCGGTGAGTGCAACGGGGACTGGCGACTAGATGGAGTTGACCGCCGCTCTGTGAGGCCTTTGGGGGAACCCTCCTGTAGGACTGGTGCCTCCCCAGGCCCCTGCGCGTAAGCTGGCAAATCCAGACAGGCGGAGAGAGCGACTGAGCGGCCTGGAAGCACTGACCCTGCTGCACATGCCTGGAAGCCGTCAGCGGTACTGATCCTGACGGGGTTGAAGGCTCCCGCTGCCTCTCGGGACTGTCGGAGATCACAACAGGTGTGGCGCGGCCAAGACTGGGGACCGCTGGTGAGTGGCACGGCAAGACGTGCGCTTCCCCGCCATTTTGAAACGGCGGGTGGGAAACTTTGCGGTGCTGGCGAGTGCCCCTGACAGACTGGAAATGACCCTGCGCGCCACTTCCCTTGAACTGCGCTGCTCCCTTCAGTGGCTTAAAGGACTAACTTGGGATAAGACCCGATTATGGCCCTTCATTGCCCTTTAAAGGTGCTTTACCTTAATGTTAAGGGACTTAACTCTCCGAACAAGCGGCAACAGGTGTGGGGCTACCTCCTCCAACACGATCCTGACATCATATTCCTCCATGAAACTCATCTTTTAAAAGAAGATGTTCAACGCATGGGACATCCTAAGTATCCACTCTAATTTTGTGCCACAGGGACCACTAAAACGGCTGGAGTGGCGATTTTGTGCAGGAATGTTATCAGGCAGGGGGAAGTCAAAACTATAAGAAGCCCAGATGGGCGCTTTGTTGAGGTGGGGGTTGGAATCGGGAGGCGCATATTTACGCTGTGTAATGTGTATGCACCAAACCAGATGCAGGACTCCTATCTCCGAGCACTCTTGTGGGACCACGTCCCACAGGGCGATCCCTCCCTGATTCTGGGGGGTGACTTTAACCTTTTATAGGATCCTGGGATGGACCGCAGTGGAACATCTTTGACTGGGGTGGGAGCTATGTCCTCTATGCTCCGAGCGCAAATAACGGACCTGGGCTTGACGGACGCATAGGAGTACCACTCGCCGGAGGCACGGGACTTCTCATTCTATTCGCATGTGCACCGTTTGTATTTGTGTATTGATTACCTATTTATCTCCCATGCTATGGTGCGAGACATACTGGCGGCATCTATGACTGCTATATCGCTCTCTGACCATGCCCACGTTGAACTACTCCTTCAGGACCCGGCCGCTTACCCACCGCTGAGTATCCTGCGGGACCCGGCGGACGTGGAAAGCATACGGGTTGCCATTGACTCTTACTTCGTGAGCAATGATATCCCTGAGACGCCCTTCCCTGTGGTAGGGGATGCTTTCAAAGCCACGATTCGATGTCATATCACCTCAATATCGACCGCACTGGCGCACGAGTCTCAGTTTTTGGAGGATAGCCTTTCTGCAGACATTAAGGCAGCAGAAAAACAAGACCAGGCTTGTACCTCGCTGACATCCCGAAGACGTCTCACGAATCTTCGGGGGCAACTGTGCGTTTTACGCACCAGTAAAGCAGAAAGGTCTCTTATAGCCCTGAAGCAGCGAGACTATGAAGGGGGGGGGCAAGGTGGGCAAGCAATTGGCGAGGCATCTGCGGGCACGGGTAGCAAAAGCTCACATAGCCAATATTAAACACTCGGACGGCACTCGAGTCACCTCAGAGCGGGCCAAATGTGAGGCCTTTAGGGCTTACTATGCTGCACTCTATGCAGAAGAAACGCCATCCCCAGATCTCATTGAGGATGCCTTAAACCAGTGTGCTTGGAACCCGCTACATCCCCACCACACTCAGGCTCTGGAGGGGCCTCTAACTGCGGAGGAGATGGCAATGGCATTAAAGGAACTCCCTCTTGGAAGGAATCCGGGCCCGAACGGACTGATGAAAAAGGGTTCAGGCAGATCAAGTCGTTTTACCCCTTTTCTAGGTTTGCCCGGCGTTAGCTGCTTTTCACCCAACTCGCGATTATCAAACAAAGAGGCAGGCGCTGGAGACTGGAAAGCGGGAAACAGGAGTTTATTTTCGACGGAACAGAACACGTCAAATCAGACAACAGGGTATCATCTCGAGGTGCTCTAACAAGTTTCTCTACGGCTCCGTCTTTTATACACAGGTTTATAATTCACAAACATTCCTTATGGCAATAAAGACACTTTGAAGTACAAAAGGGACATGTTTGGGATCCCAGCTCCAGGCCTATTCCCATACCGGCCGCTCTGATGTTGGTTTCCCCTCCCAAATGTAACGTGTAATTGCAATCTGCAGCCGGACATTCCAACAGGACACGAGGGCAAGGGGGGGTAGTCTGATCTAAGGTTGGGCAGGCGATAAGCTAGTTTTATGACTTGGGACTGGGTCGAGAGACCAGGTGTAGCCGGGGGGGGGGGTCATCAGAAGAGAGGAAGGGTGTTCCTGGGAGGAATGCGGGGGTGTCGGTCAGATCTAGGGGTGTGAAGGCCTTTATTAATCACCGCTTCCCTGATGTGAGGTGAGGTCCTACTGTAGGAAGCAATAAACTGCATCTGTTGGGCTAGGTGGTGGCCTGGGATCAAGCCGGGCAATCGGGCAGGGGTTCTGCACGGAGGCAGGGTCGTGTTTAGAGGTGCGTTTATGGCCTGCATAGGAGAGACCGGGGGCTGTCAGGGCGCGGGGGGGGTGATACTCGCGGGGCTGGGGAGAGGGAGAGAGACGCAGGCCATTGGCAGTGGGCAGAGAGGTCATGCCACACAAAATGGCTACTATCTAGGTTGGTGATGGGGCCTAAAAGGGGGCAAGATGGCGGGCCACAGTGCAGTGACTTTCACTTTGTCTTCGACAGGGGTGAGGATGAACACAAATGAACGCCGCTTATATACATATACATTGTCATTTTCCACAGTCGCCGCTTTTTACATAAGCTAAGTCATTTGTGTGATTATCATAGCTGACAGGGTGTACGTATAGTCGTGTGTTGTCAATGGAAATAGCATTTGTCAATACTGGTGGATTTGCATATAACCGTGTGCAGTGGATGCAACATACAAGGTGGAATACTTATAAATTTACATTTGTCGTATTCAGAAAGTGACCGATGAAACATTTTCCAGGCAAAAAATATGGTTGAGGGGGGTTTAGTCCAATGCGAACAATTTAGTCAAGGGGTGTAGAAAGTTCCGTAGCAAGCCATCACGTGGTAAGCACTGATAGTTCGTTTTCCTTCCACCGGCGGTGGAGCTATAGGTCCAGCTCGGGTCCTTCGTTACGCGTTGCAGGGTGTGATCTGTCCTTTGCCGTTTAGGCCACAGTCCTGTTTCCTAACTAGTGTCTTTCAAGGGTGCCTCATGCTGGGCACCTGTATTTCTTTCTCGGAGTCAAAATCCACATGGAAAGGAAAAAGGGGTTTTGTCGGATAATCGAGGGAGGAGAGGGCGGAGTGAGATCAGATCTTTAAGACAGACCAAGGGAGCAAAGGATTACGAGCAGGCAGGCCCATCGCTCGGGCTAAAAGGGGCGGGGACTTCTGGCACGTGTGGGTCGGCGAGCAGAGGGCTTCAAAGCAGCTCTCCATCCTTTCATTTCCCACGTTTAAGAGTGGTGCCTCTTCCCGCGTCTCGCTGTTCTGCAGCTCCACCTTTGGTCGAGGTCACATGTGCTTCGCGATCTGCGGCCAGGCTGTGCATCACGTCCGGCCCCTCTCCTTCGGTGATTGCGTATCTTTGGATGGGTACAAAACAAGCTTTAGAGAACTGGCAGGAGATACATTTATACATTTCAATACCACCCTCAACCTGAAGTAGTTGGGGAAACTTTCATCGGTCACAGTCAGTAGTTATCATTATGAAGTGGGTATGCAGGCATTTTTACTGAGTTTGTTCTAAGCCTGTTGGCGTTCATTCACAACGTATATTGGAGAGAAAACAGACTCTTATTATTTCATCAACCTCGAAATCAGATTCTACGGTAGAGACTCGGTTTTCTGGCACAAGCCCGTAGCGAAGGTCATGGGAGAGGGATAGAGGCTAAACATTCTTTTCTCGGGGAGCAATAGTTAACCAGGGTCATCAGTTATACCTCCGGCCGTGGAGCTGGGGTCAATCGAGACGTTTGGACATCCATGTATGGGCGCAGAGGGGCGGGGCAATCTGGGCGTTGTTTCTAACGAGCTGAGAACAGAAAGCCACTGACTTATAGTCCTCCAGTAAGACGGCCAAATTAGGAGACCTCAGTCGTCTAACCTGTCCTTTCCTTCATTGCCAATTCAAGTTTCATCATTTTACGGAAAGGAGAGGCAGTAATATGGCAAATTATAATTGGTTTAGCTTCTGTCAATTTGTCGAACACCTTTGTGTTCGAAAACCAATTAGCCTCGTGCCGGTGGGGCACAACGTTACCGTGCAAAGGGAGGGGGAACAAGGGGGACCCTCGGAGGGAGAGTCGTCCGCAATCTAAATGAACTATTCGGTACACGTACAACTTGAAGAGAGGGAAAAAGATGAAACGTGTACAATAATAGGCCATTTTTTATGCGCACACAACCCAAAACAGTAGGGGTTGTGTTATATAGAGACACAGACTGAGGGACAACGTAAATCATATATTACGTACACACGAATTCAAGCGGGGGGTACATGTATTATATACAGAACTCAAGACAACACATAGTATAGTACTTGGCCAAATATATTTCCTCCTGCATGCTGCGCATCCTTAGTATCCTATTTAATTCGTTTAGCTGTCTTCTGCTGTTGACCTCTGTTACATATTTTTACACATTCGTCAATTGTTCGGGAGCTACCCTGATCGGGCTAGTACTTACGGTGGCATTTTTGAATCGTTATTAGTGGATGGGTATTCAGGCTGAGGCAACGGGGGGTGTCAGTCGGGGGAACAATGGGCGTCTTCTAGTTTCATACCTAAAATATTCTTAATCTTCCAGGAGGAGGGTACATGGGTATACCTCACCCTGGAATAGCCCTGAACCTTTCCCAATTTAGTTGTCCTATGGGCCTACTCGTAGGTGCACGTCATTCTAGGCTGCTTCATACTGCCGTAACTCGTCAAGTTTCCGTTATCGTACAAAGGCATCTCTCTTATCAAGTCAACGCGTGAGTCGTATATCCAGTCGAGTTACACACATCTGGTCATACACGCATGCATTCATATCAACCAAAGTCGTCGTGTCCTCTGGGGCAGTCCCCGTGGATACTGTATCATTTGTCCCCGCGGAACCATGGCGCGTTGCTTAGGTCTTCTCCATATTTTGGTCGATGTTCCGATGTGACCTGCAGTTTAGAAGGGGAAAAAGAAGGGGGTGGGGCAGCGTTTAAAGTACATCCGCGCGTATAAACCCAAAGAGGCTTTTACTCACCACGTACTCGACCTATCTCCCCGGGGTGCAGTCCCTTCAATCTCGGCATTTTAAGCCCAGAGGGACTGGTAGTGCGAGAGGCATAATCATTGATGAGCTGTGAAATACGTGGCATATAGAGTAAAACAGAACACCAGGACCTTTTTCGATTGCCTTATGTTGCACAAAAATAAAAAACTCACGCATCAAGCTTGGACCGTTCATAATTTCACTATTTCTGGGTACTTTACCTTTTTCTTTTTTTTTTTACTTTTTAGTAACCAACTTGCTTTATTTCGCCTGTATGCTACGTAGATCGGAAACAATGGCTATGTATTCGAACTTAACAAATCAAGAGCTACAACTATATTCTGCTTTCACGAAATCTTTATTAAAAATTTACGATGCACAAATGCAGGCCTACAACCACGTGGGCCAGCCACGGAGCAGAACTGAGTCGGTGGTCGTTTTATTTCATCAAGGTACGATATGTACAATAAAATCATATCAGAAAATTCATTTTGGGCGAGTACCGTCGAGGTTAGGAAAATTCAAACTTTCGATAATACTGTAATCACATACTGCGTCATAACTTAATGTCAATTCACTGTCCGAACGTTCAAGCAATACTCATCCCCTCCTGCCATGTGCTTAAAAAAAAACTACATACATATCTCATGATATCAAGTCTGAGCCTCCGGAACACAACGGGGCATTGCGAGTTTTCGTTTGTACTGGCGCCATTTTGGGTGGGGTCAGGTGGGTCCAAGTATAGTCAAAATGTCTCCATCAGCTCGTGGTCGGACCAGAACCTCTTTCGGCAGTCCAGAAATTCCGCTAAGGCAGCAGAAGGGACCGGTGATATGGACCATCAATCAGAGAAAAGGGAGGGGCAACAATCTTTCCTACCGGGTCATACTGATGTTCCACCGGAACTGATCAAATCAGTAGTCTGCAGGATTTTTTTTTTAGTCATTCCAACAGAGGCTGGCGTCAGCGTGAGGGCGCCAACGTCTCGTGGCTACATCTTGGTCGTTCTGTGGGCAATCATGGCAGTTCTTTCCCATCGGGGGGCGGTCGGGGGCCCACGGAGGTCGAGGGCTCCCGCAGTTCTCATAGAATCTTCAAAGCTGAGGAGAACGCCTCTGGACGGGGGACTCGTTTTCTAGCTGGCCAGCGACCAGGCCATCCTTGCACGCCAGGGTCATTCCTGCCGAGTCGACCGCCCTTTTTAGAAGTTCTGCAGCCACCGGCAGTCACTGAGTCAAATGGGCAGACGGACTCCAGCCTGATGGGTGAGGTGTCGCAGTACCGCCACAGTGGACGAGACCCTGCCGGGTGCGTGGAGCGTCTCTATACCGCCAGAGTGGACGAACCCTTTTTCCGGGCACGTGGAGCGTCCCTGCACCGCAAGAGTGGACGAACCCTGTGCTGGGCGCATGGAGTGTTGGGGGTGCAGCTGAGGGGCCTCCACCTGGGGAGGCGGGAGAGGCTCGTCTGCGCCGCCTCTCCCTCCCAGCGCACCCCACGGCGTCTCGCTGACATTTGTTATGGCCGGACCAGGCGATGAAGAAGAGGGGGGTCAGAGGCATATGCAAGACATCCCCCCCTCGTGGCCTGCAAGGCGCCGAAAGAGGAAGGGAATGGGAAGACCAGTACCTCTCGGGTCGGGCCCATGCCTTCTCCGGCCGATGGCGGCCGGCCGCTCCCTGTCACGACCCCAGGAACGGGTCCCTTGGTTCATCCTGGGGACAGGCCTTGGTGCGTGGTGTCGCCTCCGGACTATTCGCGTAATGGTTCTCCACCCCAGGCCGTCGTCGACTGCTTTTGTAGACTTTCTTGACGCCCAAAACCCCTACTAGAAAGCAGCCCAAAGTAGCCCAACACTGCTACTTTGGGGAAGGAGGGACAGGAACGGCGTCAAGCAGACGGCGAAATGCATTGTGGGTTTGTTGCTGCGGCCGTTTGCCATGTAAATAGTGGTTCATTATATTTTTGTTCAAATAAAAACGTTTTAACCTGTTACTTCGCTATCGTGTTGTATATTTCTAATATTTGCCTAGGGTTTGTCGTTAATTGGGCGGGGTGATCGGTGGAGCCGAGTTGTCTCGCAGTCATCATGGCGTTGAGTTCGGCTCTTCTCACAAGTTTCATATTTCCTGTGGGGTTGTTCCTAATGTTTCCATTTCAGTGAGGTTGAAAAGAGATCTCATCAGTGGCCTACTGATTTTACTCGATTCCTTTTGTTTTTCTTAACGAGTTTTATGTTCTTTTATTTGCTAGCACAATACAGCGGCTAATCCGCATTTTCTTTATATATGTCCTTTTTATTAGGGATGTCCTCCAGTGGAGCCAGGTGGTCTACCTCTAATAAACGGTCCGGGTGGAACCAACTACTGAGCAATGGGGGGAAGATAGGCATGACGGGTTACAACGGGGACAAAAGTCAGCACTACCTATCCTTCGCTACTTTGCGGAGACTAGGTAGAATATTTCTATTCTACAGTATTCGCAAATAGGGAATACCCAAAGAGAGAGAACCAATTCCAAACAGTCAAGTTCGGACAAACAATCAATCAATCAAATGAGGAATAAAGTAGGCGCGACGGGTTACAACGGGGGCAAAAGCCTGCGCTACCTACCCTTCACTATCTGCAAAGAGAGAGATTCCTGTTCCTCTCTGTTTGTAGGCAGCGAAGATCCTTTCCGAGAACCAATTCCGAACAATCAATGTTCGGTCAAACAATCAATCAGTGGGGGATAAAAATAGGCACGACGGATTACAACGGGGGCAAAAGCCTGCGTTACCTATCCTTCACTATCTGCAAAGACTAAACAGAGTATGGCGATTCTGTGCTTGTTTGCAAATAGAGAATGATCCAAAAAGAACCAATTCCAAAACAGTAAATGCTTGGATAACAATCAATCAAATGGAGAGGGAAGTAGGCGCGACGGGTTACAACGGGGGCAAAAGCCTGCGCTACCCACCCTTCACTATCTGCAAAGGGAGAATACTCCTTTCCTTCTCCGTTTGTAGGCAGAGAATCTCTCAGGATAAAACAATCAAAATGCGTAATACTAGTATTTTCCAATGACAATCAAACAATCAATTCGCAATTTGTCGTGTTTACACGACCTTACCCGGACCGTATGGACAGTTTCTCGTCTTCCGTTTCCAGCGCCCGATCGTCCTCTATTCTCCGTAATTACTGTGGCACTCCTGATGGTTCCCAGTCAGGACCGTAGATCACTTGAGAGAGAGGTCTGTTCGGAACCAGTGAAGTTCGGATGATCAGCTGCCAGACAAGGGTCTATCGGGCAGGAGCTCTTCCCGATCGTTGCAGTCGTTCACTCTGTCGTTGGGACCTCTCTCACTGGATCCACGTGTCGCTGATGGGCCCCACGCTTGGGACGCCAATTGATGAAAAAGGGTTCAGGCAGATCAAGTCGTTTTACCCCTTTTCTAGGTTTGCCCGGCGTTAGCCGCTTTTCACCCAACTCGCGATTATCAAACAAAGAGGCAGGCGCTGGAGACTGGAAAGCGGGAAACAGGAGTTTATTTCCGACGGAACAGAACACGTCAAATCAGACAACAGGGTATCATCTCGAGGTGCTCTAACAAGTTTCTCTACGGCTCCGTCTTTTATACACAGGTTTATAATGCACAAACATTCCTTATGGCAATAAAGACACTTTGAAGTACAAAAGGGACATGTTTGGGATCCCAGCTCCAGGCCTATTCCCATACCGGCCGCTCTGATGTTGGTTTCCCCTCCCAAATGTAACGTGTGATTGCAATCTGCAGCCGGACATTCCAACAGGACACGAGGGCAAGGGGGGGTAGTCTGATCTAAGGTTGGGCAGGCGATAAGCTAGTTTTATGACTTGGGACTGGGTCGAGAGACCAGGTGTAGCCGGGGGGGGGGGTCATCAGAAGAGAGGAAGGGTGTTCCTGGGAGGAATGCGGGGGTGTCGGTCAGATCTAGGGGTGTGAAGGCCTTTATTAATCACCGCTTCCCTGATGTGAGGTGAGGTCCTACTGTAGGAAGCAATAAACTGCATCTGTTGGGCTAGGTGGTGGCCTGGGATCAAGCCGGGCAATCGGGCAGGGGTTCTGCACGGAGGCAGGGTCGTGTTTAGAGGTGCGTTTATGGCCTGCATAGGAGAGACCGGGGGCTGTCAGGGCGCGGGGGGGTGATACTCGCGGGGCTGGGGAGAGGAAGAGAGACGCAGGCCATTGGCAGTGGGCAGAGAGGTCATGCCACACAAAATGGCTACTATCTAGGTTGGTGATGGGGCCTAAAAGGGGGCAAGATGGCGGGGCCACAGTGCAGTGACTTTCACTTTGTCTTCGACAGGGGTGAGGATGAACACAAATGAACGCCGCTTATATACATATACATTGTCATTTTCCACAGGACTACCGCTGGCTTTCTACCACATGTTTCAGACACAGCTCATACCCCAACTCTTGCGATTGTACAATTCTTTCTCGGGCACGGACGGACCAACACCCTCTATGGGTATGGCGGAAATAGCGCTCATACCTAAACCCGGGAAGGACCCCACGCTATGCGCCTCCTACCGCCCCATAGTGCTCCTGAACTCTGATCTTAAAATTTACAGCAAAATTCTCGCCAAGCGCCTGGACCCCCACATGCCGGGTTTGGTGGAGCCGGATCAAGTTGGCTTCATCTGAAATCGTCAAGGGGCGGACAATGTACGTAGGCTCGCTCACTTGGTGGGGAAGGTACATGCCTGGAACATACCAGCTTGCCTTCTATCGCTCGACGCGGAGAAGGCGTTTGATCAGGTAGATTGGGCCTTCCTTCGGGCGGTACTGCAGAGAGTCGGGCTTGGTCAGAATATGATCACTCGGATCATGGCACCATATCTCTCCCCGCAGGCCAGGGTCAGGGTTAATGGACAACTCACTAAGCCTTTCTGCATTCATAGGGGCACCCGGCAAGGGCCCCTGCTCTTTGCCCTAGTGGTGGAACCCCTAGCAGAAATGATCAGACGGAAGATGGACATACATGGCATTTCCATGGGGGGTCGGCAAAACAAGATGGCGTTATTCGCAGACGACCTCATCCTCACACTCTCACGACTGCATACATCTCTCCCGGCTCTACACTCCCTCTTGCAGACTTTTGAACGGTCATCAGGACTCAAAATCAATCACGGCAAATCCTGGGCCTTGAACCTCACAATTCCTAAGGGGGAGATACCTACCTTAGAGAGACTTGCGCCCTATCAGTGGGCGGCCAACCACATCCAATACCTAGGTCTTAAACTAACTCTCTCACTAGACACATGGACCCAAGTTAACTGGCGGGAATGTAGGAGGGCAGTGTTGGAGGAATTAAGAAGGTGGAAATCTCTGACGATGTCATGGCTGGGAAGGCTCAACGCCATCAAAATGTCTGTCCTCCCTAAAATATTGTACTTATTTCAATGCCTACCCACTCCGATCGCACGCCATCAGATTCAGGGCTTACAGCGCGATCTTACCACGTTCATATGGGGTGGGCGCAGACCAAGATTCTCTCATAAGATCCTCATGCTACCGCGGGATAGAGGAGGGTTAGCCTGTCCCAACCTTTTAGACTATTACTGGGCCTCTCATCTCTGCTTTGCGTTGGAGTAGACAACCACTGAAAGCGAAAAGGTATGGCTCCGTATGGACAGGATGGTCACTGGGCGCACCATCTGGGGCCTTACGTGGCTCCACCGTGCCGCGCGCTCTTGGAGTGCCTACATGGCGGTACCCACTAAAACGGTACTAGATATCTGGGATAGAGTGGCGATACGCATGGGTCTCACAACCGTTACATCTCCTCACTCGCCCACAGCGGGCAACCCCCCATTCCACCCCCCGGCACACCGCTCACAGGCTTTTGACAGATGGGTACAAGGTGGATGCAGAGTGATCTAAGACCTCTTCGAGGGGGGAGTACTCAAAACTTTTGTGCAGTGTAGGGAAGAATTTAACCTCCCACCGGGAGCTGAGTTACAGTATGTGCAGTTACGACATTGGGTTACCTCGGAAGAGATGCAGGAGGCAGCTACTCATTCATTCACTCCCTTTGAGCGGCTGGTCTGCTCATTTGACGAGTCGAAGGGCCTAATCTCCGCATGTATCAGATTTTACAACACCCACCCTTGATGCTTACCCACCCATACCAGCGCAAATGGCAATTGACATCTGATATGGAAATCTCACCCGCACAGTGGGGTCATTTATGGTGTGACATACCTAGAGTCTTCCGCAGTATTCCACAAAGGAAAAACGCATATAAAATCATGACGCAATGGTGTTGCACTCTGGACTGTTTGCACAAAATGTTCCCTTCCTCTTCCCCCAAGTGCTGGAGATGTTCAACTGCATCTGGCGATTTCATACACATTTGATGGGCCTGCCCACTCCTGACCTTGTTCTGGAAGGAGGTCCTTAGTCATATCAAACGGGTACTTGGTTTCCCCCTGCCTGAGTCCACTAGCACAATCCTGCTGGGCATCAAGCAACCACTTTTAAGGCTGTCACCGGAGCGATTGGACTATACCATTACATATGCTTGGAGCAGCCAAGCAACTTATAGCGCAATACTGAAAGAAGACGGAGGCGCCCCCTATCGCCGCTTGGTACATGCGCCTATGGCATGTCATAACCATGGAGCTCTTTACAGCGCGGTTACAAGCGCGTGATACTCGCTCCACTGCAGTTTGACAACCCCTTATTACTTATCTTTGTAAGCTAGAACATGCACGTTATTGTCCAGCCAAGCTTAGAGCGCTGTGCCTTTTCGAAGATGCTATCCTCCCGTCTGATCCCAACAAGCTGCTCCCGCAGCCGGCCCCACTCAGTGTATGACCTCCTTGTATAGAACATAGGCCCCCCACTGGCTTAGATCATTGGCCCCACCTCCCTTCCATCCCCCCTCCCGCCCACTCACACGCTCTCTTCCTCTACTGGTATCTAAACGCTGTCAATCATTCTTATCTATTTTCCTTTTTTCTACTCCTCTTGCTTCCTTTTCTTCTGGGCCTTGTACCCCTGTTATAGTATTGATGTTTTTTTAAAGGGTCCAATGGAACGCCACACCACATCAGTATTGCCTTTTACTGTCTGCCACGCGGCCGGCCGACATGGGTTGTAGGCGACATGCTGTGTTTAAATTACCGCATTATTGATCCTTTTTAGTTATATGTTACGCGGCCGGCCCTGAATAGGGTTGTGGGCATAACGCTGGGTGTATATTAGGGGTGCGCGAAAGTCGCGTAAAGGACTGTAGCAGAGAGAGGCACGGAGATTGAACCATTCTCCGTGCCTCTCCGCGATATTTCCGTTACACGATGCCCGCCCGCCCGCCTCCCGCTCGCCTCCCGCTCACCTTATTAAATTATATGTAAAAGCCTAAAATTTAACTTGAATAAAACGTACCTTATTGCGGCCGCATCCCTGGCCATCGCGGCTTCATCTGCAAACTGCGCAAGCGCGGGAGCCTGCGCATGCGCAGTCCTCGCCGGGTGCAGATGAAGCCGCGATGGGCAAGGATGCGGCCGCAGTAAGGTAAGTTTTATTTAAGTTTAATTTTAGGCTTTTAAATATAATTTAATAAGGCGGGCGGGAGGCGGGCAGGCGGCCAACTTCCATTCCGCCCCCGAATGTGCGGAGATTTGCCACCAATTTCCGCCTTCTTTGCGAAAGGGCACATTCCGTTGGCGGAACGGAGATGTCCGCCCACCCCTAGTGTATATGACCCGGTATTCTGTTCTTTTCTAGTAAAATAAAACAGATTTGAACCAAAAAAATGGTGCTTTCTTAGAAGGTCCTTTCGTTGGCACTCGCTCCTGGTGCTGTGTTGTGCGGGTAACACAGCCACACATATTGCTCTGTCCTTTTCTCTGACATATTGCCTCTGCCCTATAGCAACTTACATCACTCTATTGATTGCCTACCGCATTTGGGCAGCACTATATAAATACCAATAGATATATTGGGCATTCGTTTCAAATGAGCATTGTTCTACATTTATTTATACACGGGTGGACTGAGTTATTAGCACCAGATGTGAGTAGCATGTCTAGTGTGGTTTTTCTTTTATGCAGGGGCGGCTCTTCCGCTAAGGCGGAGAAGCATCGGCCCACTGCTCTGTGAGCAGTTGAAAAAAGGAAAAATAAAATGACAGTAAAATGACATTAACAAACGTAATTATCATTTTATTTTTTCCGCGGCTCGGCTGGTTAGGGGTGGGGTAGGGCTGGCTCTAACAAGAACAGGGAAGGAGTGGTAGGCACTCTCTTAAGTGCGTAGGACTGTTTGGCCAGCCCAAGGTGAAGAAAATGACCAGACCCGAGTCTCTCTGAGCACCAAACCACAGTGCTCAGACCAATCACGATGCTGCTATCAGCAGTGCTGTGATTGGCTAGGGGAGTCTAAAAGACTGGGTGCTTCCTGTTCCTCGTTCCTGCCTCTGGAAGTGGGCGAAAAGGACCGAGAGGCGGCAGCCGGCCAGCAGGTAAGTGCTTTTTAAAAATTGATTTTCTTTTATTTAAAGTCTTACAATCGCTTCACCAATGTTTTTGACCACTCAGGGCCTTTATTACGGTAGGTGAGTCCTTCTTCTAAGGCTTTAAATACTACTCCCATATCTGCCAATTAAGAAGCATTATGGGAGATGTAATTTGTGGATTAAAACAACAGTTAGAGACATGATTTAAAGCTTTTCTGGTGTTACATTTAAAAACATAATTTGCAAACATATAATTGTAGTCATCATGCTGATTAACTATCTGTATAGTACACTCAATTAATGTAAGACATGTGAGTTTTAATGTGAAGTCCTCAGTATTGTGCAGTGTAATGACAGAAGCCTGTGTCAAGAGAAATGGTTTAATACCAAATATCTACTAGTATCCTATTGTTTCCTATGTTAGTGACTAATATCTCATCACTGTGTGTCTGGACATGCATTGTAATCATGGGTCCGGTACCTATATTTGCATCTCATTTCTATACATTATGTAAAATAGTGTCAGCTATTAGTATGAGCATTCTAAGTTGCAACTATATCTCAAAATGTATCAACATCTTTCTAAGTGTGGCTTCAATTTCTCATAACTTTGTAATACCCATGGATGATAAGTATCATTGATATACATCGTTGTTTAAGCTATTCAGCATCTTTGTTTGAAGTCTGATAATGTATTTAGATTCAAAACATCTCAATTTTTGAGTCTTGTTTTCACCACGTTTACTTGGTGAGATCATGTCAACCCCATAGTATGTCATTGTCCGCCAATTGTTTTCTTGACATTGTGCTATGTGTTTGGCTGTTGCATATGTCAAGATACGCTATTTTGCTGCTTTTTTATGCTTCAATATTCGGGTTTTTAGCATGCATGTTGTGTTTCTCATGTTGCGGAGACCACAGGCACATTTTATTATGTAGACCAGGTATTGTGTGCTGCATGTTATTCTCTTTTGAATCAGAATTGTTTTACTGTCTGGGTCCATAATGGTCTGCATATTTATATCTTGCATGCTTTACAGCTGTTACATTTTATGAATCCACTGTGTCAATCTTCTAACCAATTATATGGTTGATTGTCCTGAAAGTGATTGTTTACCAATTGATCCTTTAATGGTCGCACAAAGGCAGGACCCGAGAGAGTTGTTAAAGTGCAGTTTGGTCACCCAAGTAGGACACTAGCTTTTCCCAAAGGGAACCATTGGTTATGTTGTGACCAGAGACCAGTAGACCAATGGAAACTGGACTGTTGCTGGACCCACCAAGACTTTGAGGGACATCGACCCCTGTTGGTAAAGTTGCCCCACCAAGACCATGGACCAAGAGGTAGCCCCAGGGAGACCCCCGTCAACTGCACAGCATCCTCAGCATCCTGCAGCATCTTCAGCATCCTGCATCCCTTGCATCAGGACCACTCCATTGAAGCCTACGGCGGTTCGCCAATAGAGCTTGGAACTGGAATAGAGACTGCTTTGATTACAATGTAACTGTCTTCCAACTCCTTACTGGTCCCCTTGACCTGCTCCCTGCCGGAGTTGGTTGCCCAAAGTGGGCCAGAATACCCAAACACAACATACAAAAGTTTTACAAACAACAGTAGTTACCAATGCTTTTTTGCATTTTGAGTGAAAAGCTGTGATTTACGTTTTACTTAAAATTCTATATCGCTGTAATCCTCAGGTCAATTTTGTTTGTTTCGGTGTCTAAACATTCAAAAAATGATATCTGTTTTTATAAATTGCTGTTGGATTTGTTTCCTCATCAATCAATTTTTATTCAATTATGGAAATAATCAAAACGAGCATTAAAAAAAATGATAAAATAGATTACAACAAATATAAAGTGCATAGGATTTATTATAAATAAAACTAAATATTAATTGAATTGGGCCAGCACAGAGTATTTTTTTAAACGGTCCCCACAGAGTTCATACAGCAGTATCAGACATCATACGAAGAAAACAAAATGCCGGTCTATGTTGTCGAAAACCATGATATTTTAAAATGGTTAATAAATATCTGTGTCTAAAGGACTCAGAGTATTTACTAAAAAGAGTAAAGTGTACCAACATCTGAAGAGAAGTGTCGGAGCAGGAACAGACAACTATATGCTTTGAATAGTACTCCCCCAGTGGGAAACAGACATTGCTTCTATTTGAGCCTATGTGGACCTTGGTCAAAAGTGAACTTTCCCAGACAATTTTCACCTGGGAAAATAAGGTTCAAGTTCCACACGTTTTAAACACTATGGGGCATATTCACAAGGAGCTATCGCCAAATTAACAGCACTTTATGGGAGCCAAATATACCACCCCATTCACAAGCTGGTGCTAACAGCCCACAGCACCAGTTTACCCGCGATAGCAGCCGCCAAAAACATCGCCACAGAGGACCTCCGCAACTATCGCTAATGAGATGCAGAGTAGGCGTTCCCATGCAAAAAGCCACGAAAAAATGACAACTCAACATTCACAACGACCAGCCAGATCTGCGATAAGAACACAAAACACGTGATAAGGCGAGTTAGCAGCAGGAAATTAACACCTGCTCTGACCTGGTGTAAAGTCGGATGGCAACCTGCACCACAAAAGGGAGCCCAGCCCAGGGCCTCATCGGAAGGACAATAGATGCCATGGAGCCACTCATCATGCCGCCCAGACACCCAAGAGGGGCACAACACCCACCCAGCACCCCCCCGGACCACCACAGAGGCAGCGCAGACAAAGACTGGGGCCCCCAGGAAACGCACCTGCCTCACAGGCCCGACTTCTGACAATGTCACTGTCCACTAAGGCTGAAAGGGACAACCATCCTATGCATCCTGGCCATCATTGCCTAATAGGCCTACGGCACCAACACAGTGGACAACCAACATCCCACCCCACACCAAGCTGATGGCTGTGCTGCACCTGTTGACCCCTGGCACACCCTAACCAACACCCGCCAGTGTCGACGGAGTGTCACAGCCAGCCACATCTAAGTCCCCCACACCTGTCCTGGACATCACCCTGGCACCCCAGTCCCCATACGTCCAACATAATGCACAGGAACCGCTAGAGACCAAGAAAGGACCATACGCTATAGCCGGATGCACGCATGTGTTGGGGGAAATCCGCTACACACATGTCCCACCTGTGCCCCCTGGTGACACAGCACACAATGAGCATCAGCACAACAGGAAGCACACGTCACACATCAATGTGCAGGCAACATCAGAACACCGTGGTACCTTCACCAATGTGGCCTCCAAATACACAGCCAGTCTGCGTGATCCCTTCACCCTCTGACAGTCCATCAGCAACCAGCGTTCCCAGGATGGCATCAAGGGAAATGCACAGCCCCTTGGCAAGTGCCAAATTAACACCCCACTCACCTCAACTCCACAACCATGCAATCCACAACTCTGACAATGCACACGTCACAAAATCACAACCAACATGCACAACAACATGTCCACCCACCAGACACGATAGAACAACTTACAATGGTAACCTGGGCAAGCCGTGAACATGACCAATCAATGGCATGGCACCTCAGCCACACAATAGTCGAATGTGGGGAGAGGTGGCAACCAGGCATGTGTGAAGGATGCAGAAGGATGCAGTAGACCCATGATTGGGAAAGTACACAATACCAAGACTGGCGGTGATGTGCTGGACAGATCGCAGTATGCATAACACACCCATATCCAGGGCGACATACACCTCTGGTGTTTGGAGTGTAGTGGACTGTGGACGTAACCATGTCACCTCAGCCAGTGGGGCTCATCGCAGAAATGTTGCCTGTTACGCCCCCTGTAAGCGTGAGCAGAGTAGGATGACCCGGCGTACGCCAGGCCAGCATAGGGGTGTGAATAAAAAGCATGTAGCCCTGGGCGTGGTCCTCTTCTGGAAATCCCAACGTCTCTGCCACGGCAGCGCCTCCCACCCCACCACGAGGCCGACACCGTCCTCGTTAGCAGGGTTGCCTGCGAAAGTTGCGTTGTAAAGGCACTGCGTGGTAAAAGTTACGTTGTAAAGGTTGTTTACCGTCCCTGTGGTCTTGTTGTATGCATGAGGGCCCTGGACCCTACGACATTACGTTGTGCTATGTACATCGGATGCAGACATGTCACCGCAGGCAGTGGTTTGGAGCTTGGACATGTAGCTTTGTCATCACCTACTCAATTCATAAGTGGAGTGGCCAGGGCCGTCATACGCATAGTGAACATGTGTGTGTGACTGCTATTTGAGAGCCCCTGGGTGTGGTTCCGTACTGTGAATGTGCTTCTGCTTGTGTCTCTATGGCAGTGTGGGTCTCCTTAGTGGGGTGTGGGTGGGCCCTGAAGGGTGATAGACACCTATGTATGTGTCCTTGTTTGCATTCCATGGGTTCGGCCCCCACCCACACCTGTTGGGCCACCTCCTTTTAGCATGCTGACACATGGCATTGGGGTGCCATGTGTGAGTGGGTGAAGTGTCGCGAGCCAGCGGTGCTTGCGGGTGCTTCCTGCTGTGTGGTCTGTTGCAGGCTCGGGGTTCCCCCCTGAGTAGCTTGGCTGGCTGGGTCCTGGTGGGGGTTGAATGAGATATCCATGGGCTGTTGTAGGGCTTCGGTGTAGACAGTGTGGTAGTCCTCTCCGGCATTGCTGATGTATTGTATTCTGTGCTCTGCTGAAGGTGTTGTGTGCCCCTCTGCGATGTGAAGGAGAGGTGAATGTTGACTTTGTGTTAAATTGTATGTTGGTGCATTGTGCTGGTTTGCATGCAGACTGTATGGCAATGTACATTGTGACTGTTTGGGGTGTGCTGGATTCTTCTGCGGGACAGTGTATATTTGGACTACATGACGAATGTGAGGTTGTACGCGCACATTTCCATTTCACAGTTTCCGGTCCTGTCAGGTGTAGTAGGCATGTTTCTGTGCATGTGCGGAGCCAGTTGTGTCCTCTGTTCTGCAGTGTCGGCTATGCACGTTGTTTCATGTTGTCGTCAATGTGGGTGTGCTGTTCGTGCTATGTGTGTGTGCTGCAGTGTGCCAAGGGGATCTGGGACATTTTCCTGGGTGATTGTGGGTGTGCAGTGTGCTACACCTCATTGTGCATGTATGCCATTGTGCACATCTCCCCCGTCACCCGATGTCCTGTTCGTTGTACTCCCTGCTGATGTTGTGTCAGGTCCTCTCGAGCTGTGTCTGTACTCCCTACTCCTTCCACTGTCTCCACACTGATGACTGTGGCCTGGGTTTCCTCCAGCTCCTCTGGTCACGCTGGACTCCTACCTCCTGTCGCCGTTGCTGCCTTCCTGTTGGCAGCATATTGGTGCCTGGTTTAGGTAGTCATGTCATGCCGGTGCCTATTGGCCTCCTGGATTGGCCTCCTTGGCACCCAGACTGCAATCCAGGTGGTCTGCTAGTGGGTCAGTTGCTGGTAGTGTTCTGTCACCTCCGTGACGCTGGTCTTGTTTTCCTGCGGTCAGAACCCTTTCTTCCTCTCCCTCTTTTCCTTGGCCTTCCCCGACCAAATTGTTCCTTGCTGGTAGTCTGTGGGGGTTGTGGGGTTCGAGTTGGCCTCTGCGCTGGGTCAGGGGCATCCATGTTGCTACGTGCTTTGGCTTGTTTGTGGTGTATTTTTAAGGTTGTTTTTATGGTGCATTGTCCCACACTAGACGTGTAGGATTTGCAGGCTGTTAGGGATTATGTCCCGTTTAGGGTCTCCTCCTCTTTCTTTATTTTATGTACACCGGTCACCTGGTCTAGAGTAGGCAGGGCATGGGAAATAAAGACTGCTCCTACCTTTGTCTCCTCGCTTGGGTTTGCTTCCGGTTGCCTTTGCCTGGATTTCGGAACCTGTGACTTCTTCAGCCTTCCGTGACCCTTCCTTGCTCCCTTCATTCTTCCCGGTGGTTTTTTGGGACCGGCGGCTGTCGGTCCCAGTTTTGGTAACCCTTTCCTTGGGAACGCTCTGGAGAGCATTTTGTGTAGCGTCCCTGCCTGCCTTCATTCTTCCTTCTCATTTCCTGACAGTTTCTTACGCGGCTGCGTAGTGAAACTAGCCCCGTTTCCGGTATTTTGTGAACCTCTTAGCCTCGTTGTGTGAGGTTTTTGGTGTCTTTTCCAGACTGTGGCAACCTTAGAAGAGATATTGATTGTGTTTGAAGCCCGAGCTTGTCGGTGACCACCGAGTCGCGCTACGTCAGAATTTTAGTACCCTACACCTTGTGGAACTGTGATAAACAGTTTTTTTTCTGTCATTAGACGTTTTCCCTCTGACTGAATACGGAGGTGGGAGAGCCTTTTTCTTTTTTTATTTGGAGCTTGGAGCATACAGAACCTTATTGCTGCTCTGCCTTCCAATTCCTGCCGGTCAGCTCATAAGACGTCCCAAGATCTCGCTGCCGGTAAGAGGGTGGTTTGTACGACGGAAGGGGGATTTGTGTGTACATGAGTACAGAAACAGCTGGTTCTTGGTGGTGTCCCATATTTACCCCAAAATATCGTGTGCTTTTATCCTTGGATCCAGGTATCTGGTTGGTTGTGGGTTGTTTTGCTACGTCTGAGACCAGCAAGCAGCAGGAGCATTCACGCCTTCAGAAAGCTCACCGGAACTCCAGTTTATCTTCTCTGTTTTGTGTCTGTCTCCCACCCTCTCCCTGTGCTCCTGTGGTAGTGTGCTGTATTTCTAACCGGTACACGGCCTAGGGGTTCGGATAGAGGATTGGGTTACTCTTCACCTCTGCAGTGTTGGGCATAGTCGGATGGTAAAGGTAACACAGGCCTGTGGCTAGTTTTCTCTACTGTTTGTACCTCGGTTGGCCTCATCTCATGTTTTTTTGCGGTCACGTATCGCATTTTTGCGGTGTGGCGTCGATTTTCCTGTGGACATTTGCGCGTTATCTGGTGTCTATCGCATGCTACCGCTGCGTTGTGAATTCCACGTTAACACAGGGTTATTTTCCAGCGATAGGGTGTGATGTTGAAAGTTGCGTTACGCTACTCTTGCAGTAGTTATCACACATTCTTGTGAATATACCCCTATATATTCTCTCAAAAAGGTTTTCTCCAATTCTCTGCCCTCTCTAGCGGCAGATGCCAACCTCAGAAATAACTCGTTACCCTTCTGCTCTCCCCTTTGTGCAGCAAGTATGGAGATAAATACAACTCAAGCCTGCCCAACAATTTGTCAGTGCTCCTAATATAGCTCAGCCACGGAATCTTGTGTCCAGAATTACATGCTAAACAGTCAGTAATCACATCACGGCTAAATGCAGTATGTTGGTTCCCCCACAGCATAAACCAAAGGAGGAGTGGGAAGCATTTCGCATAATCTTCCACATAGGTCAGGCTCAGCTCCTCACAGGGCCGTTTCTAGGTGTTTGGCCGCCCTAGGCGAGAATGGAAAAATGCAGCTCCCTCCCTTTTTCTACGCACCACACCTCACTCAGACACCCTGCCCGTCACCTCACCCCTCACAGTGCTGCTACCAAGTAACCCAGCTCTCACTCAGTGTTTTTCGCCAGTCCGGCTGTGACCATGAGGACGAGCTCGGAGTCTCGGACTCGGAGATAATGATTCACTGACTTACAAGCCGCCGCCTCATTTTCATTTAACATTAGCAGGCCTCTGAGGCCTGAGTGAACAACATAGATTGCAGCCGATATATATATTTATATTTATTTTTGCCGCCAGCGGCCTTCGCTGACTGCGCGGACTCACCGGTGCACTGCTCAAGTCACGTACGTCTCCACGACCACCACGGCTGTGCTGTTTGCACTTTGCAGGCTCGTGGTGCTGTGGTGGAGTCAGACTGTCGGGGAGACAGGAAGAAGAGGGCCGGGAGTCGGGACCGGACGGGACAACAAGACTGTGTGGCAGCTGCAGTATTACTAATAAATTATTGACAAAACTCAGGTTAATTCACGGCCATCACACTGTTCACACAGGGGGCACGGGCACCAGAGCAGCGCGCCAGCCGACTGTGCGACACACACAGTCAGTACCCCACGCGCGCCGAGAGAGATCGATGGTGGCACTGGTGCGCCGTGCATGTCACGCGTCACCGTCACTGGGCTGCCCTCCCTGGCTGAAGCACTGCTCACGGATTGGCCAAAAATGTTGCCCAGTGCCATCATTGGTAGCGCTATCCAGCGCTACAAGATTGACGGCCCTGGGGACCCACACATAGCACTAGTGTGTCCGTCCCGACCCACACACGCCACTAATCTAGGGTGCGCGCCGCCCCCGCCACTAATCTAGGGTGTGCGCTCCACGCTCGGCTCTAAAGTTTAAACTGCACAACATGATGTCACAAGCAGCAGGTGCGCTTGCACAGTGCACTCCACAAAATGATTTTTTTTGTCACAACATAATGCCGCCCTCACCATTTTGCCGCCCTAGGCGGCCACCTAGTCCTGCCTAATAGCAGAAACGGAAGGACAAAATGGGGGCTACATGGCCCTTAAACTAACAGTCTCCTGCAAAAATAATTTCCCTCTTGTGGTAATATAGAGCAATCCCAATACCACCATATCTCGGCCCCAGAGGTCAGAACTGGCAAGCATGTGGGTTCATAGACTTCTAACAGCGCCAGTATGGGATTACTGCCCACTCTGGATGTCAGCCCGAACATGGCCCCAACTGCATGATTGAAATGGAACTTCAGTTAGAGATTCACGGTAACCAGCTACTTCGAGAATCGAAGGTTACCCTTAAGTAAGAAAAATCGCTGACCCAGCGTGATGTTTTAGTCTTAAATTGAAATGGGTGTAATTTTGTAATGGTGCTTCCCATATACCATAATATAGGTTTTTGTGATGTTGGCCTCCAGGTCTAAGCCATCTATGACCATCACGAAAGCATCCTCGGCCACCTGTTGTAGACTAGCTTAGGAATGTGCAGCCCAAGATTCTCTGCCTCTCAGAGAGGTCCTAAATGATTCTATTACCTCTCAAATTAGCGAAAGAGAACCCTCAGCAAACCAATGAAACATGTTGTAACTTTAAGAATCGTGTAATAAAGTGCTCTGGTAAAACCTCCCCCCCCCCACATACCCCCACCCGTCCCGTTCTCCGGCTACTGAGCAATATTAACTTCCTATGAGATCAGTCGATAAAAATACCAATCCTAACTGGGACTTGCCACTTATTGGATTTCTTTTGTGTTGTGTGACTGTCTTATTTCGTTGTTTTGGTACTTCTGAATGCTTTACACTTGCAGCCTGATTCATGTATGGGCCGTTTTGCGTGGCCCTAATAGCGAATCATAGCGACTCGCTATTGAGGACACGCAAAACGGCATTCATGAAGGAATTGCTACTTAAATAGCGATTCCTACATGTTCTTTATTTGCGAGTAGCAATTTGCTACTCGCAAATACTCCCCATTCATTCCTATGGGCCAAGAGGCCCATAGGAATGAATGGGGATTTGCAAGTAGCAAATTGCTACTCGCAACTAAGATAGCGATTTTAAGGGTGCCAGGGGTGTCCAAAGGACGCCCTGTAGCACCCCTAAAATGCACTTTTGGACAGGTGTTGCGCACACACATGTCCAAAGGACATGTGTGTGTGCTACATGCAACTTTGAAAAATGCTTTTAAAAGCATTTTTCTGAGTTTTTGCTATTTACCGACAGGTCTGACCTGTCGGTAAATAGCGGCCCCAAAAGTCCAATATCGCTATTTTGTTTTGTGTCATGAATAGCATTTGAGGAATCTCTATTAGAGATTCCTTAAATGCCATTCCACGCAAATATGCGAATTCTTACATAGCGATTTTTGCATTTGGTATCATGAATACCAAATGCAAAAATCGCACTCGCAAAGGGCCAGATTCTCAGAATCTGGCCCTTTGCGAGTGCAATTTACCTACATGAATCAGGCTGTTGATCCTTTATTTAAGCCTGACTGCTCGAAGCCACAGCTCCCAGGTTTGAGTGAAAGGTTTTCCAAACGAACCTGACTGGACCCAAGTCAGTATTGTGAGTGTATTTACAAAGTGAGGTCACACAACCACGCCATATAATACACCACACTCCTCATAAGTAAATAATACAAAGGAGTAAAATAAATGCCACACTGACTGGCCAAGAGGCAGGGTGCAAGGACAATAATAAAGGCTTAGAGGAGTCTCTTTTAGGATTTTGAGGCAGGAAAAAGTGACTGGGAGAATGGCAAGAAAAATGACGTGGGATGATGATGGATGCTTCAAATTGGCAGCACCAATGTTTCTGATATAAATCCTCCCTCTTTAGTGGGGATCAAAAGTGGGACCCTGAGGGTTCCCTAAGAAGTGAGCAAATACTGGTGAGTCGGTAATTCCCACTGTGATTTTCCTGGTAATTCCTCATTTTCCATCAGAATCTTACCTGGAGACTTCATCTCCTTTCAGCAGGTAGACAGAGAAGGTAAAATATCAATGACCATTGATCTTATAACCAGGGGTGTAACTTCGGGAGGGGGGTGTTTAGGGTGTTACACCCCCCTATTAAATGTATTCTCTAGTAAATAGTTGAGTACAGGTGCATGCGGCAGCATATGGTGAGGTAGCTGTCAGATTTCACATAGAATGTTTACGTGCACACACAAACAAAAACATACACACATGCATACACTCTCTCATACTTCTAAAAACTGTTGGTGATATTACAAAACATTGGGACATATTTAAAAGCCCCTATAACCACAGTAACGCCACTTTTAGTGACATTAATGTGTCGATATAGGCTTCGCCTTATTCATAAGGTAGCATTAAGCCACTTAACGTGGCTTAACCCCTTCGATGCGGATGACAAAGCCAGCTCGTCATGCGCGTTACCTGCGCTGCGCGGATGACGAGCTGGCTTTGTCACAAACCGCGTTTTTTAAAAATTTCAGCGCACAGCGGGAAAACCCGCTAGCGCGCA
Source organism: Lissotriton helveticus (assembly GCF_964261635.1). Classification (NCBI taxonomy): domain Eukaryota; kingdom Metazoa; phylum Chordata; class Amphibia; order Caudata; family Salamandridae; genus Lissotriton; species Lissotriton helveticus. The sequence continues at coordinate 578,313,377 of NC_136073.1, read as the reverse complement.
TGCGGTTAACATCACCTTGTGGATAAGGCACCCTTACACGATATACTTAGCGTGAAAGGGGCGGGCAATGGGTTAGGGTGGGCGTTCCGGGGAAACATCCAATGATTTTGATGCTGCCTCATATTTACAAGGGTGGCCTAAATATGGGGCAGCGCCAAAGGAGGAGAAATGTTTCATTTCTCCTCGTTTTTGCTTTTTCCATGTGTACATGGCACAGCAAAACAACATTGATTGTTTATGTGCAGGTAGGTGTCCCTTCCTGCAAATAAATATTCATTAAAAAAATGAGGTTTTTCAACTTCTATATGTGGTGCATTAAGTGCCACACACAGAAGTTTCAAAATGCCATTTCAGATTGTTTATGTGCAGGAAGGGACACCTTTTGCATTAAACAATCATTCTGCTCAACGCAGGCATCCTTGCACTGCGGTGCATGGGGGCCTGCGTTGGCATCAGGCAGCTAAGTTAGTGCCAGCGCAGTGGGAAATGCAAGGCTGCACCATATTCTTGTTAATGTGGTTTAGCCAAGCGTTTCAGAGGTGGCGGAGTGCGACGTTAAGCCAAGGAGGCTAACGCCACGCTCCGCCACTTCCTTGTAAATATGCCCCCTTGTCTTTCAAGTTGCCCTAGCAACCCGCACTGCTATCCCCGCCCACTGCCTCTTAAGCCCCCTTATTCTCCGCTTCTCAAATAATATATTTTTCAATGATCTGCCAACGTGATTGTTGGGAAATTAGAAGCCCCTCAATACTACTGGCCAAACTTTGCCCCTGCTTATAACACCTGTTACCAGCTGAATCCGGATGACAGGGAACCTCATAACGAGTTCCTAAATCCAGGATAACAGCCACCTACAGTTTAAAGAATTGGAAATAGTGAATCTAGTTAGCAGCCCCCCTGGTTTCATCTTCCTCTAAATAAGGACCTCGACCTCCTGCTTGAAAGGTCAGCGGCTACCTGCTGCTGGACACCTTGCACTCCCCTTCGGGGCGGATTTTCACCATCCCAACAGTTTGCCCCGATCTTCTCAGGGCTCGTGCTCCGAGATGCTTGTGTGCATCTGGTTTTCTCGCGCCCTCCGGTTTTTTGCAATGTAGCGTGAGAACCCGACGGTCCTCCTAGACCACAATTAATGTTTGTAACTTTTTTAATTTAGGGATGTGTAAACCTCTATTGTTTAACTAAGATCTTTAATCTGTCTGTCGAGGGATGGAAGAAAAGTAGACGCTAAAGTGAAAATGGGCCGTGATAACAGGCTGTTGGAAGTGCGCTTACTTGAAATGTAGTGAAATAATTACTATTTTGTGCTTCAAAGTGTTTTGTCTGTGCAGCGGTTTTTGAACGTTTGAATTCATGGTATCTGGTAGCGTCCCGAGTCCCGACAAAAACAATCTGTAAAAAACAAGCATGGCGCAATGGAATGCCATGTTCGTTGCTATCTTAACCACGTATAGCTATGGGTAAAAAAATATTTGTCATTTTTTATGTTTTACATTTACTTTTTTAGCAGTGTCTACTGTTGTGGACAGCTCAGATATAAAACTAACAGCCTGATTCATCATTCTCCCGTTTTGCGAGCCCCTAATAGCGATTCATAAGGAATCGCTATTAAGGACTTGCAAAACGGGATTCATGTAGGAATTGCAAAAAAAATTGCGATTCCTACATGTTCCTTATTTGCGATTAGCAAATTGCTAATCGCAAATAAGGAATAGCTCCCCATGCATTCCTATGGGCCTACAGGCCCATAGGAATGAATGGGGAGTTATTCCTTATTTGCGATTAGCAATTAGCTAATCGCAAATAAGGATGCGATTTCAAGCGTACAGGGGTGTCCAAAGGACACCCTGTAGCACCCCTGAAATGCAACATTACACAGGTCTTGCGCACACACATGTCCAAAGGACATGTGTGTGTGTAACATGCAAAAGAAAAAAATGCACTAAAGTGCTTTAATCTATTTCTTCGCTATTTACCACGAAGTCAGACTTCGTGGTAAATAGCGGCCAAATATAGCGATTTCGCAATTTAAATTTGGTTGATGAATTGCATTTAAGGAATCTCTAATAGAGATTCCTTAAATGCAATTCCTCGCACAATAGCGAATTCTATAATAGCGATTATTGCATTTGGGATGATGAATCCCAAATGCAATAATTGCGCTCGCAAAGGGCCAGATTCTCAGAATCTGGCCCTTTGCGAGCCGATTTTCGGTTCATGAATCTGGCCGAAAGTTCCTTATATAACATTTGTGCTCTTTGCGTATATATTGATCACGCTAACAATTTTGGATAATGGAAATAAAGTACATTTTTATTGGTTAGGTCTATCTATTTCCCACTTTATTTCTGGCGGTAGGTGAGTTTAAATTTGGTGTATGGTACTTTTTTTAATGAAATAATGCTTAGAATGTAGTAAAATCATGTCAAACGGTATGAGTAAAAGTCACTTTCTTTCTTTCCCTTTTTTCAAAACAAATGTATTTAAATTTTACTTTGGGAGCAGTATATCATGTATGTAGTGGAGTCGTAAAAAAAAAAAAGAAAAACCAAATCACAGGTGATTCCATATCTAGATCCACATAAAGATGATACTCACATTCAATATAAGCATTCTAATTTTAGGTAGTCGCATTTTGTGTACTTGCCCACTCAATTTCTAAAATCATATAGATTAACCTCGATCTTGATGCATTTCACATTTTCAATTGTTATAAACATTCCATGCCCCTCATCTCACCTTTACATTCCCCTCTAACAAAGTGTATTGATCTGAAAATCTTTTGGGGTTGGCATTACTCTAGCCCTTTGGATTAGAAATAGAGAGGGTAAATCAATCTAATACCAGTTGTCCCCTGAAAGATGTCTGAAATGGCTCCGAAATTCTCACAAATGTTGCCAGTTTATTCTTTATTGTTGTGGTTGATTTTTCCATGGTATACAAGTTCCAAGCTTTAGTCCACCACATATTTACAGAGGGAGGATCAGGTGCTTTCGATTTGTGGGCAGCCGGGCCGGACTGGCTACCGGGCAGTTGTGTGTACTACCGAGCAGGGGGATGATTTCGTTGATGGGGACCTGTTTGCTTTTTTTATTTCAAAGCGCACGCAGGTCCCCATCAACGAAATAAGCCCACACCACAGAGAAATTAGCCCCCAGCTCGGCAGCACACACAACTGCCCGGTAGCCAGTCCGGCCCTGGTGGGCAGCTATCAATCTGCCTGCTAGCAAAGAAAGGGGGAGATAAATGTACCCATGTGTGACGAGAGCAGCTACAACCCCTCTTCGTCTGTGTCTCCCAGCATAGCTATCAGTGGGTCTAAGGGAATTTGGAGAAGCGTGGCTCAATGGTTAGAGCGGCAGACCCTGATGCAGAGGTCTGGCCCGGGACCAGGGTTCAATTCCCGCCTCAGCGGCTCTTGGACTCAATCTCCCCGGACCTGATAATTCTCGCCTCAGTGCCTAGTCTAATCATGGGTCCCACTCTGTGACTCTGGGCAATAGCTTGCTTAATCTCCACAACGGCCCCAGCAGCGCTTGGATACCTGGCTTCACCGTGGGGGTGCCCAGGAGTGGACATTTCACATGGAAAAGCCAGGAAGGGTTCCACAGCGGTATGAGTGCAGCGCCGGGATACCCCGTTGCGCGGGCAGCTGTGCGCTTTACAAATACAACACATTTACATTTACATATGTTAGTGATCTATCTTATATGAGACAGAACATCTCCAAAAATTCTTAGTCACCCCACTTTCCCACTACATATGACTGTATGTGTTCTTGATCGTCAGCCCATCTGTTATGTGTGACCAAGTTCAGGAAATCCAAATGTGGTCTCTACTCCCCCCTGTGCTTTTGTGTTTTTTAACCGTTTTAGTGGCTAGCAACAGGATACCAGTTGGTGACAGAGCGCTTTATAAATTCTATAAATAAAATAAATACATCTGTGCAACCCCTCATTCACCAGTCACGGCTTTCAACCTTACAGGTGTCAAATACTACCTTAGCACTACTGTATTTTTGCTTGCTTTGTTCTGTGTGCATATGGATGAGCTCACCACTCTTTGCCAAATCATTATCCGGGAACTTTTGGGTATTTCGACTTCTAAGTCTACCAACCATTTAGAGGTATTCAGCAAACATTCCAACGGAATGCCAAGTTCGAATGCTTTGAATATATACAAGATATAGCTTTCAATGTCTCTCCTTCGGAGAGGATATCTTCCATTTTTGTGGTATCTATTCTTCTACCCCTCTTAACAGATTAACCCAGCTCCAGTGTTGGAGCTGGGTTAATCTGTAGATGTCTTTCTTATTCAATTGAGAATCTATAGCACATTGTTCTCTGCTTTTGAGCACGATTCCTTTGTGTAAAGAGCGCAATATAAGGGGCATATCTTCTGTCCAGATAGAATATCCTCTGTCGGCCATTCCTGGCTCAAAATCATGGTTTCATGTCATTGGGTTGAAGGGAGATGGGTATGTGGTTATTTTGTTCATTCGAACGGCTCGGCTTCAGTATCTTCAAGTCATTTTAGGGATTTCAAGCAGGGGACCTAATTTATTATGAGTGCATGGGGTAGCTCTATGACATTCCTTTGAAAAATGTTACATTTGTTGTGTTCCAGCCTACACCGGGACTTATTAAGAGGTGAGGACCAGCCTAGTGTAGTGTAGCTATCATATACCTATCTACGTCTGGCGCTCCCAATCCCTCTCAAGTAGAGAATGGCTCATCAGTGTTCTTGCAGCTCATGGGTTTCTGCTGCCCCAAATAAACCTCCAGATTTTCCTCTGGATATTCTTTTTTCTTTTTTTAATTGTTGTAATTATTTTTTCATTGCAGCAAAAACATACAAAATAAAAAGAAAACAACAAGACAACAAAATTGGCAGACAGTGCACGTGGAGGCAATATTGTTAACAACTGAAAGGACTAGCAGTACTGAAGCCATCACTGACAAGAAAGAAGAACATAAGCCAATTGTGGGATCCCGCCCATCCACAGAACCAGTACATAATGCACCATTATAGTAAAACAGGTGCCCATCTACTCTCATATGTACTACTGCATACTCAAACATTCCATGTTGCGACTGACACTCTGCTACCTTCTCTCGAAGATTATAAAGACAGAACTTACTCCAGTTAAACTAGAGCCCCGAATGGCGGACAAATTCTGTCAAAGCCATCACCATCCCTTGTAGATCATCATCCTCCCCCTCAAATAGAATAACATATCGTCCGCATAAAAAGAAAGGAATATACATTTACCAGTGAGGCAAAGACCACAGTAGTGGTAGCCTAGATGAACCGTTCGAGCAAAGGCTCCATTGCCAGAGCAAACAATAAGGGGACAGGGGACAATGCTGTTGGGTGCCCCATTCCACTGCAAAAGCTTCCGATATCAGAGAGCTGGTGCGATCCTAGCAAGCGGGTGAGTGTAGAGGAGCTTCCTCTGTCTGGCAAAGGCAAGGCCTAAGCCCAAGCCGAACATGGTTGCATATAATAACTCCCATCAGATGAGTCAAAGGCCGTTCCAATGTCCACCGAAAGGACCAATGCCCTCTGCAGCAACCTCTCATGTTGATCCAAAGCAAGAAGCAGCTAGCAAATATTAGGCATAGTACTACATATTGGGAAAAAACACTTCTGATCAACATGCAGCAGAGATCACATATGAGAAAGCAAGCGAGCGGACAATACCTTACTCAGGTTTTTATAGTCTGTGTTAAGCATTGAAAGTGGGTGATAGGAATCCAGGAAGAGGGTCTCTTTATCTTTCTTTGGAAGTGACACAATAGCAGCCTTGCACAGAGAAGAAGGAAGTAGACCCCATTGCAGAGAGTCATTAAAGAGTCACTAAAGAGGGCCACAAGTTTGAGGACGAGAACCAGAGCATACGCTGCATATAATTCTATAAAGAGTCCATCTAGGCTGGGCACCTTCCCTCTCGCCATGTCCTTAATTGCACCCCAGACTTCCTGTTCGGTGATATCCACCCCAACTGGTTCACCTCTTCAGAACTGAGCAAAACCGTCAAAGAGTTCCCAATATAACTCAGCATGTCCGCATCATTACACCTGGGTTCTGTCGAGTACAACTCACTATAGTGGTCAGAAAATGCCTGACTGATCCCATTCTGAGTGAAGACGTCCTGCCCTGAGTCGCGTACTTGGAGGATGGTATGGCCCCGGTTCTCGGCCTAAAGGAGCCACGCCAGTATCCTCCCTGACTTATCTTTATCAGCATGGGCCCAGGCCACATATGCCCCCATAGTCAAAGCGAAGCAGGCGTTAGATCATCTCAAATAATTTCTCCCATTTCTCCAGTGCTCTGCACCTCCCTCTGGTGTTCCCCCCAACTCGCACGGAAGACCACCAACCACTATCTCCTGCTGCTGAATATCAGAACACAGTTGGAATTGTACCCGCACTTTATTAAAGATACAATAACCCCTAAGCACTACCTTCATGGCTTCCCATTCAACTCCCACTGATCAGGCCAAGCCTGCATTGTCGAGTCAGAAATTTGTGACATGGTCACCCAGTAAAATCCAGAAAGTCTGATCCCCCAGCATCGCCACGTCTAGGCACCAGTTCGGGACTTTGGTTCTAGTGGAGGACCAATGAAAGGTATATAAAAGGGGGAGTGATCAGAGTATGCCTTTACCAAGTATTTGGTTCCCACCACGCTACCATACAGAGTTTAACAGGTGTATACCCAGTCAAGCTGGACCTCAAGATCGTGCAAACCCAAATTGTAGGAGTACACATGAGAACACGGGTTGGGTGCCCTCTAATAATCAACAAAGTCACATTGTACCGTCCACGCGCACGCAGCTTCCTCCAATTTGGCTACCGGTGTATGGCGCAAGGGGGGGTGTGTGATATCTATCCAAGTCAATGTCCATCACACAATGAAAGCCCCCTCCAACAATCCTTCAGTAAGGCACAATGAGCGATAAGAGGGAGACCAACCCGGATAGGAACGCCAACTGATTAACATTCAGCACGTAAATATTCAATAACACTCCCCATCCCTACCATAACGGCCTTCTGGGTCTACGACTGCCCTATGCAACTGTAAAGGGACCCCAGGCATGATCCAAATAAGGGCGCTGTGAGAAAGTGGAATACGTGGTGACATACAGTTGACTCCCCAACGGCCCCGGAAGGCCCGGCTTTCAGACTCTATAAAATGAGTCTCTTGCGAAAATGCAATTTGAACCCCACTTTGTTTCAAATAAGCTAGGAAATTGTAACAATTAGTTGGGGAGGAAAAACGTGGCATATTGCACTTGATCACTTGAAACTGCGCTGGCATAATTGTTAAACCACCAGTCGAGGTACGCAGGAACTCTGTTCAGACCCAACACCACCGACAACATCCATGTCACACTACACCAAGCAAAGACAGTCGACTGTCCTACACATTCTGCCGGTAGGAAACAAACTTAAACAAGCATTTGCAATGCAATAGGTCTCGCATTAGGAAAGTTTGAGCTATTGGTATTGTAAATGACACATTTTTTATTTATGTGTTGGTTTTGAAAGTAGCGAAATTAATAGCTTTGTCATTTACAATGCCAATAGTTTTAACTTTCGCAAATGTGACACCTATAGCATTTGTAATGCAATATGTGTTGTATTTACGTGACTTAAATGTATTGATATTACAAATAATAATGGCTTTATTTAAAAAAAAAAAGAATTAATACTTAAATAAATGCTATTGTAATTTATAATAGCAATAGCTTAAACTTTTGTAAATAACTTATGTGAAGATTATGTTCAGTGTATTTTATTGTGACGAAAATCTAAGAACAGAAGTGAAATATTAACATCTTTTTGTGACCTTTGTAATAAAGCTTGAAACATTGAGGGAACATATTTGAACCAGTTGTTGTTGAATGGTTGCACAGATTGATGCTGTGGTGGCGTTGAGTGATGTTGTGGTGGCAACGAGTGATGCTGTGCTGATGCGATAGAGTGATTGCAATAGATAGAGTCAGGGTGAAAGATAGATAGAGGGAGGGAGGGCGATAGATAGATAGAGGGAGGGCAATAGATAGATAGAGGGAGGGCGATAGATAGAGGGAGGGCGATAGATAGAGTGAGGGCGATAGATAGATAGATAGATAGATAGATAGATAGATAGATAGATAGATAGATAGAGTGAGGGCGATAGATAGACAGATAGATAGAGTGAGGGAAATTGATAGATAGATAGAGTGATGGCGATAGATAGAGTGCGATAGATAGATAGAGTGAGGGCGATAGATAGATAGAGTGAGTGAGTGAGGGCGATGGACTGAGGGTGATAGATAGATAGATAGATTGAGGGGCGATAGATAGATAGTGTGAGGGCGATAGTTAGATAGAGTGAGGGCGATAGATAGATAGATAGATAGAGTGAGGGCGATAGATAGCTAGAGTGAGGGCGATAGATGGATAGATAGAGTGAGGGCAATAGATAGAGTGAGGGCGACAGATAGATAGAGTGAGGGTGACAGATAGATAGAGTGAGGGCGACAGATAGAGTGAGGGTGATAGATAGATAGAGTGAGGGTGACAGATAGATAGAGTGAGGGCGATAAATAGATAGAGTGAGGGCGATAGATAGATAAAGTGAGGTGGCCTCGTGGTGGACATGGTGGTGGTGGATGTGGTGGTGGTGGACGTGGTGATGGTGGTGGTGGACTTGGTGGTTGTGGACGTGGTGGTGGTGGTGGTAGTGGTGGTGGACATGGTGGTGGTGGGCGGTGGACGTGGTGGTGGTGGACGTGGGTGTGGTGGTGGTGGATGTGGTGGTGGACATGGTGGTGGTGGACGTGGTGGTGGACATGGTGGTGGATGTGGACGTGGTGGTCGTGGACGTGTTGGTGAATGTGGTGATGGTTGGGGTGGTGGTGGACATGGTGGTGGTGAGTGGTGGACGTGGTGGTGGTGGACGTGGTGGTGGTGGACGTGGTGGCGGTGGACGTAGTGGTGGTGGATGAAGGGGTGGTGGATGTGGTGGTGGTAGAGGTGGTGGAGTTGGTGGTGGTGGTGGAAGTGGTGATTGTAGACTTGGTGGTGGTGGACGTGGTGGTGATGGTGGAGGTGGTGGTGGGTGTGGTGGTGAATGTGGTGGTGTTGGTGGTGGACATGGTGGTGGACGTGGTGGTGGTGGGCGCGGTGGTGGTGGATGTGGTGGTTGTGGATGTGGTGGACGTGGTGGTGGTGGACGTGGTAGTGGTGGTAGTGACAGTGGTGGACATGGTATTGGTGGACGTGGTGGTGGCGGTGGACGTGGTGGTGGTGGATGTGGTGGTGGTGGACATGGTGGTAGTGGGCGTAGTGGTGGTGGATGAGGTGGTGGTGGTGGTGGACATGGTGGTGGTGGTCATGGATGTGGTGGATGTGGTGGTGGTGGACCTGGTGGTGGTGGAGGTGAGTGTGGTGGTGGTGGACTTGGTGGTGGTGGACATGGTGGTGGTGGACGTAGTGGTGGTGGATGTAGTGGTGGTAGATGTGGTGGATGTGGTGGAAGTGACGGAGGTGGTGATTTTGGACGTGGTGGTGGTGGGAAGTGGTGGTGGTGGCAGAGGTGGTGGTGGGTGTGGTGGTGGTGGATGTGGTGTTGGACATGGTGGTGGACATGGTGGACGTGGTGGTGGTTGATGCGGTGGTGATGGATGTGGTGGTGCCCAATGTTTAGAGGGGACTGGCCCCTTCACGCAACAATAGTTGTGTTTACACAACAGAGCTGCCGATTGCTCCGTCAGTTGTTGTCAAGGATGGTTTGGGTTTAGAAACCGGGTCTGTGGCACTTAAAACAAGGAAATAATTCTTCTGCTGTAGAAATCTACCTTTAGACATTTTTTCGATTTTTCATTTAGCAAAACAGCAGTTTTCGGAAGTCTGTAAGCTTTATGAAGAGTTTTAGAAAGCTCAAGAAACGTGGAGAGGTGCAAAGTTTCGCAATTTACTCCTCAGCTCAGTGTACCTCCTGGGTGTGAATGAAGCTTACATTACAGCTGCTTGTCCTGAATGTGTTTTGTGTGCGATGGTCAACTTTCTCTGCTTTTAGCATTGTACCACTTGGTCTGTGTGTGTCAGGAGATGCTGCACTGCTAGTGCTGATTGTAAAGGACTCCCTAAACGTGTGTGTATACACAGAAGGCCGCCAGTAAAAATTTCAATTACAAAACTATTGTGTACAAACATATATGTAAACAAATAGAAGATTGGACTGCAATTAATAAACAAGTATTTTCCACACCAAGACAGTCTTACCAGACTTGGAAACAGCGCTGTTCCTTCCGTTGACTGTGGACTGCTCCTACTCAACAATGTTCACTCCAAAGCCTGCCCTGCTCCACCTATGCCACGCAATGTTGGTGGCCCAAGAACGTCGAGAAGCTCCCAGGCCTCTAGCCCCTGTGCTGCCCCTCACCCTTCGACCCTTGTCTACAGCAGCCCAGCTCCAGAAGGAAGGGTTTCGCGCAGATGGCGAACACGGAAGACAGCGAAACTGAAACCGGGCTGTGACTGAGAGGGCGGGGGCTGCCCGCGCATGCGCGCTATTTGCTGTGAAGAGGGAGCCCGGAGCCGGCAGCTGAAGTCCCGGGTCCCGGGAGGGGGCCCGGGTGAAGTCCAGCGCTGCGGGGCTCCCATGCCGAGACTGACCCGCTGCCTGTCGAGGGAGAGAGGGACACGCAGAAAGAGCCAGGTGAGTGGGGGGGAATGTGTGCGTGCATGTGTCTGTGTGTGCGTGTGTCTGTTTGTGTGTGTGTGTGCGCGCGTGTGTGTGTGTGTCTGTGTGTATGAGTTATACACTTCCTGTGTGCCTGCGTGTGTGTGGTGCGTGGCTGTGTGTGTGCGTGTGAGCTTGTGAGTGGGGTGGGGGGGGTGTGAGTGGCGTGGAGGGGGGCGTGTGTGCGTGGCTGTGTGTGTGCGTGTGAGGCTGTCAGTGGGGTGGGTGGGGGACGCTAGTGACCTGAAAAGTACTCAATGGTCTGTAACTAAATATCTCTGCTTTTATTCCTGTGCTGTTTCATCTGCCATTGCATCTTTCACTGTAACTGGTGGCAAAAGCAGCTTAAAATCTGGGTATTTTCACGGTCAGTGGACAGGGGTGGGGAAGCACTTAATGTGCACGTGAGTGGGAGTCGGGTGCCCGAAAAGGAGGCGGCAGATCGCCTGTACACGCGATGCAAAGGACAAAAGCGCGCACACATGCTGAAATCAGAAACGGCCCTCCGCGACCTCCCAGCAGCATGTGAGACAGGAGATGTGCACGGCGCCGGGCTGGGCGTGCGCGCCCATGAGTTGAAATCGCCGAGGGAAAGCGTGTGCCCATCCCCTGTCCATCATTCCCAGCAAGCTGGCAACAATAGGTCTTTCGCTAGACGCGAGACCTAAAAACAAATCATAATAAAAAGCAAACAGACCCCCACTCCGCCCAGGACTGAGACAAACAACCATTCAGTCTGAACACCCCAGCACACAAGGCTCACCAGGGAGCCAAAATAGGGACCAACGGGCCAACAAGTTCCGTAATGGAGGAAGGTTACCAGAGAGGGGTGGGGCTAAAGAAGAAAGAAGCAGTACACCGGCATGCAACCAAATACGAGGGGATGTGCCCAGCAACCCCCGGCCCGACTCCCATACAAGTCTCGCTCACATCTGCATTAAACCCAGGAGAAAGAGGTCATAAAGTCCTCCCACTAACACAACAGTAGGAACAGATATTAATGGACGGCAAGGCAAAATGGTAGGACACTGCTGAAACAGATAGCATTAAACAACATCCAGAGTACACACAGAATATATGAGCTACACAATTAATCAACTCACCCACGCAACAGTAGGATCACGTAGAAATGAAGGGCAAGTCACGATGAGAAACAATTGTTAAAACAAGCAGTATTAAACAATATCACCCAGCGACCCCAGGGTAACTCCCAACAAAGTGTTCTTGAACCATGGAATAAAAGAGTCCCCAGACTCAGGCGGAGCTACAATGTTCCAGGGAGGGATGTGGTGTAGAATCCTCGCAGACCATCAGTGAAAGAGCAGCAGTCTCAACAGCTCGTGTTTGTTCCAATGCCACTTGAGAGGCCAGACCGCCCCTCTATGCCTAGATTGCTGGAGTCGGGGGAGTGAAGGGCACTGCAACTCCAGCACCTTTATCACAGAGTTCAAGCGGATCACTGACATAATATAGAATGACAAAATATAGACTTACCAAAATATAGTCACCAAAATATAGAATGCCAAAATATCGAATTCCTATCTACAAACAGGTAAGTACAAAAATATTAAATCCAAAATATAGTCTGTAAAAAATATAGTCAGTCAAAATATCGAATTTTTTTAAATGTCTTAAAAGTAATTCAAAAATTAATGAAATAATAAATATAATAAACTAAAACATACTTAAAAATACTCAAATAACCTTAAAATTAAGATATAATTAATTTAAGTTATTAATAAAAAATGTACAATATTTTACCGTAGGATAGCAGGAGGGTAACATTTAATATTCCCATTCCAGTGAGTGCAACAGTAGGGAAAGCGTTGGATAGCGTAGGGGTAAAAAATACTATTCCCACTCCAGAGAGTGCAACAGTAGGGAAAGCTTTGGATAGCGTAGGGGTAAAAATTACTATTCCCACTCCAGAGAGTGCAACAGTAGGGAAAGCGTTGGATAGCGTAGGGGTAAAAAATACTATTCCCACCCCAGTGAGTGCAACAGTAGGGAAAGCGTTGGATAGCGTAAGGGTAAAAATTACTATTCCCACTCCAGAGAGTACAACAGTAGGGAAAGCATTGGATTGCGTAGGGGTAAAAATTACTATTCCCACTCCAGTGAGTGCAACAGTAGGGAAAGCGTTGGATAGCGTAAGGGTAAAAATTACTATTCCCACTCCAGAGAGTGCAACAGTAGGGAAAGCGTTGGATAGCGGGAGGGTAAAAAATACTATTCCCACTCCAGTGAGTGCAACAGTAGGGAAAGCGTTGGATAGCGTAGGGGTAGAAAATACTATTCCCACTCCAGAGAGTGCAACAGTAGGGAAAGCGTTGGATAGCGTAGGGGTAAAAATTACTATTCCCACTCCAGTGAGTGCAACAGTGGGGAAAACGTTGGAAAGCATAAGGGTAAAAATTACTATTCCCACTCCAGAGAGTGCAACAGTAGGGAAAGCGTTGGATAGCGGGAGGGTAAAAAATTACTATTCCAACTCCAGAGCGTGCAACAGTAGGGAAAGCGTTGGATAGCGTAGGGGTAAAAATTACTATTCCCACTCCAGAGAGTGCAACAGTAGGGAAAGCGTTGGATATTGGAAGGGTAAAAATTACTATTTCCACTCCAGAGAGTACAACAGTAGGGAAAGCATTGGATTGCGTAGGGGTAAAAATTACTATTCCCACTCCAGAGAGTGCAACAGTAGGGAAAGCGTTGGATAGCGTAGGGGTAAAAAATACTATTCCCACTCCAGAGAGTGCAACAGTAGGGAAAGCGTTGGATAGCGGGAGTGTGAAAATTACTATTCCCACTCCAGATAGTGCAACAGTAGGGCAAGCGTTGGATAGCGGGAGGGTGAAAATTACTATTCCCACTCCAGTGAGTTTAACAGTAGGGAAAGTAATGATTTAATATATTATTAAAAATAAATTAAATATCAATACCAATAAAACATTAATTGAAATTAATAACCAATTTAATATTATGTAATAATTAATTAGAAATACAACTGCATATTAGTTATTAAAAATTTATAACCTATTCATAATTATTTAACAACTCATTAATTTTCAATAACAAAAACTAATTAATAATAAAAATTAATACCAATTAAAAATTAACTGTAAATTAATTATCAATACACAAAAAGTATTTTTAAAATGTAATTAATTACAATTACATTACTTCCCACCCTATTCCCCTATAAACCCACATCCCACTACAGAAAATACATTAATACAATTATCATAATTATCAAATATTTAATTAATACAAAATAATTACCAATTAATAAAAATTAATTGCCAATTAATAGAAATTAATTACCAATTAAAAATTAATTAACAATAAATTTAAAATCAATACCAATAAATGATAAAAATGATTTACTTAATTACAATTAAATTACTTCCCACCCTATTCCCCTATAAACCCACAACTCGCTACAGAAAATACATTTAGAAAATTAACATAATTAACAATTAATCAATTAATACAAATTAATTGGCAATTAATAAAAATTAATTACCAATTAAAAAATAACAATAAATTCAAAATGAATACCAATAAATAAATAAAAATATTTAATTAATTACAATTAAATTACTTCCCACCCTATTCCCCTATAAACCCACAACCCGCTACAGAACTAGAAAGCAAAATGTAATTAAAAATTATTAATAATTGCTAAAAATTAATATTTAATTTAATATAATTAAATTACTACCCACCCTATTCCCCTATAAACCCACAACCCGCTACAGAATTAAATTACGCAAAAATTAAATAACATAAAATTCATTACTTAAAATACATTAAACATACATTACAAAAAATAATATACACTTTTCACACATATACTAACATACAAAACACTTTAAAAAATTGATATTAGTAAAAAATCGATATATTTAATACCTATATTGTATACTTCGATATTTTGACTTTTATATTTTGAAAATCGATATTACTTACCTTAAATTCGATATTTTTAACCACTATATTGTGTCCATTCGATATTTTGTCCATTCTATATTTTTACTTTGATATTATGTCCATTCTATATTTTGGAATCGATATTATGACTGTTTACCAGTTCAAGCCAATGCCAGGCTGCAGACGGGTCAGTAAAGAAATGCACTTTGTCTTCGGCCTGAACCCACCGCCAGGCAGGGAGAAGCAGGAAGTAAATCAGTCTTAGGTCGCTCAGTTTCCTCTTCTCCACTAAAAATGATGCCCTCTGAATCTGGACCTGGAGAGTGAAATCAGGGTACAGCAGCACTTTTGAATTTATCCACAGCAAAATGGCCTTTCGGATGTGCCTATAGTAGGAGGTCGTCCCCATCACCAAAATGCAGAAAGTGCGCCCCAATTGCCTTGGCAGGCCTACAGGGTGAAGCAGTTGCGCAGGCACTCCATGCGCACGTTCTGAAGCAAATAACTACTTCCACCTCTTGTAACCAATCCTCCAAATAAGCCGACATGGACTCCTTCTCAATCCTCTCGAGCAGCACCACAATACAGACATTATTCTGGCACGCATGACCCTCCTGGTTGTCCCGCTGAGCTGCAGGGTGCCAAGTCTGTGCCTCGAGAGTTGTGATGCGGTGATCCGCAGACTGGACAGTGGGTGCCAGAGACTGCACAGTGCTCTCCAGCGAATGGACCCTCTACGACAGTTTCTGCAAATCTTCTTGGATTAGGCCCAATTGCACTTACAGTGAGTCAATTTTACCTTCCAAGTGTTTGCCAGAAGAATCAATGGCTACCAAAAGCGCCTCGAACTTGCCATCCATATAAGTCTTATCCCTAGACCCAGTGCCCTGATTGATCTCCTCGTGGGGGGATCTGGAGGCCTCATCCTCCTTGGACCATTGCTTGCGCCCGATGATAGTCTCAGCAAGGCACAAGGGAACACAAATCACTTGCACATTTATCATCATCAATGTATAACAGGAATAGCGAATGCTTAGGTAGGCGTTTCCAAGGAGGGTCCCTGAAGCCCCCCTACCAAGAACATGCTCAATGTTGCAGGGAAGTTTGCAGGGCGACAGCATGTCAGGTTTGCCCCACAAGACTCACCTTTGCTTGTGGCGCGATTCCGCAGAGACGACAAGAGCACCCGTCCCTGTACCCACCTAACCCTCGTGGACGACAAAACCCAGCAGGGATGAGATGGACGCAGGGATGGGAGCCAGGGTGTAGGGTTAAGGATGGCGTGGAGCTGGTGGGGCGTCCCGGTGTCACTGGAAACCAGAATAAGAAAGATCAGAAAGTGAAGCAGACCCGAAAGGAACCACCCCACTTACACACACAGGACCAGGTACCCCTTGAGGACTTACCAAGGCTCCCGAAACGAAGGTTCCCCGATGAGTGCAGCTCCGGTTGTGAATAGCGAGGAAGGCGCTCCTGCGCGTATCGCCAAGTACAAACTAAAGAAAGCGCTCCTGCGCGTTCACCCAAGCTAAAACAAAAAGGAAAGCGCTCCTGCGCGGGTAGCTGGAAATGGGAATCAACCACCCAGCTTGTGGCATCCCTGGTAAGGGGACAGGGTCTGCAGGCTGAGTTATTCCCTTATAGCGCTCCTGCGCGGTGGGAAAAACAAGTCAAACCCCCAAAACACAATCTTAGGTTCAATGAATACCCTTAGGGCGCTCCTGCGCACCAAGGGTCATGAAAACAAAAAAGGGCTTTTCCTGGAACCCCCAGGTGAAGAAGTACACAAGCGCTCCTGGAAAGGCGCTGTTTAAGGCAAGGGAGCGCTTCAGCGCGGCTTGCCTCCCAGAAGCAGAAGGAAACAAAGTAGCACTTCAGCGCGGCTCTCCGTGAATGCCGCGGATACAAAGTTGCACTTCAGCGCGGCTCTACGAGAAATGCCCCGGATACAAAGTTGCACTTCAGCGCGGCTCTCCGAGAATGCCGCGGAAACAAAGTAGCACTTCAGCGCGGCTCTCCGAGAGTCAGCTGAAGAGGGCTCCGCAGGGCAGCTAACGAGACAGATGTCAAGCACTCCTGCCCGGCTCTGCAGGTCTCAGCAAACGAGAGGTTCAGCTAGAATCCGGAATCCGAAGCACTCAGCCGGCGGGAAAAGCGCAGTATATGCGTTTTCCCCCGGAAGTGCTTCTGTGCCTCGCTTCCCAGGGGCTAGACCGGGTACTCGACTTCCGCCGGAAGTGAGTATCCCGGCCTCCCGTGTGTGTTAGCGGGATGGCCGGCCGCGGCAATGCCGCGAGCCGTGACAGTACCCACCCCCAGAACAGAACCCCTCCAAAGCCCCCCCCGAAGTCAGAAAAGAGAGACTGGGCGAGGACACAGGGGATGACGTAGGTGAAAAGCACGGACCAGAACAGGAGCATGGCGTACATGGGACAAGGGCTCCCAGGATCGTTCATCGGGACCGTACCCCTTCCAGTCCACAAGGTAGAACAGCTTGCCCCTGGTACGACGGGACCCCAAGATAGCCCTGACCTCATATTCATCATGGCCCTCCACCACCACCGGAGAAGGGGGTGACGGAAGAGAACCGCCAGACTGAACTGCCCGCAGCAGGGAGACGTGTAAGACCGGATGGATTTTCATGTGCGAAGGCAGCGACAGCCTCATGGCCACCGGGTTGATCACCTTCTCCACAGGAAAGGGGCCCACATAACGTGGCAGCAGTTTTTTGGGCCCATGCACATTCAGGTGCCGAATAGATAGCCATACGCTATCGCCTTCGCGATACGCGGGTTCTCGTTGTCGATGGGCGTCTGCCCGCTCCTTGTAGTTGTCTTTTGCTTTGGCCAACTCGAACCGTGCCTTTTGCCACAGGTCGCGCAGTGTTCCATGGTAAGAACGCACGGTGGGTAGGAGGCTGTCCTGAGGCTCTTCCCATGCCGACGTGCGAGGATGGCGTCCATGGAGGCAGAAGAAAGGGGACATGCCGATGGCCGAATGCTTGCTGTTGTTGTACGCATACTCTGCCATCCATAACACTTCGGACCATTCCTTCTCGACTGTCAGCAGTAGACAACGGAGGTACTGTTCCATGGTGTGGTTTGTTCTTTCGGCCTGCCCGTCGGTCTGGGGGTGGTATGCTGAGGAGAGACGTACGTCCATCTCGAGTATCCTGCATGTCTCCTTCCAAAAATGGGACACAAACTGCGATCCCCTATCCGTTATGACCACGGAACGAATGCCATGGAGAAGAACCACCTCTTGTACGAATATCAAGGCCAGCTCGGCCGCCGTGGGAAGTTTCGTCAAGGGAACGAAATGTGCCATCTTGGTGAGGTGGTCCACGATCGTGAGAACCGTGGAGTGTCCAGATTTGGTGAGTGGGAGCTCAACCACGAAATCCATGGAGATGGTATGCCAGGGAGAAGGAGGCACAGGAATGGGCTGTAAACGTCCAACCGATGGTTCGGATCGGTTCTTGCCAAGCAGGCAAACGGCGCAGTTCGTCACGTGTGCCTTTGTATCCGTCACCATCGTTGGCCACCAATACTGCCTCCGCACAAGGTCGAGCGTTTTGTGGTAACCAGGATGGCCGGAGAGTACATGATTGTGACACAAGTATAGGGCCTTTGTTTGTTCGGGTATCCCGGTTAGATGCGTTTGGTTTCTTGTCCCTCCTTCTTCGTCCCCTTCCGAGACAACGGGATCGGACCGTTTCGTGTCTGGTTCTGCCTGGCCTCTGGAACGAACAGGAGCGATGATGCCCTGGAAATGTTTCTCTGGTAAGATCAGGCCAGGCTCATGGTCTTCAGCGTTTTCTTCCGTTTCAGCCAGCCGCGATAGTGCATCTGCTTTGGCGTTGTCTTTCCCGGGCCGGAATGTAATCATGAAGTCGTACTCGTTGAAGAATAGGGTCCATCGGAGCTGTCGGGCTGTGAGGGCACGTGCTGATCGTAGAAACTGCAGGTTTCTGTGGTCTGTATAGATGGTCACTTTATGTTTCGAGTCCTTCAGGAAGTGTCGCCATTCCTCGAATGCGGTCTTGATGGCTAGTAGTTCCCGATCAGACACGGTGTAGTTGCGCTCGGCGGGTTGGAGTTTCTTGGAGTAAAAAGCCACGGGATGCAGTCGGCCCGTCTCGCAGTCCCGTTGTGAGAGCACACCGCCTATGGCGTCCTTAGAAGCATCAGCCTCTACGATGAAAGGCTGCTCGGTGTCAGGGTGCACCAGAACCGGGGCCACGGTAAACCGTCTCTTTAATTCCTGGAAGGCATTGTCAGCTTTTTGGTCCCAATCAAAACGTACTCCCTTGCGCAGCAAGCGCGTAATGGGAGCCACCAACTCAGAGAAGCCTGTGATAAAACGACGATAATAGTTGGAAAAGCCGAGGAACCGTTGGATGCCCTTCACCGTCTCTGGGGTAGGCCACGACAGGATGGCTTCCACTTTCTTGTTGTCCATTTGAATGCCTGCCGGTGTGATGATGTGCCCCAGGAACTCCACCGATGTGACGTGGAACAGGCTTTTTTCTAACTTCACGTACAGACGGTGTTTCTCCAGCTGCCGTAGGACTGAACGAACATGATGGACGTGCTCTTCGTTGGTTTGTGAATATATCAGGATGTCGTCGATGTAGACGATACAAAAGACGTCGATGAAGTCCCTCAACACCTCATCAATGAAAAACTGGAATGCGGCGGGGGCGTTGCAGAGTCCGAACGGCATGACCTGGTATTCGAATAGGCCGAACTTCGTCCGGAAGGCGGTCTTCCATTCGTCGCCCTTCCGGACCCTGACAAGATGGTAAGCCCCCCGAAGGTCTAGTTTGGTGTATATGGTGGCGTTTTTGACCTGGTCCAAGAGGTTGGTTATCAACGGTAGCGGGTACCGGTTTTTAATCGTGATGGTATTCATCGCACGAAAGTCGATGCAGGTCCTTAAATCCCCTTCCTTCTTCGACACGAAGAAAAGAGGAGAGGAAACCGGAGATCTGGAGTGACGTATGAAGCCGTTGTCCAGGTATTCGTCCAGATAGGAGCGGAGGTGGATGTTCTCTTTTTCTGTGAGCGAGTAGATCCTGCTGCATGGCAACGTGGAGCCGGGAATCAGGTCTATGCGGCAGTCAAAGGATCGATGGGGTGGCAACGTGTTGGCTCCCTTCTTATCGAATACCCCCGCTAGGTCCTGGTATTCTTTCGGTATGGTTCCTTGGGAAACCATTCCCATCCCAACTACGGGTAACGAGTGTGCCTGTATGACCCGAGGACCTGTCAGGTCGATATCTGCGTAACAGGTGCTATTACAGTGCTCTGATTCTAGATGGACGGTTCTGGTCACCCAATCGATGCGGGGATTGTGCTTCACCAACCAAGGCAAACCCAGGATCACCTTGAACTGAGGGGCGTCTATGGCGTCGAAACCTATGGACTCGGTGTGGTTGTTTGAGAAGACCATGGTCAAGGTTTCTGTTCGGTGTCGGATGGGGCCGGAAGTAAGGTCCGTTCCGTCAACGGCCTTGACGGGTTCAGGTTGGGCCTTCGTCACAGTGTCGATGCCCAATGCGCGGGAAAACGCAGTATCGATGAAGCAGCCTGTCGCCCCGGAATCCAACATGGCGGTCACCACCCAGGTTCTGCCCGCAAGATTCCGTAAGGACACGTCCATGCCGACGTGATGACTACCGTCGTGTACCACAGGGATCGCAGCTGTGCATGACGAAGAACCCAGAAGACGGACCCCTGTGTCTACTGGGTTTCCTCGTTTCCCGTCTTGTCTCCCTTGCTGATGGGCAACACGAACGGCCTTCTGCCTCGTGGTCTTGAGGGCTTAGCAGGGCATTCCCGTACGAAGTGGCCGCTTTTGCCACAATACAGGCACTGGTTCTGCTTCCTCCTTTTTTCCCGTTCTTGACTGGTCAGGGGTCCTCTGACGCCTCCGATCTGCATGGGTTCGGACGCTTCTCCCTGGGGAACAGGTGCTTCTTTGGCTTTCTCGACGCCCTTGTCACCGATGGGCAAGGGACGGTTGTCGTTCCCTTTTCCTCTGTCGGTTTTTCTTTCCTGTAGTCGGAAGTTCATTTTCACCACCATGTCAATGAAAGGGCCTATAGCTTCGGGCGGATCGGGATACTGCGAGATGAGATCCTTCAGGTCATCCCGTAACCCCCGATAGAACACAGATACTTTCTTGTCCTCTGGCCAGTGGGCCTCGATGACCAGCCGGTTGAACATGGTGATGTAATGGAGCAAGTCCTGGTTGCCTTGCTTGAGGCCGAGCAACTCGTTGTCTGCAGCCTGCACGAAGGTATGGCGAGCGAACATACGCCGCATAGTTTCCTTAAACGTAGGCAGGTGGTTAAGCACGGGATCGTCGTTCTCTACCAAAGAGATGGACCACTGAGCCGCATCCCCGCCCATGTAAGATAGTATGTAGGCGACCTTGGAAGCATCATCGGGAAAGGCCGCAATTCTAGCCATGAAATGTAGTTGGCATTGATGGATGAATATTCCGTACTTAGTGCTATCTCCGTAGAACCGTTCAGGTGGTGCCAACTGCACCGGATGGGGAGTGACGACCTGGATGGCTGTGTCTTGGTTCGTGGTGGTGGAAGGACCCCCAAAGGTGAACGTGGGTTGTCTCAACAGGCCGTCTTGTCTGGCTCTGGGGCTGGGAGTAGAACCCCAAGGACTAGAGACCCCGGCTGCCATTTGACCCTGTAGGGTCGTTATGTCCTGGCGGAGGGCGAGGTTCTCTGTTTGCATGGCAGCCAGCATGACTGCGATGTCTTGCAGGGTGACTTCCTGATCACTCATGTCGTCTGGGCGGAATGGTTTACGTGGGCTTCGGATTCTGTCAGGTTTGCCCCACAAGACTCACCTTTGCTTGTGGCGCGATTCCGCAGAGACGACAAGAGCACCCGTCCCTGTACCCACCTAACCCTCGTGGACGACAAAACCCAGCAGGGATGAGATGGACGCAGGGATGGGAGCCAGGGTGTAGGGTTAAGGATGGCGTGGAGCTGGTGGGGCGTCCCGGTGTCACTGGAAACCAGAATAAGAAAGATCAGAAAGTGAAGCAGACCCGAAAGGAACCACCCCACTTACACACACAGGACCAGGTACCCCTTGAGGACTTACCAAGGCTCCCGAAACGAAGGTTCCCCGATGAGTGCAGCTCCGGTTGTGAATAGCGAGGAAGGCGCTCCTGCGCGTATCGCCAAGTACAAACTAAAGAAAGCGCTCCTGCGCGTTCACCCAAGCTAAAACAAAAAGGAAAGCGCTCCTGCGCGGGTAGCTGGAAATGGGAATCAACCACCCAGCTTGTGGCATCCCTGGTAAGGGGACAGGGTCTGCAGGCTGAGTTATTCCCTTATAGCGCTCCTGCGCGGTGGGAAAAACAAGTCAAACCCCCAAAACACAATCTTAGGTTCAATGAACACCCTTAGGGCGCTCCTGCGCACCAAGGGTCATGAAAACAAAAAAGGGCTTTTCCTGGAACCCCCAGGTGAAGAAATACACAAGCGCTCCTGGAAAGGCGCTGTCTAAGGCAAGTGAGCGCTTCAGCGCGGCTTGCCTCCCAGAAGCAGAAGGAAACAAAGTAGCACTTCAGCGCGGCTCTCCGTGAATGCCGCGGATACAAAGTTGCACTTCAGCGCGGCTCTCCGAGAAATGCCGCGGATACAAAGTTGCACTTCAGCGCGGCTCTCCGAGAATGCCGCGGAAACAAAGTAGCACTTCAGCGCGGCTCTCCGAGAGTCAGCTGAAGAGGGCTCCGCAGGGCAGCTAACGAGACAGATGTCAAGCACTCCTGCCCGGCTCTGCAGGTCTCAGCAAACGAGAGGTTCAGCTAGAATCCGGAATCCGAAGCACTCAGCCGGCGGGAAAAGCGCAGTATATGCGTTTTCCCCCGGAAGTGCTTCTGTGCCTCGCTTCCCAGGGGCTAGACCGGGTACTCGACTTCCGCCGGAAGTGAGTATCCCGGCCTCCCGTGTGTGTTAGCGGGATGGCCGGCCGCGGCAACGCCGCGAGCCGTGACACAGCACAGGCAACACAGATGTGCGACCTTTGACCCTGCTTGCAGGCATGTCGCCCCCACACTGCCACTCGTCACCTGCTGACCCACTTGTGAGGTTCTGAAAATCTCGATTCGTATAAATATTCTGAACTCGAGAATTAAAACTTCACCGAAACATGACGAATTTGGTATCAAAAGACCGAGAATGACGAGCACATCATGTACCTATATTTTCAGCACATTCGAGTGACGATTTCACCTCGAAATCGTCATTAACGCTCTGAACCCTTGACTCCCATTTATATGTTGCCCTTTACATAGGCCTTAATCCAGTAGAATTCAACTCCACAAGGACACATGCTCCTTGATTGACTTTTCCATGACCCGTACAAGTTGGAACCATTGCCCCAGGCCGAACTCGTTAGGTCAGTTCCCCTCCCAGTGCCCGAGCAAGATAGCATCTAGGCTCAACGAACCATAAAACCATTTCAGCACGCGCACCTGCCCTATCTCGCTCACATCTATCTCCACTCTTTTCCTTCACTTACTTTATGGTGGGGAGGTACCCGTTTTTATTAGGGGTCCAGCGATATCTGATGAAATGTTGGGCCTTGCCAAATGATTTGTTGTAGACAGCACGAAGTGAAATATGGACTTGTCATCATGACTCTGCTTTCTCTTTGTCTAAAAATATGTTAACGATTTACTTTACAACCAGGAATGTTTTGCCTAGAGCCCAAAATTGTGTATAAGAAGAGAAGCCTGACTTTGCGAAAGTGTGCAGTCTCCTGAGAATATACCCGTGTTGTACTTCTAGGACACCTGTTACCTTGGTTGCAGCCAATAAACTAATCTTTGACTTCACCTAGAAGACTCTGAGTTTCTGTAAGTCTGGATCAGGAAGAACCCGAGGTCTCTGGGTGTTGATTCCCTGGCACCGCTGGGTTACCGGTTCTGTGCCGGTTCTTAAAAACCCAGTACCTCAGTTGGCGCCCAACGTTTGGGGCGATTCCAGTGGTACCAGTCAGCCAGAAGATCGTGAGGAGCTTCGTGTGGAAATTCCGGAGGACGGCCAACCACCTCATCGACCCCTGCATGTCGACGTGGTCCGAAGGTCTTTGCTGCGAGGTTCCCCGCTTCCCGACGGCTACAAGGACTGCTGCCCTGGCTATCGCCCTGATTTGGACCCTTGAAGTTTTTGGTATAGCGAAACACTGAGACGAGTCTTCTGGTGACGTCATCGATATTTCAGTTAAGTATAAGTGGAGCGTCTCCCAGTCCTTAGGTGGACTTACTTTGTGGTATCTTTTGAATACAAGGTTTTGTATTGGTACTTGCAAGCACCATAACCGAAGGACTCGTGTATTCACGAGAAATATCGTAATCGATAAATCCTTTGAAGTTTGGAACTAGACTAGAGAGCGAAGATGCCTAGTCTTAGACTTGGGAATTTGTTTTGTCTTGGTAGTAATAATAGGGACTCCCGATTGGAGGACTCATGTCCGGTTCCTCCAGTTGGAACTCCGACTTACGAGCTATACGTGAAGCATGGGGTAGGCCCCATCACTTACAACGAAGTATGGATTAAATACACTAGAAAAGATGGTGTTCTAAAATGGCCCCAATATGGTAGCTTTGATTCTGAAATCTTAGACAACCTTGAAGTAAAACTCTTTAAAAAGAAAGCCCGGCCGGCGATGTTTGACTCTTTTCGCTTATGGCGTACAGAAGCCAAACAAAAAGAAATTAAATTAGCTAAGAAAAATAAGAGAGAAGGGGGACTATCAGTAATGCAAGCTGCTGTGCAGTTTAAAGACAATGAAGAAGAGCAGATGAATGAGCAGTTGCACAGGCAACGTAAACTGGCAATAGATAAGTGTTATCCAGTTTTGCCGTCTCTTCAGCAAGAGGCAGCAAAAGAGCGTGAAAAAGACCCATTAATGTCGCATTTACTAATTTCACCACCCCCCTATGCGCAGAATGCCACAGCACCCCCGCAACCTTTAGTTGCGCAAACTACGCCTCCTGCTCCTCAACAGCACCCACCAGCTGTTCTTCAGCTGGCTCCTACTTCTTCGGTGCAGCCTCCTCCAGGCCCACCGACCACCTCTGTTTCACCTGTGTTTTCTACGATTTTGCCTACTGTATTTTCCACGTCGTCTAAAACTCCCTCTACGATTTTGCCTAGTGCCCCCTCTATTTCTCCTGATACCTCTTCTGCTATCTCTACCCCTACCTTATCTCACCCCGTTCTTCCACCTGTTTGTCCTTCAGTTTCACCTTCTATTCGGCAGAAAATGGCCAGCACTGTTACTAACCTTCTTTTACCTCTTTTCGGGTCGCCTACTACGACCCCTAACATGGGAAGAAGACAGTTGCGAAGTCGACTGCCTGATTATCAAGAGAGAGATTCACTGAATAGTTTAGCACGGAAATGGGTCATGGACACGGTAAAATATGACGTAGAGTCTGTCATGGAAGTCTTCCATCAATGGGAAGCAACGACCCAGAGATATGTTTTCGAACAGATGTGTGTTTTCCTTTGCGAGGATTTAGAAGACAATGATCAGGAATGCATCCCACAAGAGATGTATCGTGTACGGTTTAAATTTGGAGAGGGTATGATTGTAGGTCCCGATGTGGAAAAAGCACTTGAAATGTTGTTATCATATCGAAGTAAGGGAAACAGTTCTGGGTCACCATCTGAATCTAATACATCTAGTAGGAAAAAGGCACGACAATACCCTATGAGAGAAGTTCCCCCACAATGGAGAGAGGGTGATACAACCGCTAACCCACCTATTTTGCCACATTTCCAGCGTGTATGGGTACATGTCCCGTGGAAGCGAGCTGAAGTTTTAGCACTCAAACAAACGTTACCAGATCCGCGTAAAAATCCTGCAGGGTACTATAAAGAGTTGTCACAAACTGCTGGGTCATGTATAATGAATTTAGCCGACATCGATATGTTATTTGGAAATGTTGTTCCACAGCCTTTATGGGGTAAAATTCGTCATATGGATCATGACCAGGAATTAGGTGACACATGGGCTAATATTACTGCTGCAGATGCCCGACAAGTTGGTGGTGCCAAGCCTGAGGCTTTGATAGCAGAACTCCCTGGTAAAATAGTAGATTACATGAAAACGATAATGCCTGCAATACGCGTAAATTGGGATAAGTTGTCTGCATGCAAGCAGAAGAAAGAAGAAACTGTTTCAGATTTCTTCACTAAATTTGAAGAAACATTCATTGACCACAGCGGTCAAGATATGACCACAGAAGGTGGTCAGAGGTTGTTTGTCGATAAATTCGTGCACAATCTGCTTCCAGAATTGTGTAAAAAATTAAAAGATTCAGAAAGTTCTTGGGCATTCTCATCTTCAGCCCAGATATTGGCCACTGCCCAATATTATGAAAATAGAGACAAAGACGAGAAAGATAGAGTAGAAAAGAAAACTAAAGAACTGAAAACTAAGGTTTTGCTACAGCAAGCCTATCCGCCACGCGGTGGTGGTAATCAAAATAATAATGGTCAGAACCACTACCAAAATACTTTTCAGCAGCCTCAACAGTATCAGAGAAACTCGCCAAGATTCGAGTATAACCAACCCCGTGTACTTGTAGGCCCCAACCAGTGTTTATATTGCAAACAAGAGGGTCATTACAAGTATAATTGTCCTATCCTATTACAACGTGCAAATGGAGTTTCTGGTGTTAGAGGTCGTGGCAGTCAGCAAGCACCTAGAGGTAGAGGGCGTGGAAACGCCCCCCAGGACACACGTCCCCTTCCACCACAAAGCTCTATGAACAGGTTCGATCAGCAAAATAATGTATCTGACAGGACAACTCAATACTACGTTGATGAGTATTACACAGAAAATGAGCAGTGGGAGAATAATGACTGCTAGGACAGCCATAGACAAAGAGAGGGAGTTGTTTCAGTTCCAGTAGATCAGAGTGGACCTTACGTTGAGGTGATTACATCAGGTGTGTCAGAACCTTTTCTGTTGGATACTGGTGCTACAAAGAGTTCTATTATGCACTCCAAACTCCCTGGCGCACCTTTGTCTGGCGAAATGAACGTTTCTGTAGGTTTTTCTGGCGCCCCAGTTAGAAATCCAATTTCTGACCCTTTATCTCTTTCTGTTGGTCCTTGTGAATTCGAAGCACCCCTTATCCTGACAACAGGTTGTGGTGAAAATTTGCTAGGATTGGATTTGCTAAAAAGATTGTATGCGACTTTGTACTGTTCTCCTTCAGGAGTACAACTTACTTTAGGTAAGAAAGTGGTTTCTCCCATTTATTTGTCGAGAGATGCACTTCCAGCAGAATTGTCGGTTCTCCCAGATATTCTTTGGGCTACTGGTCCTAATGATGTCGGTCTTTTAGAAATTCCACCATATGTTGTGACATTGAAATCTAATGTCAAAATGCCACGAATTCCCCAATACAAAATATCTAATGAGGGTGAAAAAGCTTTGCTAGCGATTGTTTACGAATTAATTGAAAAGGATGTGATTGAGGAAACACGAGGCAATGTTTGCAATAGTCCTGTTCTGCCTGTTTTAAAACGAACTGACCCTTCTCAGCCACCTGTGTACAGATTCGTGATTGATCTTCGAGAAGTAAATAAGATAGTTGTGCCACAATTTCCAGTTGTCCCCGACATTACCACATTATTGACTATGATTCCAGCTTCTGCTTCATGGTTTTCGGTGATCGACCTAAAGAATGCTTTCTTCAGCATTCCAATTGCTGAGGAGAGCAGGGATATTTTTTCCTTCAGTTTAGGAGGTCGAAGCTTCTGCTTCAAACGCGCTCCTCAGGGCTACTATGAAAGTCCATCAATATATAGCCAAGCTCTAAAAACACAGCTTGATACGATTGTATTGCCTAAAGGTGCCACTCTTGTACAGTATGTGGACGATTGCCTCATTGCGGCAGATACTGAGAAAATTTGTAAAAAGGCCACATTGTCATTATTGCGTCATCTGTGTGATCTGCATCACAAGGTGTCACTTTCCAAGCTTCAATATTGCCGACAAGAAGTGACCTACTTAGGTCACCTCTTATCTAAGGAGGGAAGGAAACTGACCCCAGAGAGAATTCAGGCAATAGCGAAATTGAGTGTGCTAAGAACACAGAGAGAAGTGCGTGCTTTCTTGGGCATTACATCGTACTGTAGACAGTGGATTCCAAATTTTTCGTTATTGGCCAAACCCTTGGTGGCATTAACGTGTAAAAATACACCCAATCCCATTCCTTGGTCTGAAGAGTGTCAGAAAAGTTTTCTTGAATTACGCACAGCATTATGTTCGGCCCCTGTGTTAGGTACCCCCAACTACAGTAAGCCCTTCACATTGTATGTCCATGAGAAGGAGGGCTGTGCATTGTCTGTGTTGACTCAGTTATTCGGAGGTAGACAGCGGCCATGCGCCTATTTTTCGTCCACTTTGGATCCGGTAGCACAAGCATTGCCAAGTTGTTTGAGGGCCACAGCAGCAGCAGCTGTTTCTATTCGACAGTCTGCTGGTCTAGTAAGGAATAATACACTAATCGTGATGGTCCCGCATGCAGTAGAGACATTATTAAATAGGACCAAGACACAGCACTTAACTAGTGCTCGACTGTCAAGTTACGAATTAACGCTGTTAGCGAGTCATGTGCACATAAAAAGGTGCAGTACTTTAAATCTAGCCACGTTTTTACCAATTGCAGAAGAATCAGATGCTTCAGAACAGCACGATTGTTTTCTTAGAACAGAGGAAGAGACGAAAGGGAGAGTTGATTTATTTGACACTCCTCTTGCTGAATGTGAGGGCACATTATGGGTGGATGGTTCATGCTTTAAACTCCCAAATGGGAACGTGACTACAGCATATGCTGTCACAACTTTGCACACAATCGTTGAAACTGCACGAATACCACATGGTTCAGCTCAAGCCGCAGAACTAGTCGCACTGACGAGAGCATGTATATTGTCTAAAGGAATGAGAGTGACTGTCTACACTGATAGTCAGTATGCGTTTGGAGTGGCTCACAGTTTTGGACGATTGTGGAGAGAACGTGGATTCCTGACTTCGCATGGAGCTAAGATTCAGCATGGTCAGTTGGTGAATGAGCTTCTTGAATCACTGACCTTGCCCCTGCAAATAGCGATTGTGAAATGTAGTGCTCACAAGAAAGTGACTGATGATGTTGGCCGGGGAAATGCATTTTCTGATGAGACCGCTAAGGAAACTGCAGGGAATGTGATGAGCCGAATGTATGTTGCAAGCCCTGAAAAATGGACTGGTGAGGTTGGAATATGTGAGGACACGATAGAGAGTGTGAAGTCCATCCAAGCTGAGGCCACAGAGAAAGAGTTGAGCACGTGGAGAGAGAGTACAGGAAGAATGGATGCAAATGATTGTTGGATCGAATTGACAGAGCATCAGAGATGGTTGTTACCCGATGCATATGTACTTGCAGTAGTTACAATGGCTCATGGAATGGCTCATATCAGCGCGAAAGGGATTTGCGAGTTGTTGGCCCCAGTATGGAAGAATTCAGGGATTCCCAAGTGTGCAGAGAACGTTGTCAAGAATTGCATGGTATGTCTGAAACACAATCCTGGTAGGGGAACCCCAACTCCAGCTGGTCATTTTGCACCTCCTACATATCCGTTCGAGGTTTTGCAGCTAGATTTCATACATATGGAGAGGTGCAACAACTTAAAATACGTGCTCGTTGTTGTTTGTGCCTTCTCAAGATGGGTAGAAGCCTATCCCCTAAAAGACAATACTGCCTTGTCTACAGCAAAAGCCCTTGTAAAAGAGTACTTCCCCAGGTTCGGAATGCCTAGAATGGTCTGGTCTGACAACGGAAGTGAATTTGTGGGTTGTGTGATGAAAAGAGTGTGTGAAGGGCTAGGCATTAGGCAGAAGTTCCACGCTGCAAATCACCCCCAATCAGCTGGATTAGTAGAATGTTACAATGGCACGTTAAAACTTAAATTGGCCAAAATCCAAGCGAGCACAGGTCTTAAATGGCCTGACGCTCTACCCTTAGCACTCCTATCCACCAGAATGACTGTGCATTCGCAAGTGAAACTCAGCCCTTACGAAATTGTCTTTGGCCGGCCAGCCAACATATGGGGAGTGCCTAGGCCCACGAAGTTCAGCGAGCTGCAACACCATATTTTGCTTGATTACTTGTATGAATTGACGGCTAAATTGCGTGTTTTGCATCAACAGGTCCACAACACCCTGCCTCCGGTCTCTGAGACTCCGGGTCACACCATTGACCCCGGTTCCTGGGTTCTCGTCCGCAACTTTCAAAGAACAAGGAACGACCAGCCCAGGTGGACCGGGCCTCATCTCGTCCTTCTGTCTACAAGGTCAGCCGTTCGGGTGGAGGGGAAGGCCAACTGGGTCCACGGGATCCATTGTAAAAAAGTACCTTTCCCTCTGCCCTATGACCAGTGGGTCCAGAAGGGTGCCACTGACTCAGAACTTACAACTGTGCCACGTATCATACCTTTCAGCGATGACCGTGTAAAAGGAACTAACCGTGAATGTGAAAGCGAGAACATTTTTCAAGAAACTGTGCCACCACCGGAACAATTGAACTCTTTGGAGCCTGAACTCCTGTTTCAGGACCAGACAGTACCAGGGAAAAGACGTTACAATCTGAGACCGAGAAAAACGAACTGATAAAAGTGATTCCTTTTTATGATTTTAAGACCAAGACCTATGGACTAATAAAGACTTTTTTCTCCCAAATACTTTTTGTGCAGCTCTCCCATTTAGGAAACTTGCTTATTTTTGTTTTTCGAACCGCCATCCGGGTTCCGCTGCTAGGGCCGCGATTGGTTAAAGTCTTCGGAAGTGCAGCCAACGACGTTAGGTCGGTGGTTCTGGTCGGTCCAAGGGAGTTGCCCTAGACTGACAGAAGCACTCCTTAGCAGAATCAACCTCCTCGTCGCGGGCAGCACCTTAGAGAGGTGTCAGGTTTGCCCCACAAGTCTTACCTTTGCTTGTGGCGCGATTCCGCAGAGGCGACAAGAGCACCCGTCCCTGTACCCACCTGACCCTCGTGGACGATTATACCCAGCAGGGATGAGATGGACGCAGGGATGGGAGCCAGGGTGTAGGGTTAAGGACGGCGTGGAGCTGGTGGGGCGTCCCGGTGTCACTGGAAACCAGAACAAGAAGAGCAGAAAATGAAGCAGACCCGAAAAGGAACCACCCCACATACACACACACAGGACCAGTTACCCTTGAGGACTCACCAAGGCTCTTGAAACGAAGGGTCCCCGATGAGTGCAGCTCCGGATGAATAGCGAGGAAGGCGCTCCTGCGCGATATAACCAAGTGCAAACTAAAGAAAAGCGCTCCTGCGCGTTTACCCAAGCTAAAACAAAATGAAAGCGCTCCTGCGCGGTATAACCAAGTGCAAACTAAAGAAAAGCGCTCCTGCGCGTTTACCCAAGCTAAAACAAAATGAAAGCGCTCCTGCGCGGTAGGAATACTTAAAGTACACACCCTAAAACCCAATCCTAGATTCAATGTACACCCTTAGGGCGCTCCGGCGCACCAAGGGACATGAAAACAGAAAAATAAGCTTTTTCCTGGAACCCCCAGGTGAAGATTGCACAAGCGCTCCTGAATGGCGCTGTCTGAGACAAGGCAGCGCTTCAGCGCGGCTTGCCTCCTAGAAGTGTCAAAGTATCCCTCAGCGCGGCTCTCCGTGAAGGCAGAAACAAAGTATCCCTCAGCGCGGCTCCCCGTGAAGGCAGAAACAAAGTATCCCTCAGCGTGGCTCTCCGTGAAGGCAGAAACAAAGTATCCCTCAGCGCGGCTCTCCGTGAAGGCAGAAACAAAGTATCCCTCAGCGCGGCTCTCCGTGCAGGCAGCTGAAGAGAGCTTGGAGGGCATGCAGGTCTCAGCAAACGAGTGTTCCAGCAAGGTACTGGAATCCGAAGCACTCGGCCGGCGGGAAACGCAAGGTTTATGCGTTTTCCCCCCGGAAGTGCTTCTGAGCCTTGCTGCTTGGCTACTAGACCGGGTACTCGACTTCCGCCGGAAGTGAGTATCCCGGCTTCCTGTGTGTGGTTGCGGAAATGGCCGGCCGCGGCAACGCCGCGAGCCGTGACAGTACCCACCCCCAGAACAGAACCCCACCAAAGCCACCCCCGAAGTCAGAAAAGAGAGACAGGGGGAGGATACAGGGGATGACGTAGATGAAAAGCACGGACCAGAACAGGAGCATGGCGTACATGGGACAAGGGCTCCCAGGATCGTTCATCCGGACCGTACCCCTTCCAGTCCACTAGATAGAACAGCTTGCCCTTGGTACGACGGGACCCCAAGATAGCTCTGACTTCATATTCATCATGGCCCTCCACCACCACCGGAGAAGGGGGAGACGGAAGAGAACCGTCAGACTGAACTGCCCGCAACAGGGAGACGTGGAAGACCGGATGGATTTTCATGTGTGGAGGCAGGGACAGCTTCATGGCCACAGGGTTGATTACCTTCTCCACAGGAAAGGGGCCCACATAACGTGGCAACAGTTTCTTGGGCCCATGCACATTCAGGTGCCGAATAGAAAGCCACACGCTATCGCCTTCGCGATACGCGGGTTCACGTTGCCGATGAGCATCTGCTCGCTCCTTGTAGCTGTCTTTTGCTTTTGCCAACTCGAACCGTGCCTTTTGCCACAGGTCGCGCAGTGTCTCATGGTAAGAACGGACGGAGGGCAGGGGACAGTCCTGAGGCTCTTCCCATGCCGACGTGCGGGGATGGCGTCCATGGAGGCAGAAGAAAGGGGACATGCCGATGGCCGAATGCTTGCTGTTGTTGTACGCATACTCTGCCATCCATAGCACTTCGGACCATTCCTTCTCGACTGACAGCAGCAGACAACGGAGGTACTGTTCCATGGTGTGGTTTGTCCTTTCGGCCTGGCCGTCGGTCTGGGGGTGGTATGCTGAGGAGAGACGTACGTCCATCTCGAGTATCCTGCATGTCTCCCTCCAAAAACGGGACACGAACTGCGATCCCCTATCCGTTATGATCACGGACGGAATGCCATGGAGACGAACCACCTCTTGTACAAATATCAAGGCCAGGTCGGCCGCCGAGGGAAGTTTCGTCAAAGGAACGAAATGTGCCATCTTGGTGAGGTGGTCCACGATTGTGAGAACCGTAGTGTGTCCTGTCTTGGTGAGCGGGAGTTCAACCACGAAGTCCATGGAGATGGTATGCCAGGGAGAAGGAGGCACAGGAATGGGCTGTAAACGACCCACCGAAGGTTCGGATCTGTTCTTGCCAAGCAGGCAAACGGCGCAGTTCGTCACATATGCCTTTGTATCCGTCACCATCGTCGGCCACCAATACTGCCTCCGCACAAGATCGAGCGTTTTGTGGTAACCTGGATGGCCGGAGAGAACATGATTGTGACACGAGTATAGGGCCTTCGTTTGATCGGGTACCCCGGTTAGATGTGTTTGGTTTCTTAGCCCTCCTTCTTCATCCCCTTCCGAGACCATGGGATCGGACCGTGTCGTATCGGGTTCTGCCGGGCCGCTGGAACGAACAGGAGCGATGATGCCCTGGAAATGTTTCTCCGGTAAGATCAGACCAGGCACATGGTCCTCAGCGTTTTCTTCCGTTTCAGCCAGCCGCGACAGTGCATCTGCTTTGGCGTTGTCTCTCCCGGGCCGGAATGTAATCATGAAGTCGTACTCGTTGAAGAATAAGGTCCATCGGAGCTGTCGGGCTGTGAGGGCACGTGCTGATCGTAGAAACTGCAGGTTTCTGTGGTCAGTATAGATGGTCACTTTATGTTTCGAGTCCTTCAGGAAGTGTCGCCATTCTTCGAATGCGGTCTTGATGGCTAGCAGTTCCCGATCAGACACGGTGTAGTTGCGCTCGGCGGGTTGCAGTTTCTTAGAGTAAAAGGCCACGGGATGCAGTCGGCCCGTCTCGCAGTTCCGTTGTGAGAGCACACCGCCTATGGCGTCCTTGGAAGCATCAGCCTCTACGATGAAAGGCTGCTCGGTATCAGGGTGCACCAGAACCGGGGCCATGGTAAACCGTCTCTTTAGTTCCTGGAAGGCGTTGTCAGTTTTTTGGTCCCAATCAAAACGTACTCCCTTGCGCAGCAAGCGCGTAATGGGAGCCACCATCTCAGAGAAGCCCGTGATAAATCGTCGATAATAGTTGGAAAAGCCGAGGAACCGTTGGACGCCCTTCACCGACTCAGGTGTAGGCCAAGACAGGATGGCTTCCACCTTTTTGTTGTCCATTTGAATGCCTGCCGGTGTGATGATGTGCCCCAGGAACTCAACCGATGTGACGTGAAACAGGCTTTTTTCTAACTTCACGTACAGACGGTGTTTCTCCAGTTGCTGAAGGACTGAACGTACATGATGGACGTGCTCTTCGTTGGTTTGTGAATAAATCAGGATGTCGTCGATGTAGACGATACAAAAGACGTCGATGAAGTCCCTCAACACCTCATCAATAAAAAACTGGAATGCGGCGGGGGCGTTGCAGAGTCCGAACGGCATGACCTGGTATTCGAAGAGGCCGAACTTCGTCCGGAAGGCGGTCTTCCATTCGTCACCCTTCCGGACCCTGACAAGATGGTAAGCCCCCCGAAGGTCCAGTTTGGTGTAAATGGTGGCGTTTTTGACCTGGTCCAAGAGGTTGGTTATCAACGGTAGCGGGTACCGGTTTTTAATCGTGATGGTATTCATCGCACGAAAGTCGATGCAGGTCCTCAAATCCCCTTCCTTCTTCGACACGAAGAAAAGAGGAGAGGAAACCGGAGATCTGGAGTGACGTATGAAGCCATTGTCCAGGTATTCGTCCAGATAGGAGCGGAGGTGGATGTTCTCTTTTTCTGTGAGCGAGTAGATCCTGCTGCATGGCAACGTGGAGCCGGGAATCAGGTCTATGCGGCAGTCAAAGGATCGATGGGGTGGCAAGGTATTGGCTCCCTTCTTATCGAATACTCCCGCTAGGTCCTGGTATTCTTTCGGTATGGTTCCTTGGGAAACCATTCCCATCCCTACTACAGGTAACGAGTGTGCCTGTATGACCCGAGGACCTGTCAGGTCAATCTCCGCGTAACAGGTGCTATTACAGTACTCTGATTCAAGATGGACGGTTCTGGTCACCCAATCGATGCGGGGATTGTGCTTCACCAACCAAGGCAAACCCAGGATCACCTTGAACTGAGGGGCATCAATGACGTCGAAACATATGGACTCGGTGTGGTTGTTTGAGAAGACCATGGTCAAGGTTTCTGTTCGGTGTCGGATGGGGCCAGAAGTAAGGTCCGTTCCATCAACGGCCTTGACGGGTTCAGGTTGGGCCTTCGTCACAGTGTCGATACCCAATGCGCGGGAAAACGCTGTATCGATGAAGCAGCCTGTCGCCCCGGAATCCAACATGGCGGTCACCACCCAGGTTCTGCCCGCCAGATTCCGTAAGGACACGTCCATGCCGACGTGATGACTACCGTCGTATACCACCGGGATCGCAGATGTGCATGACGAAGAACCCAGAAGACGGACCCCTGTGTCTACTGGGTTTCCTCATTTCCCGTCTTGTCTCCCTTGCTGATGGGCAACACGAACGGCCTTCTGCCTCGTGGTCTTGAGGGCTTAGCAGGGCATTCCCGTACGAAGTGGCCGCTTTTGCCACAATACAGGCACTGGTTCTGCTTCCTCCTTTTTTCTCGTTCTTGACTGGTCAGGGGTCCTCTGACGCCTCCGATCTGCATGGGTTCGGACGCTTCTCCCTGGGGAGCAGGTGCTTCTTTGGCTTTCTCGACGCCCTTGTCTCCGATGGGCAATAGACGGTTGTCGTTCCCTTTTCCCCTGTCGGTCTTTCTTTCCTGTAGGCGGAAATTCATTTTCACCACCATGTCAATGAAAGGGCCTATAGCTTCGGGCGGATCGGGATACTGCGAGATGAGGTCCTTTAGGTCATCCCGTAACCCCCGATAGAACACAGATACTTTCTTGTCCTCTGGCCAGTGGGCCTCGATTACCAGCCGGTTGAACATGGTGATGCAATGGAGCAAGTCCTGGTTGCCTTGCTTGAGGCCGAGCAACTCGTTGTCTGCAGCCTGCACGAAGGTATGGCGAGCGAACATACGTCGCATAGTTTCCTTAAACGTAGGCAGGTGGTTAAGCATGGGATCGTTGTTCTCTACCAAGGAGATGGACCACTGAGCCGCATCCCCACCCATGTAAGATAGTATGTAGGCGACCTTGGAAGCATCGTCGGGAAAGGCCGCAATTCTAGCCATGAAATGTAGTTGGCATTGATGGATGAATATTCCGTACTTCGTACTATCTCCGTAGAAACGTTCGGGTGGTGCCAACTGCACCGGGTGGGGAGTGACGACCTGGATGGCTGTGTCTTGGTTCGTGGTGGTGGAAGGACCCCCAAAGGTGAACGTTGGTTGTCTCAACAGGCCGTCTGGTCTGGCTCTGGGGCTGGGAGTAGAACCCCAAGGATTAGTGACCCCGGCTGCCATTTGACCCTGTAGGGCCGTTATGTCCTGGCGGAGGGCGAGGTTCTCTGTTTGCATGGCAGCCAGCATGACTGCGATGTCCTGCAGAGTGACTTCCTGATCGCTCATGTCGTCTGGGCGGAATAGTTTTCGTGGGCTTCGGATTCTGTCAGGTTTGCCCCACAAGTCTTACCTTTGCTTGTGGCGCGATTCCGCAGAGGCGACAAGAGCACCCGTCCCTGTACCCACCTGACCCTCGTGGACGATTATACCCAGCAGGGATGAGATGGACGCAGGGATGGGAGCCAGGGTGTAGGGTTAAGGACGGCGTGGAGCTGGTGGGGCGTCCCGGTGTCACTGGAAACCAGAACAAGAAGAGCAGAAAATGAAGCAGACCCGAAAAGGAACCACCCCACATACACACACACAGGACCAGTTACCCTTGAGGACTCACCAAGGCTCTTGAAACGAAGGGTCCCCGATGAGTGCAGCTCCGGATGAATAGCGAGGAAGGCGCTCCTGCGCGATATAACCAAGTGCAAACTAAAGAAAAGCGCTCCTGCGCGTTTACCCAAGCTAAAACAAAATGAAAGCGCTCCTGCGCGGTATAACCAAGTGCAAACTAAAGAAAAGCGCTCCTGCGCGTTTACCCAAGCTAAAACAAAATGAAAGCGCTCCTGCGCGGTAGGAATACTTAAAGTACACACCCTAAAACCCAATCCTAGATTCAATGTACACCCTTAGGGCGCTCCGGCGCACCAAGGGACATGAAAACAGAAAAATAAGCTTTTTCCTGGAACCCCCAGGTGAAGATTGCACAAGCGCTCCTGAATGGCGCTGTCTGAGACAAGGCAGCGCTTCAGCGCGGCTTGCCTCCTAGAAGTGTCAAAGTATCCCTCAGCGCGGCTCTCCGTGAAGGCAGAAACAAAGTATCCCTCAGCGCGGCTCCCCGTGAAGGCAGAAACAAAGTATCCCTCAGCGTGGCTCTCCGTGAAGGCAGAAACAAAGTATCCCTCAGCGCGGCTCTCCGTGAAGGCAGAAACAAAGTATCCCTCAGCGCGGCTCTCCGTGCAGGCAGCTGAAGAGAGCTTGGAGGGCATGCAGGTCTCAGCAAACGAGTGTTCCAGCAAGGTACTGGAATCCGAAGCACTCGGCCGGCGGGAAACGCAAGGTTTATGCGTTTTCCCCCCGGAAGTGCTTCTGAGCCTTGCTGCTTGGCTACTAGACCGGGTACTCGACTTCCGCCGGAAGTGAGTATCCCGGCTTCCTGTGTGTGGTTGCGGAAATGGCCGGCCGCGGCAACGCCGCGAGCCGTGACAAGAGGATGGAGTTTCCTGATGTGGAGAGACCTGCTAAACAAATGAACTTTAAGCAGAGACTTTGTAACACGATGACGAAGAAAAGTTTTATAATATTGTGTATTTTTATGCTATCCAGCGTAATGATCTTTTTGATAAGTTATGTTTTATTCACTTTCCATGTAACATTTCCACTACATCACCCATACCTCCTCCTACTGTTTCCTCTCATTCTTTCCACCCTTTGCCTGACCACGAGTCAAATAGGAGATTAGAATTCATTAATAACTCCTTTGTTCAGTTATTACACCAACACCAGCTTGTAATGAACACGACTAACTGTTGGGTGTGTGGCCTTATGCCTCACACTACGGATAAAGGTATCCCTTATCTGGTTCTGCCTTTCAGCCGCAATGGTTCTGTATGGGCATACAGAACAATGTTCATATACGCACGAGAAGTCCAACCCCTGCGTTCTGTAAAGGACAACCTCAAGACTAGCGCCCTAGTAAAAGGCATAGTTGACATGATTAGGGAAGTAACTTCTTATGAAGATACTCCGGATGATGAGATACTTGCATGTGTAGGTTGGAACGTGAGCGGATATGGAACTACTATAACTGAGAAACAGCAAGCTAAAAGATCCTCCCCAATCTGGATCGTACCCCATCAGGGTCATCTATGTCTGCAAGGTATCGGCAGGAATCCCAGAGCTCAGCTAGGGAAAAGCACTGTACAGAAACGTACGTTTTTGGATCCCAGACTTCCCCTGCGTTTTTAGCCGCTAAGGGTACTTATTTCATCTGCCACGATAGAGCCTATACATGGTTGCCCCCTGACTTCTCGGGCTCATGTTTTGTTTCATTCCTGTTGCCTCCCACCTACACAGCAGCGGCAGACTACCACAGGACAAGGATAGTTAGAGGTGTCTTGAGTGAAGAGGACACTGCAGGTCAAGAATTTGGTGACTTTGCAATGGGTTTTCTGCCGTTCTGGGGAGCCATGGCTAACAGCAGGAACATAAGGCAATTGACAAGGGTAGTTGAATCCACCGTGACTGAAACTGCTGGTGCCCTTAGTAACCTGACTGCTGAGCTCCAGTCGGATCGACTCATGACCCTTCAGAACCGGGTCGCTTTGGATGTTATACTTGCAGACCGAGGTGGAGTATGCAAATTGATCCAATCTAGTTGTTGCATTTTCATCCCAGATAATGCTCCAACCGTGTACAGGGCCATCTCCAAACTACATAAGATTTCTGAATCTATCCATGTGGATAAAGGAGATTGGTCATTAATGGGATGGTTCTGGGAACTGATATCTGCCTGGGGATGGAAAATTCTGATGGTCATTGGGATGGTCTTAGCCATTCTTTTCCTGTTCTGTCTATGCATACAGTGTGCTCCTGCAATATGTGGCCTCTGTGTCACATCATGTATAAGGAAGCCTGTGTCAAGCAATGAACTAAGTACTAGAATGATGCTACAGCAACATCTCAATGACTTTAGGAATATAGATCTGGACTCAGACTAACATGAGGATAGATTAATTGCCTATGTAAGGGCAAAAGGAGGGTTTGAGGTTCTGAAAATCTGGATTCGTATAATTATTCTGAACTCGAGAATTAAAACTTCGCCGAAACATGACGAATTTGGTATCAAAAGACCGAGAATGACGAGCACATCATGTACCTATATTTTCAGCACATTCGAGTGACAATTTCACCTCGAAATCGTCATTAACGTTCTGAACCCTTGACTCCCATTTATATGTTGCCCTTTACATAGGCCTTAATCCAGTAGAATTTAACTCCACAAGGACACATGCTCCTTGATTGACTTTTCCATGACCCGTACAAGTTGGAACCATTGCCCCAGGCCGAACTCGTTAGGTCAGTTCCCCTCCCAGTGCCCGAGCAAGATAGCATCTAGGCTCAACGAACCATAAAACCATTTCAGCACGCGCACCTGCCCTATCTCGCTCACATCTATCTCCACTCTTTTCCTTCACT
Organism: Lissotriton helveticus; assembly: GCF_964261635.1. Lineage (NCBI taxonomy): Eukaryota > Metazoa > Chordata > Amphibia > Caudata > Salamandridae > Lissotriton > Lissotriton helveticus. The sequence continues at coordinate 578,273,870 of NC_136073.1, read as the reverse complement.
TACTTTATGGTGGGGAGGTGCCCGTTTTTATTAGGGGTCCAGCGATATCTGATGAAATGTTGGGCCTTGCCAAATGATTTGTTGTAGACAGCACGAAGTGAAATATGGACTTGTCATCATGACTCTGCTTTCTCGTTGTCTAAAAATATGTTAACGATTTACTTTACAACCAGCAATGTTTTGCCTAGAGCCCAAAATTGTGTATAAGAAGAGAAGCCTGACTTTGCGAAAGTGTGCAGTCTCCTGAGAATATACCCGTGTTGTACTTCTAGGACACCTGTTACCTTGGTTGCAGCCAATAAACTAATCTTTGACTTCACTTAGAAGACTCTGAGTTTCTGTAGGTCTGGATCAGGAAGAACCCGAGGTCTCTGGGTGTTGATTCCCTGGCACCGCTGGGTTACCGGTTCTGTGCCGGTTCTTAAAAACCCAGTACCTCACTTGCGTTTGCCGATTCCTTGTGCCCCTTCTGCCGCCGTCTTCCCCCCGCCCCCCACCGCTCCCTACCCGGCCTTCCCACCGCTGCCTCCCTGTGCCCTTGCCCCCCAGCACACCCATTGGCCTCCCCGCTCCCGCCTCCCAGCTGCTACACCCTCCCAGGCCTCCTCTAATACAGGCTCAGTGACGGTGATCGGGAGCGACCTTTAACCCTGCTTTCAGGCAGGTCGCCCCCACACAGCCAATCGTCACCTGCTGACCCGCTTGCGTTTGCTGACTTCTTGTGCCCCTTCTGCCGCCGTCTTCCCCCTGTGCCCCACCACTCCCTACCCGGCCTTCCGCCGCTGCCTCCCTGCGGCCCCGCCCCCTGCACACACATTGGCCTCCCCGCTCACGCCTCCCAGCTGCTCCGCCCTCCCAGGCATCCTGTAATACAGTCCGAGTGACAGTGATCAGGAGCAACCTTTGACCCTGCTTGCAGGCAGGCCGGCCCCACTCCGCCACTCGTCAACTGCTGACCGCTTGCGTTTGCCGACTCCTTGTGCCCCTTCTGCCGCTGTCTTCCCCCCCGCCCCCACCACTCCCTACCCAGCCTTCCTGCCACAGCCTCCCCGCTCCCGCCTCCGAGCTGCTCCGCCTTCCCAGGCCTCCTCTAATACAGGCCGAGGGACGGTGATCGGGAGCGACCTTTGACCCTGCTTGCAGGCAGGTCGCCCCACACCGCTACTCGTCACCTGCTGACCCGCTTGCGTTTGCCGACTTCTTGTGACCCTTCTGCCGCGTCTTCCCCCCGCCCCCACCGCTCCCTACCCGGCCTTCCCGCCGCTGCCTCCCTGCGGCCCGCCCCCCAGCACACCCATTGGCCTCCCCGCTCCCGCCTCCCAGCTCCTCCGCCCTCCCAGGCCTCCTCTAATACAGGTCGAGTGACGGTGATCGGGAGCGACCTTTGACCCATCTTGCAGGCAGGTCACCCCTACACCGCCACTCGTCACCTGCTGACCCGCTTGTGTTTGCCGATTCCTTGTGCCCCTTCTGGTGCCGTCTTCCCCCCCACCGCTCCCTACCCGGCCTTCCCGCCGCTGCCTCCCTGCGGCCTTGCCCCCAGCACACCCATTGGCCTCCCCGCTCCCACCTCCCAGCTGCTCCGCCCTCCCAGGCCTCCTCTAATACAGGCCTAGTGATGGTGATCGGGAGCGACCTTTGACCCTGCTTGCAGGCAGGTCGCCCCCACACCGCCACTCATCACCTGCTGACCCGCTTGCGTTTGCCGATTCCTTGTACCCCTTCTGCTGCCGTCTTCCCCTTCGTGCCCCACCACTCCCTACCCGGCCTTCCGCCGCTGCCTCCCTGCGGCCCCGCCCCCAGCACACACATTGGCCTCCCCGCTCCCGCCTCCCAGCTGCTCCGCCCTCCCAGGCCTCCTCTAATACAGGCCGAGTGACGGTGATCGGGAGCGACCTTTGACCCTGCTTGCAGGCAGGCCGGCCCCACTCCGCCACTCGTCAACTGCTGACCGCTTGCGTTTGCCGACTCCTTGTGCCCCTTCTGCCGCTGTTAACCCCCCGCTCCCCACCGCTCCCTGCCTGGCCTTCCCGCCGCTGCCTCCCTGCGGCCCCGCACCCAGCACACCCATTGGCCTCCCCGCTCCCGCCTCCCAGCTGCTCTGCCCTCCCAGGCCTCCTCTAATACAGGCCAAGTGACGGTGATCGGGAGCGACCTTTGACCCAGCTTGCAGGCAGGTCGCCCCCACACCGCCACTCATCACCTGCTGACCCGCTTGCGTTTGCCGACTCCTTGTGCCCCTTCTGCCACTGACTTCCCCCCGCCCCCCACCGCTCCCTACCCGGCCTTCCCGCCGCTGCCTCCCTGCGGCCCCGCCCCCAGCACACCCATTGGCCTCCCAGCTCCCGCCTCCCAGCTGCTCCGCCCTCCCAGGCCTCCTCTAATACAGGCCGAGTGACGGTGATCGGGAGCAACCTTTGACCCTGCTTGCAGGCCAGTCGCCCCCACACCGCCACTCGTCACCTGCTGACCCGCTTGCGTTTGCCGACTCTCTGTGCCCCTTCTGCCGCTGTCTTCCCCCCGCCCCCCACCGCTCCCTACCCAGCCTTCCCGCCGCTGCCTCCCTGCAATCCTGCCCCCCAGCATACCCATTGGCCTCCCCGCTCCCGCCTCCCAGCTGCTCCGACCTCCTAGGCCTCCTCTAATACAGGCCGAGTGACGGTGATCAGGAGCGACCTTTGACCCTGCTTGAAGGCAGGTCGCCCCCCCCCACCACCACTCGTCACCTGCTGACCCGCTTGCGTTTGCCGACTCCTTGTGCCCCTGCTGCCGCTGTCTTCCCCCCCACCCCCACCGCTCCCTACCCAGCCTTCCAGCCACAGCCTCCCTGCGGCCCCGACACCCAGCACAACCATTGGCCTCCCCGCTCCCACCTCCCAGCTGCTCTGCCCTCCCAGGCCTGCTCTAATACAGGCCGAGTGACGGTGACCGGGAGTGACCTTTGACCCTGCTTGCAGGCAGGTCGCCCCACACCGCCATTTGTCACCTGCTGACTTGCTTGCGTTTTCCGACTTCTTGTGCCCCTTCTGCCGCGTCTTCCGACCGCTCCCACCGCTCCCTACACGGCCTTCCCGCCGCTGCCTCCCTGCGGCCCTGCCCCTCAGCACACCCATTGGCCTCCCCTCTGCTCCGCCCTCCCAGGCCTCCTCTAATACAGGCCGAGTGACGGTGATCGGGAGAGACCTTTGACCCTGCTTGCAGGCAGATCGCCCCCACACCGCCACTCGTCACCTGCTGACCCGTTTGCGTTTGCCGATTCCTTGTGCCCCTTCTGCCGCCGTCTTCCCCCCCACCCCCCACCACTTCCTACCCGGCCTTCCGCCGCTGCCTCCCAGCGGCCCCGCCCCCAGCACACACAATGGCCTCCCCGCTCCTGCCTCCCAGCTGCTCCGCCCTCCCAGGCCTCCTGTAATACAGGCCGAGTGATGGTGATCAGGAGCGACCTTTGACTCTGCTTGCAGGCAGGTCGCCCCCACACTGCCACTCGTCACCTGCTGACCCGTTTATGTTTGCCGACTCCTTGTGCCCCTTCTGCCGCCGCCTTCCCCCACCACTCACTACCTGGCCTTCCGCCGCTGCCTCCCTGCGGTCCAGCCCCCCAGCATACCCATTGGCCTCCCCGCTCCCGCCTCCCAGCTGCTCCGCCCTCCGAGGCCTCCTCTAATACAGGCCGAGTGACGGAGATAGGGAGCGACCTTTGAGCCTGCTTGTAGGCAGGTCGCCCCCACACCGCCACTCATCACCTGCTGACCCGCTTGCATTTGCCGAGTCCTTGAGCCCCTTCTGCCGCCGTCTTCCTCCCTGTCCATCACCGCTCCCTACCTGTCCTTCCCGCCGCTGCCTCCCTGTGGCCCTGCCCCCCAGCACACCCATTGGCCTCCCCGCTCCCGCCTCCCAGCTGGTCCGCCCTCCCAAGCCTCCTCATATGCATGCTGAGAAGCGGCCGCGCGCAGCGGGCATGCCTAAGGCAAGCCCGTCTGCGCCCATCCGTGCCTGGACCGCGCCCACGCCAGAACCCCTGGACCCTACGAACGCCACGACACCAGACTCTACTACGACGCCAGCAGCCTCCATGCACTCAACACCGACCGAAACCACACCTGCTCCCAGGCCGCCCCGAAACGGACCCACGGACCCTTCTCCTGCCACACCTGCAGCTTCACCTGCGACAGAACTACCAAACCTCCAAGGACCGGAACCAACCAACTCCGCTGCATACTCTTCAACACCCGCTCCGCACGCAAACACGCCATCGAGCTCTGGGATCTGCTCGACACCTCCGCCCAAAACGTGGCCTTCCTGACAGAGACCGGGTGGAACGACTCCTCGGCGCCCGACATCGCCATAGCCATCGGCTACAAAATCACCCGCAGGGATCGCGCCAACGGAATCGGAGGAGGAATAGCCATAATCCACAAGTCAACCCTCAAAGTCGCCACTCACACAGAAGACACCCTCAACCCCGCCGAACACTTGCACTTCCGGATACACACCGACCCCAACACCACCCTCAGAGGAACACTCATCAACAGACCCCCTGGACCCCGGCCTCAGTTCAGCGACTCCATTGCCGACCTCGCTAGCACCCACGCACTCGCATCCACGGACTACATCCTCCTCGGGGACCTGAACTTCCACCTCGAGAACAACAACGATGCCAACTCCGCCACCCTGATCGACAACCTCGCCAACCTCGGCCTCAGAAAACTCATCACCACGCCCACCCACACCGCTGGCCACACGCTTGACCCCAACTTCTCCACAGGCTCCCAAACCCAATCACACCACCGACCTCCACTGGACCAACCACCGCTGCATCCACTTCACCTTCAAGAAACCAACCACGCACCATCGCACCCAACCACACACCATCGCACCCAACAGCTGCCTCGCCGCTGCTGGAGCAAAGTCACCGAAGAGCAGCTACTCACCACCCTCTCCAAGAACCCACCCACCGACCCCACCAACTCTGACTCCGCAGCCCTCAACCTCAGACAGTGGATCGACAACTGCGCCAACACCATGGCCCTGCTCAAGAAACCCTCCAACAGCCACATCAGCAAGAGAGCCACATGGTTCACCAACGATCTCCAGGCCTCCAAACGCGCATGCCGAAAACTGGAGAAGACATGGCTCCACGAATGCACACCAGACAACCACGCAGCCCACAAGGACGCTACCCGCAGACATCACCACCTCATCAGATTAGCCAAGAGATCCTCCTTCAAAGACCGCTTGGATAACAAAGCACACGACAGCAAAGAGCTCTTCAGCATCGTAAAGGAACTCTCCAACCACAGAGCCAACAACATCCCCCCCTCACAAGAACTGTGCGACTCACTGGCCATCTTCTTCCACCACAAGATCGCTGACATCGACGACAGTTTCAACACCACGACCGCCCCGAGTACGCCAGACTCCACCTCCCCTGTGAACACCACCAGCGCCAACCGCCTGACCTCCTGGTCCAACGTCAATGTCGAGACACGCAAGGTCATGAACTCCATCCACTCAGGATCTCCGTCTGACCCGTGCCCACACCACGTATTCAACAAAGCAGACACAGCCATCGCACCTCAACTACGGAAGGTCATCAACATCTCCTTCGAAACAGCGACATTCCCGGAAAGCTGGAAGCACGCCGAAATCAACGCCCTCCTCAGGAAGCCTAAAGCAGACCCCAAGGAACTCAAGAACTTCCAGCCCATCTCCATGCTCCCATTCCCGGCTAAAGTCATCGAGAAAATCGTCAGCATGCAACTGACCCGCCACCTGGAAGACAACAACATCTTGAACCCGTCCCAGTCCGGATTCAGACGAAACCACAGCACCGAGACAGCCCTCATCGCCACCACAGACGACATCAGGTGCCAACTAGACAACGGCGAAACATCAGCCTTCATCCTCCTGGACCTGTCAACCGCCTTGGACACGGTCTGCCATCGCACTCTAAAGACACACCTCCTAGAATCCAGAATACAAGAGAAGGCCCTTGACTGGACCACGTCCTTCCTCACTGGCAGAACCCAGAGCGTCTGCCTCCCACCCTTCCAATCCAAAGCCACTGACATCATCTGCGGCGTCCCCTACGGCTCATCCTTCAGCCCGACGCTGTTCAACGTCTACATGGCCCCCCTCACACTAGTGGTCCACCATCACGACCTCAACCTCATCTCCTACTCCGACGACACCCAGCTCATCCTCTCCCTCAGCAAGGACCCACACACTGCCAAAACCAACCTCCACGAAGGAATGAAGGCCGTCGCCGACTGGATGAGGAGCAGCCGTCTGAAGCTGAACTCGGACAAGACGGAGATCCTCATCCTCGGATCCACCCCCTCAGCCTGGGACGACTCCTGGTTGCGACCACACTGGGAACAGCACCAACACCCACCGACCACGCACGCAATCTAGGATTCATCTTCGACTCCTCCCTCTCCATTTCTAAGCAGGTCAACGATGTCTCCTCCTCCTGCTACAACACCCTCCGCAGGATCTCCAAGGGGATCCCGACCAAAACAAGAAGAACGGTGACACAGGCCCTCGTCAGCAGCAGACTGGACTACGGAAACACACTCTACGCAGGAATCCCAGCCAAACACCTACGATGACTACAACGCATCCAAAACGCCTCCGCCCGACTGATCGCCAACATCCCCCGCCGCAGCCACATCACCCCCCACCTGAGAAACCTACACTGGCTCCCTGTCGACAAGAGGATCACCTTCAAGCTCCTCACCCACGCACACAAAGCACTCCACAACACCGGACCAGCCTACCTGAACAGCAGACTCAGCTTCCACACCCCCACCCGCCAGCTCCACTCCCCCAGCCTCGCCCTTGCCGCTGTCCCCCGCATCCAACGAACGACCTCCGGTGGCAGATCCTTCTCCTACCTCGCTGCCAAGACCTGGAAAACCCTCCCTACCCACATACGGCAGACCCAAGACCTACTCACCTTCAGAATACTCCTCAAGACCTGGCTCTTCGAGCTGTAGCAGCACACCTCCCCGTCCCTCCAGCGCCTTGGGACCCTCACGGGTAAGTAGCACGCTCTACAAGTACTCTGATTGATTGATTGATTGATTGATTGACCGAGAAAAAGTTCAAACTATCAGACCCCCCAATAGCTAGTACATTGGGTAGTGCAAGCAATCACTCAGGCCAACAGTAGCACCATCCCAAAGGGAAAAATGTCTTTCTCACTAGCAGCAACCACAGGGGCCTCAGCCCACAAACACACACAGCAGCAACGTTGTTGTGAGGTCCCAAATTGAGGCAGGTAGAATCACACAGCAGGCCCTGTATCCCTCCTGAATACAAGTTCATAAGCAGTCGCGGCTCCTCAAGGTACTGTTGCAGGCCGGTGGAGCGGGGGAAGGGCAGGGTGGGGAGTAGTAAACTCCGGCACACGGCCGCCCGGACTTAAGTACATCAATAAATAAATAAAATGAATTACATTGCGCGCGCTGTAACGCCATTTCCGTTTATTTATTTATTTATTTATGTACTTCACTCCGGTCTGCCGTATGCCGAAGTTTACTAACCCCCACCCTGCCCCTCCACCGCCCGATGCCCCGCAGCACTCCCAATAGGAGCCGTGTCTGGTTCATAGTGCATGTCACAAGGGCCGAAACAAACAAATCCTCCAATATTCAAGGGCCCACTGCCAATCGTGAATAAGGGCACCTGTGGCACTCATCCCCACATACAGGGTCCTCCAAGGGCAAAGCAGTCCACAACGCAAGGCCCCCCTAAGCACCAAGAGAGTGCATCCAAAGTTGAGAGAGCGACCCTCGTGATCAGGGCAGGGCCGCCACTATAAACAGGGCCAAAGCCCAGCCGTAGATCATAGTTGTCTTAGTATACCAATTGTACACTTCTCGCATGTACCATTTTTTTGAAAAAATTTTTTTAAGACCAATGGTCCCAAACTTTATTTAAATTCACAGATAAGTCAATAAGTGTACATACAGTGTCAGAACAACGGAGTAATGCCACAAACAGTTCCCAGCAGATTGTACACGTCAACACAGCAGTTATACATGAGTGAAAGTAAACAGGTGCAGGTAGAAATGCATTTGTACATAATTGACTGTGCCAGGGAGTGACTCACGGTGCAGTGCCCGCAGTTCGCAGCACTGCAGAAAGGGCCTAGCGCGTTCAAAAAAGGAAAGTCCACAGTTAGTGCATGAAATTGAGTTCCCTGTACAATGCAGCAGAGAATAGAGGCAACAGTGGTGATGTGTACTGGCATGATTAGGGGTACAGTATAATCGGCCTCTGTGTCAACCAAAAAGTGAACTGGGAAGTCTAATACTGGGGGGAGGGAGAAACATTCCAAAAAACTGTTGGACTAGCATTCGTGTGTGTGGTAGTGTACCCAGGATCCTAACTGTGTGTGGTGCATCCGGTAGGGGCCATGCAGGGGTGGGGGCAAGTGAGGAGGCGGTGTCGGGGCAAAAAAGGGGGGGGGGCACAGGCGGCAGGAGGGCAAATGCGGCAGGGGATGTCTCCGCCACACACGGTCTCGGTCACCGGGGGGGGGGTGGGAGGGGGTGTGCGGAGTGGGGGGAAAGACCGGGGGGGGGAGAGGGGGGGAAAAGGGGGAGGGCAAAAAGGGGGGGAGGGGGAGAAGGGAAGGGGCGGCGGAGCCTGTGTTAGGTGCGGACAGCAGCCGAGGGAACCCCCCCAATGTCGCAGCGGGACGGCACTCTATTGCGGCTTGTGTGCATGCGTTGTGATACGCAATCAGGGCAACGTCCCAGTCCCGGGCGATCGGGTATTTCCGGAGGCCAGCGGTTTCTTCCCTATGAAGTGACACACTCTCCGCACAGGCCCAGTTAGCAAAAGAGCGGCGCCAGTCCGCAGGGCGCGGTGGGTCAGCACTTTTCCAGCGTCGTGTGATAAGACGCTTGGCCGTGATAAGGCCTAAATCCCAAAAGCGCGCCCGCATCTTGGTCTGTTTGGTCCTCTTGTAGAGTCCCAAGAGGCACACCTCCCAAGTCTTGGGAAGAGGTTCGCCCGTGGCCGCCGTCAGCATGTCCGCGACCGCAGACCAGTACGAAGTAAGATGAGCGCAGCTCCAGAGTGCATGCAGGAGGTCCGAGTCTTGGAGGCCGCATCTAGGACACGCCGAGGAAGTGAGCCCGAAGTAACGATTCAGTTTGTCTGGAGATAGATATGCCCGGTGGATGATGTAATACTGTATAATCTTGAATCGTACATTGCGGGGGACGACCCTGGCGCCCGCCAGAATAGCATTCCACTGGGTGTCTGTCCAGTCCGTGCCACGGTCGGCCATCCACTTGTCCCTCAATCTCCGAGAGGAAAATTGCGTGTGGTTGTGTAAGGCTTGCGCAAGCCAGTGTACAAGGTGTGAACCATCTCCCATCACGTGCAGGTATTGGATGAGTAGGTGTGTGGACGGCTCGTGACTAAGGTCACCCCACGCCTCTGTCAACACACGTAGGAGTCTGGCATGTGTCAGAAATTGACCTATCGGCAGCTCTGTGTCCGCGGCCAAGGTCTCGAAGGGCAACAGCTCCCCGTCGCCATACAGGCCGCCCAGGTCGTCCAAGTCCACCGCAGTCCAGCTGCGTAGTTCGGCCGAGGAGAGCGTGCCTGCACCCAGGGGCGTCCCTAGTAGTGGCAGGTTCGGGGCATAGGGCACTATATGTTTGGTGAGCCGGAGGCTCCGCACGAGGCACCGCTTCGCCACTGCTACCAGGATCTGCGTGGGGGGGCGGCCCCGCGCCAGCGGGTGGAAGAGGGCGAGCGCTTGTACGGGAGACAGGATGGTATCAGCCGTAGCTGTGTCCACCAAGTTCTTACCGCTCAGCCAGTAGGCAACCCACTGCAGCTGTGCCGCCAAGTAATAGAGTTCCTGATTGGGAACCGCTAGGCCTCCAGCGTCCACGGGTGCAAACAGAGTCTTCAGTGCTACCCGGGGCCTCCCCTTATTCCAGATGAGGCGTCTAGTGAGGGAGTCCAGTTCTCTAAAGATGCGCGCCGGCACATACACTGGCAGATTGGTGTAGTAATAGAGAAGCCGGGGAAGCATTACCATCTTGGTCAGCGCCACCCTGGCGGGCACATTGAGCGGGAGGGAATTCCAGAATGCGACCTGGGCCGTAAGCGAGGAAATGGCTCTTATTAGATTCCCCTCCAGGAGGTCTACGGGGTCTCGATATATGAATATCCCCAGGTACCGAAATACCGTCGGGTGCCATCGGAGCGTCTCCCCCATCATGCGTACATCACACTGTGGCATCTCGCTATCGAACGCATAAGTCCCAGATTTGGCCCAGTTGACACGGAGCCCCGACATGTCGCCAAATATCCGAAACATGTCCGTGAGCGCCGCTGGTATTTGCGTGAGATCTCTGACATATAGCAACAGATCGTCGGCATATAGAGACACCGAGTGTGTGCCATCCGCCAGCGGTATGCCCCAGGCGTCTCCGGAGCTGCGGAGCATCTCGGCCAGTGGCTCCATCGCTAAGGCGAATAATATGGGGGAGAGGGGGCAGCCCTGCCTGGTGCCCCTCCCGATGCGGATCCTGTCCGAGAACAACCGTCCAGTCCGGACCCGGACCTCTGGGGCCTGGTAGAGGAGTCCCACCATCTGTACGTAAGCGTCCCCCAGTTCGTACTTCTCTAGGACTCGGAGGAGATACGGCCACTCCACCGAGTCGAACGCCTTTTCCAAATCAAGGACGATGCATCCCGAGCGTGGCCAGGCTGGGGTCGCATAGCGTTGGATTCTAAAAAAACGGCATAGATTGTAGGACGTGCTCTGTGTGGGTACGAAGCCATTCTGATCAGAGTGTACCAGAGTGGGGACCAGTGGCGCTAGTCTCCGGGCTAGGGCCGCTGCAAGAATTTTATAATCGGTATTGAGGAGCGCTAGCGGCCTATAGGAGCCGAGGTCGCTCGCTTCTCTACCCGGCTTCAGCAGGGAGACCACATTAGCCTCGTTCAGGGACGCCGGGAGTTCAGTGTCTTCCAGTGCTGCCCCATACATTTTCACACTTCTCGCATGTACCATTGTACCATGTACCATTGTACACTTCTTGCATGGTAAGGTAGAGAATTATACCCAGGTAGGTTGTACCAGTTAGAGTATATTCAACGCCATTGTTATTGATAACATCGCTACTATTATTTTTTTATTTCCTCTACTCCAGTTTCTTTGGATTTTTTATGGCTAATTTTAAATCGTGATATGCCAGAAAATCTAAATCGTCTATCAGGGCCGATAATGAAGTGTCAAGGTAGGCAAAAAACAAAGAACATCATTAAAAAATAAGGCCACTTTTATTTGGCTACTTTTTGTATATTACCCTGATATCTCATGGTTAGCCATTGCGTTCTGGCAAACATTGGCAATGCTAATAGGTCTGGTTTATGAATGAAAATGCCTTTTGTGACACTGATGTGTATAGACACTCATTAAGTCATCATACATGCACTCTGTCATCCATTTTTGCATTTGCTCATCCATACATTCATTCACTTATTCCATCTTGCATTCACCCTTTTACACAGCTGCAGTAAATTCAATGTATATAAAAGAAATTAAAAGAAAACAAGTAGAAAAAAACGTACTGTCTATACATGATGGGTATATGTTTGCAATAACGAAACTAAATATAGCAGCTGGTATCCATCTTTCTGAGGTATTGAACTTACAGCCTGATTCATCATTCTCCCGTTTTGCGAGCCCCTAATAGCGATTCATAACGAATCGCTATTAAGGACTTGCAAAACGGGATTCATGTAGGAATTGCAATAAATATTGCGATTCCTACATGTTCCTTATTTGCGATTAGCTAATTGCTAATCGCTAATAAGGAATAACTCCCCATGCATTCCTATGGGCCTACAGGCCCATAGAAATGCATGGGGAGTTATTCCTTATTTGCGATTAGCAATTAGCTAATCGCAAATAAGGATGCGATTTCAAGGGTGCAGGGGTGTCCAAAGGACACCGTGTAGCACCCCTGAAATGTAATCTACATTGGTGTTGCGCACACACATGTCCAAAGGACATGTGTGTGTGTAAAATGCAACTTAGAAAAATGCATTTAAATGCATTATTCAAAGTTTTTGCTATTTACCGAGAGGTCTGACCTCTCGGTAAATAGCGGCCCAAAATTGCAATTTCGCAATTTTAAAATGCTTCATGAATTGCATTTAAGGAATCTCAAATAGAGATTCCTTAAATTCAATTCTTCGCAAATGTGCGAATTCTTAAATAGCGAATTTTGCATTTGGGATGATGAATGATGATCTTGAGGACACAACTCAAGAACGGGGAGAGGGCCCAGACAATGCTGGACAGCGGTCACGATAGCTCAAAGGATCCTGAAAGATCATCTGGAGACAGTGGATCTGAATTAATGCATTCAGGTTGAAACTGCCGACGCCAGTGTTAGTTTACCCCATAGGTTATATGAAGTAACACTCCAGATAGAGGGGGACATAACTAGAAAAATAAAAGCACTCTTTTGGGAAAGGGTTATGACATCCTTCTGGCTGAAAAAGACTGGCCACCTGAATTTGTCAGGGAGTGCCCACATGGCAAAGAAATCATTATGCCAGCCTTCTCAAACCATATTCCTAGTCATAAAAAATACACCTATGCCAGAAAATGGGCTGTGGCCCAGGCTCCAGCATTATATAAAAATCATGTGGGATGGGATGAGGACTCGCCTCAACATATAAAATCCAGTTAAAAAATCAGCCTACTGCTCAGAGGCAGTACCCAGTAAAGCAGGAGGCTAAAAAACAAGTCAGGGAGATCTTAGATCAACTTGAATACCAGGGGGTGATTGAAACATGCACCTCGTCCATGAACAATCCTTTGTTTCCTGTCTCTAAACCAGACGAATCATATCGTCTAGTTTTGCATTACAGACATTTAAACTCTTGTTGCAAAACTTTTGCAGTACAAAATGCACACACTGCAGAACTAATGAATAATATTGTTCGCAAAAAACTACAAAACGACATTAGACATTTCAAACGGTTTCTTCTGTCAAAATATCGCTCCAGAAAGCAGGTATTTGACCGCTTTCTCAATAATGGGGACACAGCGTCAATTTTGCTGTCTCCCCCAAGGATTCAAGAACAGTCCTGGATTATTTTCAGCCAGAGTAACAGAGTTACTACAAACTTATGATGATGAGGCATTATCTTATGTCGATGACATCTATCTTACAGATGATGATTTGGACAGGCACTTGAACAGGGTGAACACCATAATACTTGAATTTGCCTCTGAAGGGTATAAATTCAACTTTAGAAAGTCAAGAATTGCCCACCTCAATGTCCTATTCTTGGTATACGAGCTTTCAAGTGAAGGCAAAAGCCTAGAAGTCAACGTTTTAGAAAAATGTGCGCTGCTCCAACCTCCAAAAACGCTGAAAAACGTACAGTAAATTCTAGGATTCCTAAACTTCGGAAGAACTTACATTCTGAATTACGCAGAAAGGGTTAAACCTCTCTACGAACTAATCAAACCGGATTTCAAACATACAAATTGGACTCAAAAACACACCGAAATGTTGCGTTCAGTACAAACAGACATGTTGGCAACAACACACTTACAAACGCGCGACAATGTACGCAACCTTGTAATCCGAATCATCCCAGGGAGATGCGGATTCACATACCTAACCTTTAATGAAGGTGAAAAGGTACAAATAGCTTACAAGTCACACTTGTACACACAAGCTGAAATAAAATTCACTTCAACAGAAAAAATCCTCACAGCGGTTCAAACTGCAGTAGCAAAGGAGAGAGCCCTCGCACAGGGTAAACGCATTAAAGTCGTTAAACCTGTACCCACCTTAGAGTCAGTTACGTAGGCAAGCATTCCAAATGCAAAAGCTCTACTTCCAAGATGGATACAATGGGTAAAAAGCTTATAGTGCAGTGTGCGCGATTGTTAAAGGTCGCTGGCGCGATTGTAAATTCAGACCTATGGTCACGAAAACTCAATCTCTAGAAGACTGTACAGCTCAGCGAGCTGAACTACAGGCTTTCAAGATGGCGCTTGAAAATACCGATCGAGAATTCTCCACACTTATAGTGTGCGATTCGTATTACTGCGTCCAGTCTTACAATGAATATCTGCAGAACTGGGTTCAAAATGGTTTTAAAGACGCAAAAGGTGGCACAATCAAGCATAAAATGCTTTGGGAACAAGTCGTTCTTTTGCAGAAAGAACTACAAAAAACTCACGTGATCCATACACTGAGTCATCAGCGTGATGGCGTTCACGTAGAAGGCAATTCATTGGCTGATGAAGCCGCGAAGGCAGCTGTGCAAACGTCTTCCGTAGCTACAATCAATCGTTCGAAAACAACAATAGAGGGTGAAACCATGCTCGCAGTCAATGCCACGAGCAAAGGCAGCGGAACCGCATTACCTCTAAATTATCCACTCAAATATACATACATAATTGATGCAAACTCTGTTACTTTTGCTTGAATCCCTGGAGTGGGGGATAGTGTAATTCCAAACAGGAAACGGAGAGGTGCTCTGATTCATGAAGCACATATAGGAGAGGGTCTGAAACATCAAGGGATCTCTAAATCTCTATTAGAATTAGAAGAGATGTACTGGTGGCCAGGGATAAAAGCTCACTTATACGAATTCGGAATTAATTGCGATGACTGTTACAAATACCTCAGCTTTGAACACCACCAGATTCCTGACTACAGTGTAGCCAGCCCAGTACAGACACCATTGTTAGATAGCATTAGACTATCAACGCTCAAACGTCCCAATAGACAAAAGCGGTCTCACAAATATTAGGACAAGATTCATTTGGATGTGGCCTCATCGCTCGGCTGATGCCCGAACTGTTATAAAAGATTTGCGAGTCTTTATTGGCACATATGCAATCGGCACGCTACATTCTGACCAGGGTCCTGCGTTTAGCTCTAGGGCTTACAAGGAGGCCATGTCCAGCTTGGGCGTTGCATTGCGATTTTTCGAGTCCATTCCATCCTGAGGGAAATTTGGTTGTGGAGAGAAAAAAAACGTGACATAAAGCAATCTATAACAGCTAGGGTATTAGGTTCGGCTGATTGGTGGGTCAAACATTTAATAAATGTCCAACGTAGTCTTAATAACCTGACAAGAAATTCTCTGGGTGGAATCACTCCATATGAAATCCTTTGAGGTACTAGAATGTTAGTTGAAGACCTCGATCGTAACACTTCAGTGGTGGAACAAAAACCATTTGATATCAAAGATCGTTTGGCTGTTTTGCAGGACTTAAATGAAACAAGAAGAAGTCTAAGCAACACCAGTGAAAAGCCAACGACCACTGAAGAAAAAACACCTGACACAGCAAGACCTGTCTGGATTCCAAAGATTGAGGATCTGGTCAGGGAAAAAATAGCGGACAAGAAGGAATTTGGGCCTTCTTACAGAAAACCAGTACCAGTTCTAGCAGTCCACGGATCAAGAACAGTGCTACTGCTGCCCCTTGCTGGAAAAATGGAGAACCGATCTATATCAATTGACCTGATAAAACCACACCATGTGGCCGATAATAAGTAGTAGGCCCAGTGGGCTCCCAAGATGTAGCAGACAACCAAATCTTGCCACTATCCAAGAAGTTCAAACTGAAAGACTCATCACCTTTGAAGATTCTAAAGTAAGAAAAGAAGGACTGTGCAACGAAGCCATGGAACTTGTGTCTCTTGAAACCCAAATAACAGTTCGTCAAGAAACTCCCGTCTACAATGAAGTAGCATCTGACTATACAAACATGTCAAGGGAACAAGCAACTCCAGCGATTTCAAAGAATCCGGATGCAATACCAGCTATTGACAGAACTGCCTCTGGCTATTTTATCAACTTTGATAACTTTTCTGAGGATCCCAGTTTACCTGAAACTACGCCAGCAAATAAAACTTTCAAGGAAAAATTAGCGGAACTTGGTCAAGAGCTTGCAAAGACATATCTGGTTTCATCATGGGTTGAATTTTGGATTGGATTAGGTGTATTTTATCTCCTGATATGGCTCATTCTTGCTTTAAGTTTGGGAAACCTGATAGAACAAAAACACATTAAAATGGACACAGCAAGTAAGAACATCAACTTGCTTCTGAAGCCACACAAATCATCTCATCGTGAACAACGAGACCTGTCATCAGTGAACATCAAAGCGGTTTCTCTACCTGGTGGAATAGCTTGGGATACAACTGATTAGGACATTTATGGCCATGTCGAGCTGCTGAAAATTTCACACCAATTTAAGGTTTCCTTGAGTGATTTGGTTTCACCCAGCACATTCTCTGATGATTGGGACTTTGAAACTGTTAATAACATGATGGCAGACTTAAAAAAATGTCAGCAAAACTTGCAAAACATGAATACTTAGAAGGTTCATCAAATTATGAAGAAATGTATTGTTTTAATCATTTTGGCCATCATTACTTGCATAAATCTGCATACCCTAGAATTTTTTTAACTTATAATCAATGGGAACATTGCCCAACACCTCCAAAAGGTAGTTCTAAAAAATTTTAAAGAAAATTTCCATATTTTACAGGTTTGAATGTTAAAAACCCAGAAAGTTTTTACTTTAAAAATGTTAATAAGACAGGCATGAAAAGTATGCTGACAAATACTAAACAAATTTATTCTTCGGCCTTTAATGCTCAATTATCCACCTTAGGCTTTGACTTTTGGAAAGACAACATTGAGACAAAAACTGTTTGGGGCACAAAAGACTGTCAGGTACAAGGTTTAGAAGCATTGTTCAGAGCCTGCATCATCCCAGAACAAATACTGTTCTTAAATGAATCTGTTCAATAGACATCTTGTCTTGGCCTGGCTAAAATAAAAGATTTAAACAAACCGTCCATACCTAAACCCACACCTGATAGTAATTTAACTTCAGATGAGGAGGTAGATGTAAATTATATTTTTCTGCAAAACAGAACACATCCTGGCCCACAGACACGAATAACTGTCAAGATAGATTCCTGAACAAGACACAAGGGTTCACAGTAACTCGGCCAGATCCAAGATATATCCAAAGACAACATCCAGGGATAATAACAAATGATAGTATAGGAAAACTATGCCATGAGTGGCTACAGAGATCCACACTTCCAGAAATAAAAAAACATTTATATTTGCTTAAAGATGGCGTTGATTTACGAGAATTCTTACTGGGACCTCGTAATCCACGTCATAAACGTTTCATATACGCCGATATATACGCTGCATACAATGAAGCATGGAAAGTCAGCAAATGGAAACAGCTGAAAGAATACGAGAAATTGATCGTATTCATTTAGAGAAATCACTCTCTGTAGTTGACAATGGGTTAACAAATCTGTCGTCCAGAATATATCCTTTGACAGCATTGTATCCTCTGCCATTGACATAATGTAACAGGACTTGCTAATGTTACAACATGACCAGTCTCAATTACGTTCTATAATGCTGTTAGTCTGGGCGTTGCAAAACCTTCGTTCTGGCTATGTGCCTTGGCGTTTAACCAACACTACGTCATTGTTTACTGTATTTTACCTTACTGATAAACAAATCTCGTTGGCACAGAGGGGAGCAGACTATACGGTGCTGAGCATAGAAAAACTGGAGAGGTTACCATTGACCGTTTTTGAGAAACCATCAGTTGAATGGATAATACATGGCACCATCACGATACCAGTGACGATTTTCCAGTTTCATTATTGCTTAAACACATACTAGCAGACCTGTATGAAAGGTTGGGTAAAGAATACATTAAGTCGACCTGGGATTTACAATACACACACAAATGTTTGAGTGGGGGAAAGGAGGCATTTCTTAGTGGTAAAAATTATAAAAACTCACTAAGCGGTACACTGTTATGTCAAGGTATTAATTTACACGGGGCCTGTGAGGGTTCTTCCAATAACCTTCCTTGCCACCTGCAAGCTTCGCCCACGGCAGTGATAGATCCAATTTTTAGGCAGCTTTCCAATGGTAGCTACATTATGTTAAATGAACACAGCAGTTGTGGAATAATGCCAGGAATAGGCTATCTGGTTAGTGTGTCACTTGTTGTATGTAAGTATTGTTTCCTAAAAGCAAGACAGACGGGGAGTCACCGCTATGGCCTGACTGAACATCTCTTCTATTCGAATAGATACTTAAAGCAGAATGAAAGCCATTCTTTTGCAAAAAACTGTGCCATTGACCTCGTCCAAAGAGACGTATGATCTGCAAGTTGCAAGGAGTTCTGCAGAGATACATGCATTATTATCAACAAAAACCCCAATACATTTCGCAGAAATGTTAGGTCGTATCTTTGACATGTCTGATACCAGTGGTATTGCACATGTATTTAAGATTATTTTTTCGTGACTATTAGCACCCTTTGAAGCAGTCCTGGGCATTTTTCCTAACTTCGTACACTCTGTGTTCGACTGCCTGCCTCTCATTTTGGGACTCGTAGCAGGTATCTTATTTTTATTCCTCCTGTTCCGTTATGGCAAATCCGGCCACCAGTGATACCCATGTCAGCATGGAGAATGCGCTCCAGGCCATGAGGTATCATGAGAGAATAGCACAGATCCTTGGCTTGGCTCATTTGAGAGATCTGAATACCACATGGTTCCTGTCATTCAGACCAATCTGGCAAGATTGCATCTTACCTGTTCTACAATGCCTGCTTTGTGGAGAGGAATGCGTGTTAGATATCTGTCTAACACTACCATTGGCTATGCCAACTGGGTCCGGTAACGGCTCATGTGTTGTATTGCCCCCAACGGCTACCAATCCTGATGACGGCATTTACTGAGATCTCACCGGCAAATCCAACTGGAGGTGAGATACCCGGACCAACAGGCACACAGGTACCATCTGCTATGAACATTGCTAATGCCGCTGACGGCGATGCTTCACATCTGTGTACAATTGACATTCTTAATGAAGTAGTTGAACTTTCATCTGCTGTGGTAGACAATTTCTTTGCCAGCCTTGACAACTTAATATTTTCTCCTGACACCGAGAATAACTTTTGAAATTAGCACGCAGCGTTCTTTCAAACTCTGAAATTCGACCTTTACTTTTTTCAAAACAAAAACTTCCAAGTTTGGAACTCTATTTCACTACAGTTTAAACTGACTTTTTCCAAAACAGACTGAACTTGGGCACAAAGCAATCTGCTTAAAGTAGAACTATTCTTAGAGAACAAGAATTCTTTGACTACTTCCTAGAAACAATATTGACCTAATGCACAAATCGAACGAGCTTGTTTATTCTGCTATGGGATGGTCTCAACCTTTTTCCTGTATCTAGAGCCATTTCATAAATGTAAATTTCGTGATTAATTTGGTTAGCATTGCTAATATCATATCATATGCTTACAATGAAATCATTGCCCTTAGATGCATATTGTACAAATGCTCATTTTGTGTCCGACCATTTTTTAATACATTTCATGTATTTTTAGGGTGGGAGTGTAAAAACACATGCTCTAGCTTTTATGTTTGGTACTTAATCTTAGATGAACATGATAACGTGGAGTGGGTGTTGTGAACCATTTTAGGACACTATTGTAAATTTCCCGATTAATGCCCTTATATAGGTATAAATCACTATGTCCTTATATAGGCATAAGATTCATAACCATATTTAGTCATAGCTCATGCAGTCCAAATACGGCAGGGTTACTTCCACTAGTTCCGAAAATCTACAACGATTTCTTGGAAAACTCGGCTTCAGCAGCTAGCAAGCTTCCCTTGCTCGAGAACTGACTTGTCCAAGAACTCATGGAGTTTTCAAAGAACTGAGAGTCTTTAATGACGTTATTATGTCCACCTTTACGTCAAACTCGGCAACTTCAAGGTATAAATATGCCCACACTTGCCTTAGCAAACACACAGTGGTTTGGAGCAGTTCGACTATCTACTTGCCCGACGTGCCCTGCTACAGCAAGTGCCGAAGAAAGCCGACCCTCCAACAGACGCACTGAGAGAGATGCTGTCTTTTTCTCCTGCTGAGAAATCCAGCTCCAGTGTTTCCAAGCTACCCATGCGGGTTGTTGGGAAATCGACTCCTGAGCCTGACCTTCTTCATTCCAAATTAAGGTACGGAGCTGATTGGACCCTAAGAGAAATCTTGGACAGATTCTTGGCAAAAGAATACTACATTTATGCTACACCTCACTTACTTCTTCCCTCGTACTAAGCTTAGGTTAGGTACATCGGGGTAGGCGTATTTTAGAAGCACCAGTTGAGTACTTTTAGCCTCTGTTATTTATGTATGTATTTATCTATGGTTTAGGCACCATACAATGCTCTTACAGTATTATTTTATTCTACTCTTTATACTGTATGCATTGTATTTTACAACCAGTTTTACGATTGTAGCAGTTCATTTCTTATGCTTGAGAAATAAGACTGTTCAATAAATACTTTTATTGAAAACGCCCGTCTCTCCATTTCTCTGCACCTCTGGTGAAACGAAGAATGCACGATTGACTGAGTAAAATATCTATCTATTGTTTCCACGACTCTGATGATCAGTTTTATCTTGGGGAAACAAAGTTGTCATGTTTATGCAGTTGTCAGAAACTAATCCCTTCTTGTGAATTCGAGAAAGTTTCTAGTGACCTCTGAGCTAGCTGGCACTCACAATTAGGTCTAATATATTCAATAGAGACCTAGTAGACCTCAGTCCTACGTCAAATCTATAGGATATGTTATTCCAATGCACAGAGCCTATTGGGAATATAGGAACTACACTACAACGTGACTTACGCATCAGTCTGTCACACTGCGGAGACCAGGAATATTTCCTTTACTATAGGCCAATACTTGCTGCGTGATCCAATATTTTGACCAAAATACATCAATAATTATACCAGCTTCTTATGTAGTTCATCCATGCAGTTTTAAATCATTGGGGAGACAGCGTGATTACACCATGATCCTTTATTTACACATTTTCATATGTCTCCTGCATGCCCATCCAGGCTTCTTACAGCAACACGTGAGGGTCAATCATTTATCAGAGTAGACTAATTTCATTACACCCAATGCATTTCAAGCCTTAAGATTCTTCATCAGGGGTCACTTTAGGAGGCACAACTGGCAGCCTGATCTCCTCGTATGCTTCACTCCATACTGACCTGAGTGCCTTTTGGGATGCCTTCTGTATTGAGCGGTGACACATGGGACGATTCACAGCATCTGTTCACACCCAATACATGGTTTCGTTTTCGCATGATAATTAAAGTATGTTTAGGGGAAGGTGTGCATTCTCCAATTTCTTTTTTTACTTTAGGAAAGTTGCCATTTTCTTACTTTAACCATTCTGTACCTCTGTCTGTCTTTGAATACACGTCTGCTGTGGGTGACAGTTGGGCTTTGTGCATTCCCTCTAGACAGCCACACACAAAGAGAGCTTAGGTGTGCCGGATGGGCCATTCACATCCTGATGGGACATCACCAGGCTGATGGGCAACCCTGAGCAGGATGGGAGGGAGAAGCTGTCACTTGCACCTTAATAGGGCTGTGCCTGTCCCCACACAAAGAGCTGTATACCCCCTGTAGTGAGTCTAGAGCCAGGGTATGAAGATCAGGGACCCTGTGCACTTAAAAGGCCTCTCTTTGAAGTCTCCCCCACTTCAGAGTCACAACTGGGTATAAGTACTGGACCCCTTCGCAGCTCAACAAGAGCGCATCGCCTACCTTGCAAGGACGCTGACGCATCTTGGATTGCATAGTTCAGACCAACGCTTCGCCTACATCCAACAGGATTGACGACAATGCAACGCCTCCTCTGCTCCATGCATCAGATCCTCAACGTCGACGCATTCTCCGCGCAAGGTACTGTTTACAGTGGGCCAAGGCTGAACCCTGTATCTGACCCGATCATAGTCGGCCTAAACATTTTGATTCCCCCAGCTAAGTTCGACCAGTTATCCCCGGTTGGCACTTTATGCTTTTAAGCACTACATTTCAATTTAATCTTCAAAAATTCATAAGTGCGGTACTACATATTGGATTTATGTTGTTTTGGTCTTATTTTATTAATTAGATTCAGCTTTAGTTTTCTCAACTGGTGTGGATTACTCCTATGTGGTGTTTTCACAGTTGTACTGTTTTAAGTGTTACACAAATACTTTACACATTGTGTCATAAGTTAATCCTGACTGGTCTGTGTAAAGCTACTAGTGGGTGAGCACAGGTTAATATAGGGTGAGCATTTTACTAACCCTGACTAAGATTGTGGTCCCTACTTGGACAGGGTGCATACCTCTGCCAACTAGAGACCCAATTTCTAACAACAAAGTAAAATACTATTTCTCCTAAGTGGGATTAACGAGAATTCTCACACTGCAAATCTTCAGTACCAACTGTTTGTCAGTGTGGCAACTAACACCAAAACTCTTCCCTATTATTGTAATCTGTGAGAAAGCATGTAAAAAAATATCCCTCCATAGGCTTTATTAGAGAATAATAACAATTGACCCTTAAATGCCTATTTTTGTTATCCTATGCTTTTCATAATAAGTATGAGGCCTACTGCATTTTTCTTTTTATTTCATAATAATCAGATCAGGCATATAGCCTTGATAATTACCTTGCCATTGTAATTACATCAATTCTGCTGTATTGAGTATAAGCTTTGACACAAGCCAAAATATGCAATAAAAGCACTGTTTTTAGTCAGAGCACACAACTTCTGCCCAATGAAATCCTCTAGTCAGGGGCCCCAACATGTGGGTAGATCCTAAACTCCTTTCAGCAGCACTCTGAAAGCTCTTTTTTTGTTGATCACGTAAGGTCAAGCAACAGCCGTTCTGTCAAGGCAGACCAAAAATGTATTTGAATGCCTATAGCCCATGGCATTCCATCCTGATCTCAAATACATAACTGCACTAAAGTCTAAAGCTAAAGGTGGAAAAGGAAGGGGATACGTGCTTCTGACAGAGAAAAAACAAACACCACACACTTATCTAAACCCCTTTAAAAGAGTCATGTGTGACCCCAAAAGATCACTGTTCCATCTCCTGGTAAGCTTGATACTTTATGTGTATTATTGAGCCTTCTCTAGGGGTGAGCAGCCTTTACAACACGGGCATTACCACGCGCTGCCATTACTATGCTGCTTTTACAACGCAAGTCGTTACGACGACTTGCGCTGGAGTGCGCTGTTGGATAGGGAATAGTTTCATTTTCTATTCCAACACCTTCCCTACTGTAACGTGGGCTGGAGTTGGAATAGAAAATTAAACTATTCCCCTATCCAGCGCTTACAGCGCAAGTCGTGGTAACGACTTGCGTTGTAAAAACAGTGTTGTAATGGCACGCGTGGTAATAGCCTGCGTTGTAGTGTCATACAACCTCTCTAGGCAACCATACAGCTGCTGACTAATGCAGCTGGATAAAGAAACAAAACAATCACAGCTGCATAAAGGAAAATGACTTTTTTCCTACGGAAGCACACTTCTTCCCAATCAAAACTTGTACTCCTAACCACCAACATTTGTGTACGGCAAACACCTCTCTCTGTAGTGCTATTGAAAGCTCTTTTTGAGGTAGATCACTGAATGTCTGGCAACAGCTGCACTGTCAAGCCAGGCATAAATAACAAGCATTTGTAATGCAATAGGTCTCGCATTAGGAAAGTTTGAGCTATTGGTATTGTAAATTACACATTTTTTAATTCATGTGTTGGTTTTGAAAATAGCGAAATTAATAGCTTTGTCATTTACAATGCCAATAGTTATAACTTTCGCAAATGTGACACCTATAGCATTTGTAATGCAATATGTGTTGTATTTACATGGCCTGGATGTATTGCTATTACAAATAACAATGGCTTTTAATTTTTTTAAATAATTAATACTTAAATAAAAGTTATTGTAATTTGTAATGGCAATAGCCTAAACTTTTGTAAATAACTTTTGTGAAGATTATGTTCAGTGTATTTTATTGTGACGAAAATCCAAGAACAGAAGTGAAATATTAACATCTTTTTGTGACGTTTGTAATGAAGCTCGAAACATTGAGAGAACATATTTGAACCAGTTGTTGTTGAATGGTTGCACAGATTGATGCTGTGGTGGCGCTGAGGGATGTTGTGGTGGCGACGAGTGATGCTGTGGTGTTCAGTGATGCTGTGGTGGTGCTGAGTGATGCTGTGGTGATGTGATAGATAGAGTGAGGGTGATAGATGGATAGAGTGAGTGCGATAGATAGATAGAGTGAGGGCGATAGATAGTTAGAGGGAGGCCGATAGATAGATAGAGTGAGGGCGATAGATAGAGTGAGGGCGATAGATAGAGTGAGGGCGATAGATAGAGTGAGGGCGATAGATAGATAGATAGATAGATAGATAGATAGATAGATAGATAGATAGATAGATAGATAGATAGATAGACAGACTGAGGGCGATAGATAGATAGAGTACGGGCGATAGATAGAGTGAGGGCGATAGATAGAGTGAGGGCAATAGATAGAAAGATAGAATGAGGGCGATAGATAGATAGATAGATAGATAGATAGATAGATAGATAGATAGATAGATAGATAGATAGAGAGAGGGTGATTGATAGAGTGAGGGCAATAGATAGAAAGATAGAGTGAGGGCGATAGATAGATAGATTGATAGATAGATAGATAGATAGAGTGAGGGTGATAGATAGATAGATAGAGTGAGGGCGATAGATAGAGAGATAGAGTGAGGGCGATAGATAGATAGATAGATAGATAGATAGATAGATAGATAGATAGATAGATAGATAGATAGATAGATAGATAGATAGAAAGATAGAGTGAGGGCGATAGATAGAGTGAGGGCGATAGGTAGATAAAGTGAGGGTGATAGATAGATAGAGTGAGGGCGATAGATAGAGTGAGGGCGAAAGAGTGAGGGCAATAGATAGAGTGAGGGCGATAGATAGAGTGAGGGTGATAGACAGAGTGAGGGCGATAGATAGAGTGAGGGTGATAGACAGAGTGAGGGCGATAGACAGAGTGAGGGAGATAGATAGACTGGGGTCGATAGATAGATAGAGTGCGGGCGATAGATAGATAGAGTGAGGGCGATAGATAGAGTGAGGGCGATAGATAGAGTGAGGACGATAGGTAGAGAGATAGAGTGAGTGCAATAGATAGATAGATAGATAGATGATTGTGTGTGTCGTTGTGGTTGTGTGTGTGGTTGTGGTTGTGTGTGGTTGTGTGGTTGTGGTTGTGTCTGGTTGTGTGTGTGTGCTTGTGTGTGTGTGCTTGTGTGTGTGTGGTTGTGTGTGTGGTTGTGTGTGTGGTTGTGTGTGTGGTTGTGTGTTGTGTTTGGGGTTGTGTGTGTGGTTGTGTGTTGTGTTTGAGGTTGTGTGTGTGGTTTTGTGGTTGAGTGCGGTTGTGTGTGATTGTGTGTGCTTGTAGTTGTGTGCTTGTGGTTGTGTGCGTGTGGTTGTGTGTGTGTGGTTGTGTGTGTGTGTGGTTGTGTGTGTGTAGTTGTGTGTGGGGGGTTGTGTGTGGGGGGTTGTGTGTGGGAGGTTGTGTGTGGGGGGTTGTGTGAGTGGGGTTGTGTGTGTGTGTGGTTGTGTGCGGGGTTGTATGTGGTTGTGTGTGTGGGTGTGGGGTGTGTGTGTGGGGTGTGTCTGTGTGGGTGTGTGTGTGTGGGGTGTGAGTGTGTGGGATTGTGTGTATGGGGTTGTGTGTGTGGGGTTGTGTGTGTGTGGGGTTGTATGTGTGTTGGGGTTGTGTGTGTGGGGGGTTTTGTGTGTGGGGGGTTGTGTGTGGGTATGTGTGTGGGGGTTGTGTGTGTGGGGGTTTGTGTGTGGGTGTGTGTGGGTGTGTGTGTGTGGGTGTGTGTGTGGGGTGTGTGTCTGTTTGGGTGTGTTTGTGTGTGTGTGGGGGGGTTGTGTGTGGGGGGTTGTGTGTGTGTGGGGTTGTGTATGTGGGGGGAGTGTGTGTGGGGGGAGTGTGGGTGAGGGAGTGTGTGTGGGGGAGTGTGTATGGGGGAGTATGTGTGGGGTTGTGTGTGTGGGGCTGTGCGTGGGGTTGTGTGTGTGGGGGGGTTGTGTGTGTGGGGGGTTGTGTGTGTGGGGTTGTGTGTGTGTGGGGTTGTGTGTGGGGTTTGTGTGTGTGGGGTTGTGTGTGAGAGGGGTTGTGTATGGGGGGTTGTGGGTGGGGGGTTGTGTGTGTGGGGTTTTGTGTGTGGGGTGGGGTTGTGAGTGTGTGTGGGGGGGTTGTGTGTGTGGGTGTGTGGGTGTGTGTGTCTTCCAGTGCAGGTACTTTGGGAGCTGGGCGAACATTTTAATTAGGGCTGTCTCAGTTACTATGCATGAAGCTTCTAAGTAGAAATCGATCAGCCAGGATCCAATAAAATTGCAGTGTTTCTGGTAGTGTACCGCACTACCTTATGGACAATATAATTTATTCATCAGCCAATATGGTTCCACTGTAATTATTCCTCATCAGTGCCTTTTGGGTATGGAAACCAAAGCCATGTTGCTGCTATGCTTCCATTGTGTCTGAGATTCTCAGTGATAAACTGGGACCATGTACCTTTTTCAAGGTGGATATTTTTTCAAGTCACATAGCCAACTGAGCCCTCACACACAATTTACAGTTACACTGTTTCAACATATACCTTCTATATAGGTTACACTGCTTGAGTTCTCTAGGCTAGAGAAACCCAGAGCATAACAAATGTTAACTTATGTTATCTGTGCTCCTGCTCTTCCCAGCTTGCAAACTATGTTAAACCACATTAAAATGACACGCTTTAATTGAAAAAATCGTGAAAAGGTAATATTGTTCAGATGATAGATGTGTGAATAAAATGGCATTTTAAAATAATATGCTGCAACTCCTTCTGCATCATGGAAAGGATTTAGGCTAGCTTGGCTCAACAGTAATCTATGTTTTTTGTAGGTTTACAGAACTATTTAATTCTGGATGTCTTGATGGGTTATTGTGGAGGGAATGGGTTTAAACAAAGCTCTTATAGACCAGTTGTGCTGAATGCACTGGAACACAGTGGCCCAAAAGGACCTAACAGCAAACTCGCACTCAAAATCAGATGTACCCTGTGAGTCAGCCGAGGGAGAGTGTTGGCCCCTCCTGCTTTTCCTAAAGCATATAAACGGCCTGGAAACCCATCTATGTTCAGTACGGAAAAACATGCCACAGATGAGGAAATTGCCCGATTCTAGTCTTGTAATATGCAGGCAAGGCTGTTCTAATATCTAGAACTTCAAATGGGCTCCAAATATTGCTAAATACTTTAAGCAACTTTATTAATGATTTGAGTTTAAATACCATCCAAACCAAATCACTTGTCATGAAACTTGATCCTAAAACACTAAAACAGAGGGTTTGAGATAGTCAAAGTGCAACATTTTACATATCTGGGCATCCCCTTTGCTGCTGGCATGACCTGGGATCACTTACTTAAATGTAGGGTGCATCAACTTCAAAGATTGATTGAGTCGGTTTTCAACTTTGCAACAAAAAACAAGTCCCAAGGTGCAAAGAAAGCTTGCACTGGCTAAGCCACTCGCGCAAGGGGCTCTCTGTACCTCCTAATCTTCTTGTGGTTTGGCTGAGGGACTGATTTATTTCCATCAAAACACAGAAAAATATTAAACATCTACCAGCAGGTGGGGATGCTGCCTTCTGATTTTATCTGTGAATGGACGAGCTGTGGTTCTATGGCAGCAAAAGGAAAGTAAAACAGCAGTACTGCCCAGACCAGTCAAGGCTGGCACTTTTCTCTAAGAGAAATAATTTAACTGCGGATTATTTTCCAAGCTGCTTTACTTTTACTGATAAAAATGGGCAGTGGAAACTTTTAAATGTGGGGCTAGTCAGTGATTATTACGTGGTTCTGATTTATAAAAGTACTTTTTAAATTTGTGCATGCAGATTCTGTGGGTCTGTCCTGCATTTGTGCTGTCAGTCCGGTGTTTAATTAGTAAAAAAAAAAAACTCTCGGCATTAGGTGGCTGGGGCGGGGAAGCGGCTTCCTTTGAAGTCTGATGCCGAGGCTCAGACAAATGGTGTGGGTGTGCGATGTGCGATGTGGCTGGCGATGTGCACGAGCCTGGCTCGCATGCACTGTAACTAATCCGCAGTTTGGGAAGACTTTTCGAAAGACTTACTATAATCTTGCCCACCATCCCTACAGGATGGCATAGGCAAGACCTAAAAAGGGCTCAATTGAGAAAGCACATTTTGATGGTGACGGGAAATCCTGTATTTAAGAGGACAGTGCTGGATAGTTGGTATTGTATCTTCAATTCAGTGGATGGTCTATGAAACTTTGCCAGGATGAATAAGTATATTTTCGGGCCTAACCTAGTTTTATTTGAAGATTTCGGGAAGAACTCTCAGTCAACCCTATCAAACGCCTTTACGCATCCAGCATCAGAAGCAGTGCTTAATTTGTAAAAGAATAAATGCCGGGGCCCAAAGTTTTGTTCACAAGCACACGACCGGCGCTATCAAAAGTCAAGGTGCCGAATCACAAGGCTGCATAATCTTGATTGCATACCAGGCCTCCTACATCCACCACCAGACACTCTTGCCTCTTTTTCCCCACACTTGAGGGTTATCTTTCACCACTGGTCTCTCTTTGTCAGTAATTCTCTGTCTTTCTATTCTTTCTTCTTTCCCACTTTTGTGTTTTTCTGTCTCTTCCTCTGGATCAAAGCTTGTTGAGGTAAAATAGGTGCCGGTCCTCAAAAATGAGCGTCAGTGGACCCCACCTGCAACCACCTGTTCAAATTAAGTACTGGAGATAAGGAGTAATTGGGTGACGTCTATTTATTTATTTATTTGGTGGCTGCGTCTATAAATTGAATGCTAATCTGGTGTTATCACACGTTTGTCAGTTTTTAATAAATCTAGCCTTCTACGTCCAGCCAATAAGGGTTATATCTTTTCTCATCCATTTATCATCAGCCTAATTTCCAATTGTCAAGCAAGGATGTATCGAGAGACAGGCAGTGTCTGTCCCGTGATTCCACAGATTGGGAGGCATAAGAAAGCAGTTAACAACCAGGACAAAAAAAGTCACTGTGAAGCTCCTATTTATTTTCCATAATGATAAGGTTTAAAACGCCTTTATCCTGGGCCTGTGCCACAGACATACAGTGTAGGCACGCTTTGATATAAAACATAAAATGTCGCTTCCGATCTACAACACAAACAGAATAAATTTCAACTTTACTCCATCAGCGCCGTGACAGGCACCGACATGAGAGTCGTGCCTACGTGGTGTATTACATTGATGCACGTGTGTAAACATCCCTTGCTGCAAACCCGTACTGGTTAGAAGGGAGTGGACTAAAACACAACACGGTGTGTCATGTAGACATTGTTGAATACCCATTACCCGCCCACGTGTGAGTTAACAAAATATCCACGCTGCACCGTCGCCTGCTTTCACTGTGCATCATACTAAAAACACATCTTTATGCATGTTGGAACCTTTCATTCTAGGTTCCGGTCTCTGCCTCCCCAGACCAGACATACTTACACAGACTGTTTATCCCGGCTGCCACAGGGCGGGAAACGGCCACGCCCGCTGCGGCCCCGCACATAACATTATCCGGATCATTAGCCGCGCGTCTGTCTTTGATGTGTCTCGAGATGAGCTTTTATACTCTAAAAAGAGACGCTCTTATTCACGCAGTGATGTTGGTTCAGACATAGCCCGCTTTTTCATTTGTTGAAAGGACGGATATTTTAGTTGTTATTACTGCATGGAGGCATTTGTATTAAAGAGCAAGCAACTGATTTTTTTTGCACATAGATAGAAAGCAAGATAGAGAGAGAGAGAGAGTTAGATAAATAGATAGGTAGACAGAAAGATAGAAAGATAGATAGAGAGAGAGATAAATAGATAGGTAGACAAAGATAGATAGAAAGACAGATGGGTAGAGAGAGAGAAAGAGAGAGTTAGATAAATAGGTAGATAGATGGAAAGATAGATAGATAGAAAGATAGAGAGAGAGATAAATAGATAGGTAGACAAAGATAGATAGAAAGATAGATGGGTAGAGAGAGAGAGAGTTAGATAAATAGATAGGTAGATAGAAAGATAGATAGAAAGATAGAGAGATAAATAGATAGGTAGACAAAGATAGATAGAAAGATAGATGGGTAGAGAGAGAGAGAGAGAGTTAGATAAATAGATAGGTAGATAGAAAGATAGATAGAAAGATGGAGAGAGAGATAAATAGATAGGTAGACAAAGATAGATAGAAAGATAGATGGGTAGACAGAGAGAGAGAGAGAGAGAGAGTTGGTAGATAGAAAGACAGACAGAGAGAGAGAGAGAGAGTTAGATTAATAGATAGGTAGATAGAAAGATAGATAGAAAGATATAGAGAGAGATAAATAGATAGGTAGACAAAGATAGATAGAAAGATAGATGAGTAGAGAGAGAGAGAGTTAGATAAATAGGTAGATAGAAAGACAGACAGATAGATGGAGAGAGAGAGAGAGAGAGAGAGTTAGATAAATAGATAGGTACACAGGAAGATAGATCGATAGAGAGAGAGAGAGTTAGATAAATAGATAGGTACACAGATAGATAGATAGATAGATAGATAGATAGATAGATAGATAGATAGATAGATAGATAGATAGATAGATAGATAGATAGATTTTCAGTCCTGTTGTGATTTCTCGAGGACAGACGAGGCAACGTCTTTATAGTCTCATACCATTAGCATCGCCAGAGGCACCCGCTCCTGGCGCAGTGTGCATGAAGTTTGTTCAAGTACATACATGGTGTGTGATGGGTGCAAGTCCCATGATTATAGGACCACTCCCCACTTCGGCACCAGCTCAGCACCAGAGATTAAGTAGTGAGCTGAAACTGGTTATGAGACCTGGATCCGGTGGCCCCTGAGCAGTCAGAGGTTTCTGGGCTCCAACAGTAACAACTGGAGTTGTTTCCCACTGGTGTCCTTGGCCAGCACTAATATTGGACTTAAAATTGAATGACAAAGTTTTCTACTTTAGCAGTTAACTCTCAGAGCAGTCTAAGCTTCTCTCTGGGAATTGATGAGGGTTAAACACCAAGAACACAGGAAGAGGCCACAAATAATAACTGAATAAAGAAAATCAGAACTTTGTAGCTCCTTCCTAGCTGGAGCTCTGACTCTAACCTAGATTAGTGATCGTGCTCTCTAGAAGCTATGCTTTTCTTTACCGTTAGAGAGTGTGGTGACCAGTAGTAAGCTAACAGGAGTGTTCATGCTCAGTTCCTGACTTTAAAAGCAAATAACAAAGGTGCACTTTGTGAGCACAGGACCAGGCCTGCAGATCTTTCATCAGTCACTTCAATGGGGATAGTTCATGCAAAATACTTTTGAGCATGGCCCATGCAGGCAACAGTGCAAACACAACAAGATGATGAACGGAGTGCTGTGAAACCTTTCAACCGCTCACCCCAGTCAATAGATCTGGGTTTAATCCATTGCTCTTTTGATCACTATGCCACTCCAGTCTGGAACCAGTCATATGCAAATCAGTCTCATGGGAACAGGGGATGAAGGCTAATTTGACATGGGGATGAGCACTGATTTAGACCAATTAGTTTAGAGCTGGAGTGTCACTGATTTATATATCAAACATAATCAACAACCTTGAAATAGATGTATCGGGGTTGTCCACATAGAGAGACGATTGTCCGCATGTGAAGATTTCACCTCAGGCCTGTAATCCAAGCGTCCAGCTAGACCCGAAAAGATAACGGCTCCACTACTAAAGCAACAAGCATTTGGAATGCAATAGGTCTCGCAGTTACGCGAGTTTCAGCTATTGGCATTGTAAATAACAATGCCTTTTATTTATATTTTTAAAACAAAAACAAAAATAAAAGGCATTGTTATTTGCAATGTCAATAGCTCAAACTTGCGTAAATGCAGAACCTATTGCATTGCAAATGCTTGTCTTTGGGGGAGTTCCTTCCTGAGCCCAATTGTCAGTATTCTAGCATAATCAACAGCCATTCTCTTTCCCACACCAAGTTGGGGTTTTCGTGGGGAGGGACAATGGCTCTGTGGAATTACCTCTCTCTAAAGAGGCGCTTCCAATTTGGAGTCAGCCGTCTCAATCGCTCACCCCAGAGCTTTGTTGCAAAGCAACAGGTTGAGGCTTTAGTGGGGGCGTGGCTCTCTGGGAGAATGCCCATTGGAGTTTTCCTCTGAAAGCCTCCTCTGGGGGCTGGCAAATCTGACCTCACTCCACCCCGGCATTGTAAAGTTTGATGGCTTAGTTGAGGCTGCAAGAAACGTTTATCAGTGATGGATGCCTTAATTGATTAATTATTGGGGTTCGCTCTAGTAGGGCTGCCCCTTGATGCCAGAAGTCTGCCCTGTTCGCTTAGCGCACGCTACATCGCAGGAATATTGGCGCTTGAGTATAGGGTTTTTGGTGTGGGCATCAAGGGAGTTCCTGGAATACCACAAATGGCTTTTCTTTAGGCACCTCTGGTAAGTTTGCCTCCCTGTGATCCCCCGTACCTTGGTTGACCTGCAAAACCAAAGGAACAGAGCTGCAATGGGGCCGGTGGAACCCGGAGATAGGGAAACTGAAGAGGCTGTAAAATTGCGGTCTGATTGGGAGTCACGTGAACACGGAAGAAAGCAGGAGGGAGAACGGGGGAAGGGAGGGTGCTTCTGAGATGATCTGGAGCCGACGGGGGGAGGGAGGGAAAGTGAAAGTGCGCCATGCGCGTGTTCTGGCTGTAATTAAAAGAGACGGCCGGGGGACTTGACAGAATGCAATGCAACCGCAAAAAAAAGTGGAAGCGCGCCGTGCCCGCACACCATATGCGCGCAAATCTCCTGTCTGGGCGCGTGCACATCTCATGTCCCCCTTCGGAAGAAACATAGTTGACAATAGATCTCGCCAAGCGAGCAGCACATGTGCTGCATCGCTAGGCAGGACCTAAAAAGGAGGCTGGACTAGGGACAACTCTCTCACATCCATCCCTTTCCCCAAATCAAAAGCACAGGACAACACAGAGGCTTTGTTGGGTCAACAGAGTAAAAAATTAGGCTGATCCCAGCTAGATGGTGATGTATTGATTGCTGCTCGGTTTTCTGTATGTTATCAGAGGACAACGCCATCATAGCTCTGTATTCTTGTCCAACGCAAGGAGGTTCTCTTTCAGATATTTTGCTTACTTAGCTCCGTTATACATAGTGCAGCCCATAAAACAATCTATGGGCCCCAGAACAGCAGGAAAATTGTCTCAACGCCATATGAGCCATATCCTAAATATCCATTAAGACTAACACAGAGGTGAAACCTTGAAATCATGAACCTGCATCTCCTGCATTACCAATGAAGTGTGACCGTCCATGTCATCCTGTTTAACCAGATTAAACTTCACCACAGTAATCGGTGAAGGCTCTGGGAGCTGTAAGAAAAGAGACGCCACATGCTGTAATGGGGACTTGCAACCTGGGTATCGAGATCAATTATGACTACTTTCAATCTTCGCCCATCCCAGGTACCAAAGACCACTGTATAGCACCTTTAGGGGTCTGTCTGCAATCTTTAACAGGAAAGGGCGCAATTTCTTTAACACAATCACTTCTCTTGAACCAGAGGTAAAACCGGAATACGCCCACTAAATGTACCTGCCTCAATTAACGACTTTATCCCTGTTACCCACCAGTTGTGTGTCATGCATATAAATGGTATTCACCCTGGGTCTGTGAAATGCACTATGCCCCACTTTTAATTTTATGACCCAGCCTATTTTTTATTTATTGTCCTCATATCACCACAGATAAGCACCCACCAAGTTTCTAACGCTCCTTGTGCTCAAAACCCGGCTCATCCTCACCCATGTTTAAATGGCTACATCAAGGGATCACAGCCTCTCCAGCCTCACTGATTTGAGAGGGTGTAATCATTGGATGAAATAACGCATCATATCAGTCAGTTCCCAAAAACCTCCTTCTTCATTCTTGTTATTCCTCCTCCTATCTATTTCCGTAAAAAGTCCACAGGTCTCTTCCAGGCTTGACAGGTACAGGCAGAAGCTTGGGTCCAAAACTTACATATTTCCATTCTTGCAATCAAAATTAAATAAAAGATCAGATTTCGATGCTTTACATGGGAAAATAGACCTCCTGTGTCCTGCTGCACTATCCCAAACATGATTAGAGTGTGATGCTTACTCCATGGTGATTCCCAAAGTGAGAGATGGTCTTACCCACGACTATCCAAAATTCTTCCAGTTTTGGGCAGGTAGCAAACATATGCACATCGTAGACCTCAGTGCTCCCACACCGCTTGCATTTAGAATATTCACTTCCCCTTATTTTTGGCAATTCTTTCAGGGTCCAGTAGATTCTATGAAGGGTAAAGAGGTGATTTTTCCTTAGTGCAGCTGGTTTAACTACCAAGTAAAGAGTAGATAAAGATACTTGTCATAACTCTTCCAACTCAGCACCCAGCAAGCATCCGTCTCATGGAGAATATGTCACTTTTATCTTATCGTCCGCTGCCATCAGTAGATGCTGATACCAACGTGCTACTTCCTTCTTCCTTACACAGTGATCCTGGAGATCTATTTCCATTTGCCCCGATTCAGGACCAGACCAGCCCTGACTCTTGAGCCACTAATTCAATAGGTATATTTTAAACCAGGAAATAACCCCCTCTGTCTTGTTATTATTGGTGAATTCCTGGATGATGCTGAAGAGTTCTTTGGAGCTGCTGGAGTGGGCGAGGATCTTGTTTTGCATGAAGGCTCTTTTGGTGGATCTGATGCGTTGGTGGGATTTCGTCAAGGATTTCTTGTAGGTTGTGCGGGCATTTGACATTTTGCTGTTTCTCCATTTCTTCTCGAGATATCTGCAGGTGCGTCTGGACTCTCGGAGGTTGGCGGTGAACCAGGTGGCCTTCCTAGGACGCTATCCGTCGGGGTTACGTAGAGGTGGGAGCTTGTCTGCGCAGTTGAAATCCATCTGTGAAGTTCTTTGGCTGAGAAGTTGGCGTCGGTCGAGGTGGCGGGGGCGTCATGCTTAGGGTGGAGTTGAACTGCTCCTCAGTGACTTTGCTCCAGTTCCTTCGTGGAGGGTGTGATGCGGCTTTGGGCGGCGTGGGCTTGTTGACGTGGAGGTGTACGTAGTGGTGGTCCATCCATGGGGGTTGCGTGGTGTTGCTGAAATGGATGTTATTACCTCCTGCGAAGATGGGGTCAAGGGTGTGTCCTGCCTTGTGGGTAGGCGCGGTGACGAGCTGTTTCAGTCCGAGCTTGGCGAGGTTGTCCAGGAGGGTGGTGGAGTTGGGGGTCAAAGGGGTTCTCGAGGTGGAAGTTTAGGTCTCCGACGAGTGGGTAGTCATTGGAGGTGATGGTGTGGGGTGCGGTGAAGTCGGCGAACTAAGCGATTTAAAAAATGTATTGTATGTCTACTCAAACACATCTTTTTTTAGCAACATTAGGCTAATGAATGACTAGGGAAAAAACATAACGTTTTAACCTAAAGCTGGTCATGTCGATGCACATCATAAAACCGCCCTCAGTGCAATCCTGATCACTTATAAAACAAATTAATCAAGTAAACCAAAATAAACATCAACCCACAACCTAATAGTGTGGATCCATGACTATTCACCGCCCCCCCCCACCACCCCCCCAATGGCAGTAGATGCCTGTTGCTCCAGTGTCTCAAAACACTTAAACAGGTTAAATATTCACACTAAGTCTTCAAGCAGAAAAGAGTGTATCTGGCAAAAGTGGAGGGGAATTACCCCATTCCTGTTTTCTGCCCAACTTAGACAACAATATGCCAATGCTAACTTAAATCACATTTTAACTCCAGTGGCAGTGTTAGCTTAAGAATGTTTGAGGCCCTTGGCCAAACATATCATGGGGTCTTCATTCAGAACAACATTGAATTTTACCGCCTATTTTCTGCCAATTTAACCCTGAATGAAGGAAGCAATATAGAAACATTGTTAAAGATGAGATCGAGTGATAGATACATTACATTACCGCAGGCCCCCTTGAAAGGTGGGGGCTCTGGGCAATTGTCCATTTTGCCCATGCCTTAGAACTTCTTCAAGTAGTGGACTTCTGCCTCCCACCACTGTAGCAAAAACACATACAAGTACACAGGGTAAGATGTTGGGTCGACTGTGTCCCTACCTCCATTCAGTATCCTTGGCCTGACCATGAAGTCATCCTTTTCCCCTAGGTGGGCAATCAGGTGTAGATCTGCCCCACAATGCTGAGTTCAGTCTTCACCGAGTGCCTGAACCCCAGAAGCAGTTCCCCAGCTAGGAGAGCAGGGTCTTCAGGAGATTATTCCAGAAAATCAGCCTTTATTTATGTTACACCACCTCTGCTGCTTACTTATAAGATGGGATTCTCTGTAGGAATAAATGAACTAGCTAGCCTTATCGTCTCAGTACTATTAATGTATTGGACCCACTACTTTATTAAGCTACAACCAATGATTTACAAGAATGCTGCATATACATCTTCACCAACACCCAACATAACATATTAGATTAATAACATTGCAAATGTGTGTGATATTACATCTCAAAAACATGTGCAAAGTATTTCGAAAATAATATCATGTGAGAAACCCAGCATATTATATGTGGCAATGCAAAGCAGTGGCAGGCTAAAACAGCTCATACGTAATACTAAGGGAGAACCAAAGTGGGCTCAAAAGGGAAATCACTACACCCCCTCCTTGGTTGGGAAAGTAACTTAGCGACTAACAAAATAATAAAAAGCACAGGCTGAGCGTATTTTTCTATTGGCATTTCAATAATCATACATTTGACATGAGTTTAGGTTAAGGGCATTTTTTCAACATGCAGCACAATTTTTGCATTTTAAAAATAGTAGACACAAGAACTACAGCATTCGTATTCCATATAATAGCTACATCGAAAAAAACCTTGAGGTACAATCACATTGGGCATTGTCAGTACGAGTAATTTAGGGCAACCGTGCGAACCATGGAGGCGGTTATGCAGTAGCGGGTGATGCGGAAGGGTCTAGAATACTCTGTTTGGACACCCACAACCAGGTAAGGAAAGGACCCCATATGTCTTTGGGTCTGGATGCGATGGGTATTGTTTCCTAGAAGGCAGGGAGTTGTTCCTGACAAAATGTGACATCGAGGATTCAATCTTTAAGCTGGGAGGATTTGACCTGCCCCACCGCATAGCAACTCTGCACTTGGCTAGCAGCAGCAACATAGCCCATAGCCTATGGACCTCCACTGCGACATCACTGAAATACCCTAGAAGCCCACTATAGCCCAGGGCTCTATATGTGTCATGAGTATTTCACTGTTTTTTTGAAAGATCTCTTTCCAGTATGCAGCTATCTGAGGGCAGTCCCAGGCCAAGTGTAGAAAGGTTGCTTGGTCTGTGTGGCATCTCCAACACTCCGCATTGGGCCGAGCGCCCATGCGGAGTGTTCTGTATAGGTGTTCTGTAGTATTGATTTAAAAATGTGAAATTAATTAATCTGAGTTGTAGTTTGGGGACAGTTGCTCGAGCTGCGCACAGCAGAAGTGCCATTGCTCTTCTGTAATCGGTGGATGTATTCCACTGTTCTCTGCATTTTGGTGTATGTACTGGGCAATATGTTTGCATGGATGTGCAGATTCTTGTAATGAGCTTGCATGTCGAGGAAGTGGTGAGTATGTGTTCCAGAGCTTGCAAGACTGGTGGGGAGGGGGTGGGAAAGGTGCTATGTATCTGGTGGCAAATGGCACATATACATATACGGTGATACAGCAAAATGTCAGAAAAATTAGGGGGTGGCGTATCAGTGGGCGTTGACGGTCCTATAAACCCTTCCTCCTGGTATAGATCTGCATAGCTGGCAATACCTAGCCTCTGTGCTCTTTCTATTGTGCCTTTGTCGTTTAATGGATGCATTTGTAGATTTTTAGCCAAGGGTATTGATGGGGCGTACAGTATTTCTGTTTGGGATCTCCCCTGTAGGCCGTCCCAGGCCCATCACAGTGTTTCTGTAGTGTCAATGGCTTGACTGGGGCGTTTGTATGGCCGGTACAGTGCTACCTCCAATGGTATAGGTGCAGGTATTTCAAGTTCGACCACCACATAGGGCTGAAAGGGGATCGGGTGCACCCAGTAATGAAAAAATGGTGCTTGTGCGCAGTAAGCATAGAAAGGGAAATCCGGCGCACCCAGTCCTTCCTGGCTTCGTGGAAGTGTGAGCGTCCCCAGGCGATTCTGGCCTGTCCTCCAGCCCACAATAGTGAAATCATCAGAGAGCGCATAGTACTTAAGAATCTTGGGTGAGTGTTAGAGGGACGTTTACAAAGATGCATAGGAAATTGGGGAGGACTCTCATTTTGTCAATTGCTATTCTTCCCGCTAAGGACAGTGGCAGAGTGGACCAGACTCGGATCTTGCCCTCAAGCCAAGTTATGGTGCAACCAATATTCATATTCCATAGTTCTTGGGTGTCCCTGCTCAACCAGACCACCAAGTATTTGACAGGACCTTACACCCATCAAAGCGGATAATCAAGTTTAAATGGGTTGGCGCTGTCTGTCAGTGGAAACAATGTAGATTTCTTCCAGTTGATCTGGATGCCTGATATACCGCCAACGTGTGTAATTTCACGGTGTGTCTGGAGCAAGTTTACCTGGGGGTTGTTAATGTACAAAGTATTGTCATCCGCGTATTGTGATATTATTATCCATCGAGTAGAGAATCCCAAACCCCTGGCTGCGTGGTGCTGCCTCAGCCGTGCCGCAATTGGTTCCATCGCAATTGCGAAGGGTAAGGGGGATAGGGGGCATCCGTGCCTGGTTCCAAGTGTAATGGCAAATGCGTCATATATTTGTCTGTTTACACACAGACCTGTAGTGGGGTCAGTATACAGCAATTTAATTTGTTGTGTGAATAGCTCGCTGAATCTCAGTCTAGCAAACCTTGCACATAGAAATGGCCATTCTAAGGAGTCGAATGCCTTAGTGGTGTCAAGTAGTGCTGCCACCACAGGAAATTGGGGGGCTAGATAATGTAGGATCATGAACAATGTGCGCTGGTTATGTGCAGTCGACCACCTTGGAATATATCCTGATTGATCTGGTCTGGCATTGAGCAGCAATAACGGCTGGACTCTATTTAACAGTAGTTTGGCATATATTTTATTATCCGTGTTGATTAGAGAAGTGATATGAGTCGCTGGTTTTGGACCTTTGCCCAGCTTAAGTAATAGCAGTATGCTTGCTTCCGGAAGTGTGGGGGGTAGTCTACCATTTTCAAGAGATTCCTGATAAACCACCATGAGGTGAGGGGCAAGGGTCGATGCGTAGCATTTATAGAAAGAGGCTGGGAGCCCATCAAGACCAGGGGCCTTGTCAGGTGGTTCACTATTAATGACATGGACTACATCTTCCTCAGTGAAAGGTTCATCCAAATATGTTCTGTCCAGCCACAGCAGCTCGATTGACTCGAAGTCTGATTGGATGTTTTCCGGCAGGCCAGTGTGTTGTGAGGTATAGAGATTGGAGTAAAAATGTGTTAAATGGTTCATTATCTCCTGTGGGCCTCTAATTGCCTGTTGCGCCTCGTCTTTCAATTCTGTGATATAGTCTATGGTGTGGGAGGGTTTGAGAAGTGATGCTAGTATTTTCCCCGGTCTGTCGCCCTCTCCGTATCTCCTAGCTTGCGTGTTGGCTCAAGTAGGGGACCTCGCTCTGCACCTCCACTACATACCCATCAAGTTTACTTCTGATTTGGGGCAAGAACTCGGGTTACTAGATTGAAAGTAGTCAAGTTCAAGTGCTCAGATCTGTGTTTCTAGGTTTTTTAGTGTTTGTCTAAGGGCCTTGAGTACTCCAGCTTGCCTAGCTATACACCGTCCACGGAAGACCACCTTAAATGCTCCCCATAGAGCTGATGGGGAAGATAGTGAACCCTCATTATGTGCGAAGTATTCAAGGATATCACTTTTTATTTCCTCCCTGAAGGCAGCATCCATCAGTGCTCTGGATGGGAGTTTCCATTGAAATGCCCGGTTAGGTGTAGATGTAATAAATAAACAAAGCAGGCGTGGTGGGTGGTCTGAAAGGGTTCTGGGGAGGTGCTCAATGTCTCTGTTTCATGAAGCTGCATCCCTGGATAGAAGCCAGAAATCGATGCGTGACCAGGCTGAGTGATGCGCTGTAACACATGTACCCTCTGTTGTGCCTGAATGCCATTGTCACCAGATGTCTATTAACCTGCCATCTCTTATGACTGTGTTCAGTGCTAGCGTTGGAATGCAGTTTGCGAGGTGCGCCCCTTCGATCTAGAGAGGCGTCCAGGATTGTGTTGAAGTCTCTCCCCAGAGTATTGTAGCACATCCTGTTTGTACTATCTTACCCCATAGCTCGTTCAGAAATTCAGGTGTCCGTGTTGGGGCCGTATACCGCAACTAGCACCACCCGCACCACACCAAGTAGGCCCTCCATCAAGATGTAGCTACCTTCTGGGTCAGACAGTGTTTTAATCTGATTCCAGCCTACACGCCCTTAAACCTGATGTAGACCCTGCAAGCATCTGCAGCTGAGAAAGAAATTCGAGGACTTGCAGGTAAAGAGGCATCAAGCATAAACAGTCGGTCTGTGGCAGACATACAGAAAGGATGCTGTAGAAGAAGCTGCAATTGGGACGGGTAAGGGATCGGGACAGTGTGCCACACTGAAAGACAACTACCTGGCATAGGGAGAAAGACATTTTTGTTTTATTGATACTGTGGCTTAATGAACAATTACTTACCTTCAGTAACGCCTTATCTGGTAGAGACTCAATATAGCCGCAGATTCCTTACTTTTGAATATATCCCGAGGTGTTAGACTGGAACGATACATTTTCGAGCAGTACACCTGTACACTGGTAGGTGGCGTTATTCAGCTCCATCTCAGCATCAGCTGTGATGGAAGTGATGTGGACAGGGTCACCCCAGCACGCTGACATCAGTTTCAGAGCCACCAAGAATGCTGACAAACTATTGTGTATTGTTAAGGCCCTGAGATGGGCGACCCTATGAAATCAGTTCACAGAGCAGGGAGGATGGGAGGAATCTGCAGCTAGAAAGAGTCTCTACAAGACATAGTTTTAAGGAAAGTAAGTAACTTGTTCAACTGATGTAGACTTCTAGCCACAGCCTCTTTACCTTATAATAGATATTCGAGCAATACATCCCCAGTGTTGGGTCTGCGAAATAGATTAATTTATAAAAGACCTGTAGGACTGAATGGGCAAAGTGCCAGTCACAACATTCCTGACCATTCAGACAGTATTATCTGGTGAATTTGCAGTGACGCCCACCTTGCTGCCTGGCAGATGTCCAGGACAGCGACTCCGTGAGCAAAAGCAGTGGACACAGCCTTTGCTCTGGTAGACTGAGAATGCAAGGTTGCTTCTTTTCCAATACATAGCAGATCTGAATGAATGAATGAATGAAAGGAGACTTATACCACGCTACTTAGCCCAAGGGCATCAAGGCGCTAAACAGGTCATAAGAAGTGTAGTTCCACAGTGCACCATTACCGATATGCCTCACTAAAAAAACAGGTCTTCAAAGCCTTACGGAAGAGCGCAAGTGAGGGTTGCCCTAGAAGATCAGGAGGAAGCGAGTTCCATAGTCTGGGAGCCAAGATGGAAAAGGCACTACCACCCCATGTTGCTTTTGTAAATCTCAGAACAAGGAGAAGATTTTTATTAGATGAACGGAGAACTCTAGTGGGGGAGTAAGAGTGGAGGAGGGACCTAAGATCCTCTGGACCAGTGCCATAGACAACTCCATGCACAAGACAAAGTATCTTAAAGGAAATCCTGGACTGGATGGGCAACCAGTGCAGGTTTTTTCTCGCCAAAGATGCTGAGGCCAATCTAGGAAGACCAAGGACCACCTTGGCTGCCGCATTCTGGACTATCTGCAAGCGATGGATAAGACTCTTGTTAATACCCACATACAATGCGTTGCAGTAGTCCAGTCTTGAAGAAACAAGTGCCACGGCAGCTTGCTTCCGAGCATCTGGGGAAAGATAGTGAGCGATCTTTCGAAGGATCCGTATGATGCCGCAGCAGGTGGAAACAGTCCTAATAACCTGGCGGTTGAATGAAAGCCAGGTATCTATTAGAACCCCTAGATTTCTGGCAAAATGACAGGGGAGGGGACAGTCCCCAAGGGAGTCTGGCCACCAATCCTTAGACCAAATGTCCTGATTACCCCCGAAAATCAAGACCTCCATCTTCTCCCCATTTAACTTCAGGAAGTTCTGGATCATCCATTTATTATTATTTTTTTTTGGGAAGCAAAAACTTTTATTGCATCATTTACAATACACTGCGGAGTGCCTACAACCCGGTGGGCCGGCCGCTATAGCGTGTTCGAGCTGTTAATACAACACCACATAGATTTCAAAGGAGTACTCAACAGTGCAACATGCAATACAGGTGTCTCAAGGGCAGGGTGTGGCAATTAATGCAGTTTACCCGAAATAAGTGTTTTTTGATTTCCCATTTTTACAACCAAGAAAACAAACAAAGTAACTGTGTGGAACACAAGTGTGGTCATTCCTATTCGAATATTGATCATCTATGCGTAATTTCCCTAGGTTTCCCATGATAGATCCTAGCGTTGGCACCTCAATCTCCATAAGGGTCTAATCTATAACTAGTCTTGTATGCCTTGAACTTATAATCTCGCGTGTTTCCGGCCCAGTAATCTAGCAAGGCCGCTCAGTGAGGATGAACTATTGTTACTTACCTGTAAACAGGTGGTTCTCCAGTATTGGTGTCTTTCATAGATTCACATGCTTGAATATTCCCCGTCGTCGAAGTGGGAGTCCCACGGTATATAAAAAATAGCAATAATGCTAATATAACATAAATGATAACATCATACATAATAAAATAGAGATAATATATACTGTAAAACCTCTACAATTGTAACTTCCATAGGAAGACATTATAAAGAGAAAACTCATTTGTAACATATCAGTGTCATTATGTTAGTCCAAACTGCAGCCAATCAGGCTCAAGCACCCTCTAGAACCTTCTCCTCAGAAGCTCAAGCCCTCAGATTTTCGTAGCACTAGTAATAATAGCGCATGAGGAGAAGAGAGCATCTGAGGGGAGGAAGGGTGGGTCGCATGTGAATCTATGAAAGACACCAATACTGGAGAACCACCTGTTTACAGGTAAGTAACAATAGTTCTTCTCCAGTATTAGGGGTGTCTTTCATAGATTCACATGCTTGAATAGAATAGATAGCAGTAACTCCTTAGAATTGGGATTGCTAATCGATTCTTGAAATGAAGGCAAAACATATAGCTTAAAAGCATATAGCAATCACAGAAAGAAAAGGAGGAGGGAACAGAGGCTCACCTTAATTAAAGAGATGGCGAAGCACTGCTTGCCCCACTGCGGTATCCGCTTCGTTGATGGAATCCAAACAGTAATGTCTGGTAAAGGTGTGCCTACTTGACCATGTTGCCGCCCGGCAAATCTGGTGTAGAGGCACTCCAGCAAACAAGGCGTTGGAGGAAGCCATCGCTCTCGTCGAATGCGCCTTTACTGGACACTGTAAAGGCTTGCCAGCTTGTTGGTGACAGAAGGATATGGCTGTTGAGAGCCACCTTGCAAGTGTTTGTTTCGTCACTGAGTGTCCCTTCCGCATCCTTCCATATGCCACAAAAAGTTGATCGGATTTGCGGAAAGGGGTAGTCCTTGAAATGTAAAACTTTAGACAACGTCTGATGTCTACAGAATGAAGTCGTTGTTCTGCCGGTGATTTTGGATCCGGGAAAAAAGTCTTTAAGAAGACAGGTTCGTTCAGATGGAAATCAGTAGGCACTTTTGGCAAAAACGAGGGATTGGTACGAAGAGATACTCCATCGGGCTTAAATTGCAAATACGGAGGCTTGATTGTGAAAGCGTGAAGATCGCTTACACGACGAGAAGATGTTAAGGCCAAAAGCAACACAACCTTCCAGGTAAGAAATTTGACGTCTGCCCTGTGAATTGGCTCAAAAGGAGGCTTCATGAGCTCTGACAATACCACGTTGAGCTGCCATGCTGGAGGAGGGCGTCTAATAGGAGGAAACTGTCTGAAGAGACCTTTAAAGAATTGTCGGATTATTCTGGATGAGCAGAGAGACGTCGAACCATCGTGTCTAAAACGCGAAATAGCTGCTAGAAAGACTCTCAAGGTGGCATGAGAGAGACCAGACTGAGCAAGGCTCAGAAAGAAAGGCAAAAGCTGCTCCGGAGAAGAAGTGATTGGATGGATATCTGATGCAGCGCACCAATGGCAAAAACGTTTCCACTTTAGCTTGTACGTTTTGATGGTTGATGAAGCTCTAGCAGAAGCAAGAATGTCTCTGCATTCCTGGGGCATATCTAAATTTGCGAATTCGAGGTATTCAGGTTCCATGCCCATAACTGAAGCGTGGTCGGGTCTGGATGGCAAATTTGACCCTCGTGCATCGACAGGAGATCTGGACGTGGATGCAGATGAATGGGAGCGCATTGGGATAACAGAAGAAGTTCTGAGAACCAAGCCTGTCTGGGCCAACGAGGGGCGATCAGTATCAAGTGGCAGGGTTGCCTGCGCATCTTCCACAACGTTCTCGGCACCAACGGTATTGGAGGAAATGCATAGGCGAACAGGCCGCTCCAATCCATGAGAAGGGCATTTCCGCTGGACTCTGGATGGGGATGCCAGCTCGCAAAGGCGGGGCACTTCCGATTCAGTGGAGTGGCAAAAAGGTCTATCATGGGATGAACCCAACGGCGGAACACCATTACCAGAGTAGGCTGATGT
This sequence comes from Lissotriton helveticus, assembly GCF_964261635.1. NCBI lineage: Eukaryota > Metazoa > Chordata > Amphibia > Caudata > Salamandridae > Lissotriton > Lissotriton helveticus. The sequence goes on along the minus strand of NC_136073.1, from coordinate 578,229,026 downwards.
AGTTCCCACTCGTGGGTCGATGACGTGGACCTGCTCAGAGAATCCGCTAAGATGTTTGAAACCCCCGGCAGATGGACCGCCGTCAAGGAAATTTGATGACGAAGAGCCCAATTCCAGATCCTTTGAGCTAGCCGAGACAATGGCTGAGATCTTGTGCCGCCCTGTTTGTTCATGTAGTGCATGCTGGTTGTGTTGTCCGTTTGAACCAACACGGACTCCCCCTGCACTACGGGCAAAAAGGATCTGAGAGCAAGGAAGATCGCCATCAACTCCAGTCTGTTGATATGCCAGGTTCGTTGTGTCGCCGTCCACTTGCCCTTGATTGAAAGGTCCAGGAGATGAGCACCCCAACCCTCCATGGACGCATCTGTGGTCAGTGTTAGATCTGGAGAGTGTGCCAGAAACGAAACTCCTTCGTCCAGGTTGGATGGCTCTTTCCACCAAAGCAGACTGTCCTTCATGCGGGACGAGACTCGCACTAGGTCGTTGAAGGACCCTGACACTTGGCGCCATTGCAGGTCTAGTTCTTCCTGTATAGGACGAGTGCGCAGCCTGCAGTTCGGGAGCAGAGCGATGCAGGACAACGCCATCCCCAGAAAGGACTTCAACGTCCGCACAGAAACTGACTGTTTTGAACGGATGAGGGTGACCAGACGTTCTATCTTTCTCTGCCGTTCTTGGGAGATGAAGGCTTTTGATAGGTTCGTGTCTAGAATTGCTCCCAGGAAGTTTCTCCTTTGCAATGGTGCAAAATGTGACTTCTTCATGTTGATGGTCAACCCCAGTGACTCGAATGTCTGCAGGCAGAGACTTGTGTCGTGAGCCAGCTGTTGAGGGGATGGAGATTTTAGAAGGCAATCGTCCAGATAAGGAAAGATTTGCACTCCCTGAAGACGTAGATAAGCCATGACAGGGGCCAATACCTTCGTGAAGACACGAGGTGCAGATCGCAGGCCAAAAGGCAGCACCTTGAACTGGTAATGCATGTGGCCCACCTTGAACCTCAGAAATTGGCGATGGTGTTGGAGAATCGGCACATGAAAATAAGCGTCTTGTAGATCTATTGTTGTTAGGAAATCTCCGCTGCAGAGAAGTCGCAAGACTTCCGATAACGTCAGCATGCGGAAAGATTGTTGTTTCAGAAAGAAATTGAGTGCCCTCAAATCCAGAATGGGCCGCCACTCTCCCGTCTTCTTGGCAATGAGGAAAAAACGTGAGTAGAAACCTGTCCCTTGTTGAGATATAGGAACCACTTCGACTGCACCTTTTAGTATTAGAAGACGAACTTGTTGTTGCAATTCCTTGAAATGGGGAGGTGGCGGGCCTGATGGTGGAGAATGTGGAGGAAACTCCGTGAACTCCAAGGCATGACCCTTGCGAACAATGTCTAATACCCATTGGTCCGATGTTATCAGAGACCATTGGGAATAAAACTGCAAGATTCTCCCTCCAACTCCTTGCGCAACTTGAGAGTCATTGACGTTTGTTGGTGGAACCCCTATAATTTGACTTTCCTCTATAGGGTTTCGACTGTGGCTGGCGATTAGACTGTGGGTTGGAGTAACGCTGATTTCCTTGATTGTACTGGCGGTACTGAGTGTGTCCTCCTCGAAAAGTGGTTGAAGACGAGCCTCGTCCACGTGCGCCACGAAAGGGCTGCTTTTTAAATTGCAAGGATCCTAGCGACTTTGCTGTATCGGTGTCTTTCTTTATTGACTCAAGCGCTTCATCAATGTGAGCGCCGAAGAGAGACTCACCGTCATATGGCATGTCGAGTATCTTCGACTGGACCTCCTGCCGAAATGAAGTGGATTTAAGCCAACCCTGACGGCGGAGCGCCGCAGCACTGGCAAGGATACGAAAACCAGTACTTGCCACGTCAATCGCACAGTCGATCATTTCTTCTGATGCCCTCATGCCATCCTGAAGGATCTGTTGCGCCTCTGCTCTGGACGCTTCCGGTATAAGCGAAACTAGTGCAGAAATATCCGACCACATTTGCCAGTCGAAACGACCCAAAATGGCCAATGCATTTGCAGCACAGACGGACGTAGATGACATGGTCGAAATTTTTTTCCCAATTGCGTCCAAACGTCGACCCTCTCTATCAGGCGGAGCGGTGATAGGAGTCGCCAGGTTACGGGATCGTCGCTGCGCTGCCTGTGTTACCACTGAATCTGGCTTAGGATGCGAGAGCAAACAAGCGGGGGAACCAGCCGGAGCTTTATATTTCTTTTCCAGGCGAGGGACTTGTGCAGGCAAGGAGTTAGGAGCATGCATGATCTTTACACCCTCTTTCCATACAAATTCTATAATAGGTATGGTGTGAATTTGTTTGTACGGTTGGTTTTTGAAATCATAGAGAAAACAGTCTTCCTGTCGCTGGGCTCTCGGTAATTTAAAGCGGTCCGCCGCTTTATTCATCAGCACATGGAAGCTTGCGATGTCAACCGGAGGTGAATCACCAGCATCTGCTTGCTGAGGAGAGGGCGTCTGTATCCGATAGTCATCGAATTCCGCCATATTTGGGTCCTGATCCTCATCAGTATCTTGGGGTACTTCCCCTTCTTCTCTGTCCGACTCCTCCTCCTCTTGCGCAACTTGTTGCGGATTCGTGGGGATAGCAGGACGGGGCCGTTCTGGTTGAACAGTCTGCTCTGAAGAATGCTGAAGGTTTGTAGGCCCTGGTGTGTCCGACGGAGCGTGGACTGGTGTACCCTGAGGGGTCGGTGGAAATCTTCGATTGTAGTCGTCTAGCATATGCTGGAGGTTAGAAAACAAAGATACTGGAAATGTTGCCATAGGAACCTGTACATATTGTTCGTCCTGGTGGTCAACTTCCTCCTCCTCATCGTTCTCAGAACTTGTGTCCTGACATTTAATTATCAATTCCGATGGACTATGTGCATCGTGAAGGACATCGCCGTCCCCAATAGATTCCGTTTCGTGATCAGTAGCCATCATTGGTGATGGTAGCTGGAGAGTAGGAGGTGGCAAATGGAGAGTAGACTCCTTGCAAGAGGCCATGGAAGGCAGAGGCACTAGAGGCATAGTGGCGAAAGAACCCACTCCTGACGTGGATTCTGCATGTTCCGGCTGTGATCCCTGTGAAACTGCCGTAGCTGTAGCTGTCGCCGTCGACGAGGCAGTTGTTCCTACGGCGGGCGTCGACGATGTAGCAGTAGACGTCGACGAGCGTTTAGGCTCAACCGTCGACGATGCCGTCGTCGATGGAATCTTCGTCGACGGAAACTTCATCGACGGTATCTTCGTCGACGGTACCTTCGTCGACGGAACCCTCGTTGACGGAGTCGTCGACGGAATCTTCGTCGACGGAACCTTCGTCGACGGAATCGTCGTCATCTTCTTCGTCGACGAAGCCGTCGTCGACGAGCTGGTCGACGGAGCTGTCAGCGTCGACGGAACCTTAGTCGACGATGAACTCTTCGACGTCGACGAGGATTTCTTCGTCGTCGGTAATTTCTTCGCCGACGAGACAATCGGGATCGTCAACGAGACAGAGGAGATAGAAACTGTCGTCGACGTACAAGACGTCGACGTAACAATCGGCGACGACGAGGAAGCAGACGTCGTCGTCACTGAAGTCGTCGACGAGGACACCACAGCCAATCTCGTTGATGGGACGGTCGTCGACGCGCCCGTCGACGACCGCGGTGTCAGAACTGTGACAACACTTATAGAGGCTGGAAATGACGCCTGAGAGCCAGGTCTCGTGGGCGTAGACACAGAAACCATAGGAGCTGTTGGTAGAACTTGTGCCACTGCTAAAGCCATCTTTTTCTTCTTCAAAAAAGGAGAAGGTAACTCCTGAACACTTCCACGCTTGGAAGCAACAGTAGAACAGCCTGACTGGAGACTTTCTGCGTCTGACAAAACATCCTCTTTATCCCGAAGGCGCTTCAACCATAGAAGAAGACGACCTTCCCTGTCTCTGAGAGTCTAAAAGCTCTACAGAATTTACAGTCATCCACCTTGTGTTCAGGATACAAACAGTAAATACACTTTTGGTGGGGGTCCTTCTCAATCAAACGAAGCTTCCCACAGGAAGAGCAAGGTCTAAACAAAGACTTCTTACTTGACATCTTGTAGAAAAAACAACTGAAGTGAAATACTTGAAGAAAACTGAGCAGAGCTTAGGGAGACTCCCTTCACACGACGTGCGGTAGAAAATCTGAGGGCTTGAGCTTCTGAGGAGAAGGTTCTAGAGGGTGCTTGAGCCTGATTGGCTGCAGTTTGGACTAACATAATGACACTGATATGTTACAAATGAGTTTTCTCTTTATAATGTCTTCCTATGGAAGTTACCATTGTAGAGGTTTTACAGTATATATTATCTCTATTTTATTATGTATGATGTTATCATTTATGTTATATTAGCATTATTGCTATTTTTTATATACCGTGGGACTCCCACTTCGACGACGGGGAATATTCAAGCATGTGAATCTATGAAAGACACCCCTAATACTGGAGAACTCCTTTTCTAAATCCCATTCCTCTTGCTCTCCCACAACATGTCACGACCCGTCACTCCTCCCCTTCATCATCTGATTCGTCTGGTTCAGCCTCTGGCAGGGGGTCACATATCTCGCCTCTATACACATTCCATTTAGACCAGATCTTATTCCATTTCCCCGGGCAGGCACGGTTGGAATATACCGCCCTTTCTGTCACCATCACCTTATCCATATTTGAGCACCAGTGCGACTTGGTCGGTACCTCTGGCACCCCCCAGCGCTGCGCAATATCCCTCTTCGCCACCATCAGCCCCACCGCAACCCAAATCCGTCCGAATCTGGAGAGATCCGTAGGTTCCCATACATTTAGAAGGCACATCTTCGGGTCAGGCAACAGTGTAGTTTCCAGTGTCTGTGAGATCGTGCGAAGTATCTGTTTCCAGTATTCTTGGATTCGGGGGCAGTCCCATATGGTATGGAAGAATGTACCCTCTTCCCCACACCCACGAAGGCAGTAAGGGTGTTCTATCCTGTGTATGCGGTGTAACATTGTTCTAGTGTAGTACACCCTATGTATTATTTTCAATTGTACCAGTCGTAGTCTCGCAGAGATGCCTACCTCCCTAGGCGATGCCAGTGCCTCATTCCACTCGGGTTTTCATCCATCTCGCTAGTGTCCTCCTCCCACTTTATCTTTAATGTCAGTGTAGGGTCTGGGAAATTGTTCATCAGTTTACGATAAGTAAGGGATGTTGCGTGTTCAATCATGAATTCCGTAAGAAGGCGGTCTTCCAGTGGGGACGACTCAGGCAGGTCAGTGTCTACGGGCAAAACCGCCAGTAATGCATGCCTTATCTGGACGTATCTATACAATTCCCTCTCATTGAGATCATACAATTCTTTCAGTCTATTGAAGGGTATTACCCCTCCCTTTTCCCAAAGATCTCCCACCGTGGAGATCCCTATAGTGTCCCAGTGCGAAAATCCTTTGCTGTTTCTTAGGTGTCCGAGGACTCGAGAGTCCCACAGTGGGGTTAGCTTGGTGATTTTCCCTTTCCAGCCCAGAGCAGCTGTCGCTGTGTGCCAGATTGTGACCATTAACCTGGTGGGTCCCACTAAAGTGTGGATTTTACGGCGGTCATATAGCGGAGTTAACATGCTGACCGTGCCCAGTTGACCCCTGTCAGCCTGAAAGGCTGGCTCGTCGTGTGAAGCGTGAATCCAGTGGTTGATGGGCTTAAGGTGCGCTGCCCAATAGTAAAGTTTTAAATTGGGCAGGGCAATGCCGCCATCAAACCAACCTCTATGTAGTTTTGATTGGGCGATACGAGCAGGGTGGGTCCCCCATAGGAGGTTGGAGACCAACGCTGCGACTGTCTGAAAGAATTTAGGTGCTATCGGGTAAGGCATGTTCTCAAGGACATATAAAAATCTGGGCAGAGCCATCATTTTGTAAAGTGCAGCTCGTCCCAGGAGCGTTAGTGGAAGTTCCGACCAGAATTTGACATCTCGCCTGAGCCTATCTAAGTGGGGTTTCAGATTTTTGTCAATGAATTCTACGGGGTCTCTAGTGATGTGAATGCCTAAATATTTGAACGATGATCCTGCCATCCGTAGAGGACAATTCAGGTCGAGGGCTGGAGACTGCCCCCTCAGAACATATAGTTCCGATTTATTCCAATTCAATGTGTATCCCGAGATTTTGCCATGAGCGTCGCAGAGCCGTAATAGGGCTGGCACGCCATCGACGGGATTAGTTAGATAGATCAGCATGTCGTCAGCGTACAGCGACAGCCGGTCCTCCCAGCCCTCCCTCCAGCAGATGCCCTTAAGCAGAGGCGAGGTTCTAATGAGCGTGGCGAGTGGTTCCAGCGAAATCGCAAATAGCAAGGGGGAGAGGGGACATCCCTGTCTCGTGCCTCTCCCCAGCGAGAACATCCGCGAAGTATGACCATTGGCTACCACTCTTGCCACCGGGTCAGTATATAACAGTCTGACCCATGCAATAAATCGGGGTCCAAATCCCAGGCGGGACAGCGCCTCAAACAAGTACGGCCATTCCACCAGGTCAAACGCCATCTTGGCATCAAGGGCTAATATCACTGCCTGGGACGGTATCGAGTCTGCTCTGGCTAGTACCCCGTGTAGGCGTCGCAAATTCAACGCAGTGTTTCTGTGTGGCATAAACCCGGATTGATCTGGGTGTATCAGAGAAGACAAATGGGGCAAGAGTCTCATCGCCAGGAGTTTAGCGAGTATTTTTGCTTCTGCATTGAGCAGTGAAATGGGGCGGTAAGAAGAACAGTCTTCCGGCGGTTTGTCCGGTTTGGGGATAGTCACTATAGTCGCTACTCTTTGGTCTGGCGGGAGCGTGCCTTTTCTCTGACATTCTTTAAACATTCCCAGTAGATATGGACTGAGAGTCTCAGGTATTGCTTGATACCATTCTACCGGTATCCCGTTAGGCCCCTTAGCCTTACCCGGGTTCAAGGCACGAATAGCCAGCTGTATTTCTTCCGCGGTGATATCGGCCTCCAGGTCACCGGACACCTCCGAGGACAATGTTTGGACCTCGATCGGCGCCAGCACGTCTCTGGCCATTTCCGGGGTGATCACATGGTCAGGGGTATATACCTGCTCAAAGTGGTCCGCAAGCAGATCCACAATTTGTTCTGGGTCAGTATGCAGTGTTCCATATTCGTCCCTTAGACATGGGATTCCCCTAGAATTCCCTTCCCGCTTGTCGAGCCACGCCAGTAGTTTCCCGGCCTTGTCACCCACTTCATAGATCCTGTTCTGGGACGACCTTTGACATGCATACGTAGGTGGTCGTTGTAAAGCTGTTGTTGCAGTGTCAGTGCGTGTAGAGTGGAAGGAGTGGGGCCTTGTTCGTGTACCTTCGTCAATTCCTGCAAAGTCAGATCTATACCATCTAGTTCCCGAGAACGTTCGCGCCGGTAACCTGTGATTGTGTGTATGGCTTCCCCCCGTAGGACCGTCTTATATGCCTCCCACAGTATCTCGGTGGAGCTTACTGAATGTATATTTTCAGTGAAGTACCGTGACGTTGCCTTTTTGAGAGCTTTACGGACTTGGGGAATCTTGAGGTAAGTAGCCTGTATGGGGTACATGCGCCTGCGCGTTCGTGTCTGTGAGGAGAGTGTGAGTGTAAGTGGAGAGTGATCTGAGATCCCTCGCGGGTGAATTGTCATTGTATCTACATGTTGGAGACCGTCTCCCAGAGTCAAAAAGTGGTCAATTCTCGACAAACTCCAATGTACTGTGGAGTGAAAGGTGTATTGTTTAGCGCTGGGGTAGAGGTGCCTCCAAATATCTGTCAGGCCTATGGCTGTTAAGAATCGTTGGAGGCGGGGGATTCCTCCCATGGGGGCCGGTATGGGGAACCTGTCGAGTTGGGTGTCTAGAATCGCGTTGAAATCCCCACCCAGGATAACTTCCCCTTCAGGGAGAGCCAGAATAAAATCGCCCAATTTAGGGAGTTGTACTGAGTGCAATGCTGGCGGAATATATACTGAAACCAGGTTAAGAAGCTTCCCCTCCCACTGCCCCTGAAGGGCTGCAAAACAGCCTTGGTCATCAGTTTTTGTAAGTAGGGGGATGAAGCGTGTGTTTTTCTGTATCAGGATACCGGTCCCCCTCGATCCTGACGTGAATTCTGAATGGACTATCATCTTGTATCCTCATCTATCTAAGGCTTTAACCGTACCCCCTGTTAAATGCGTTTCTTGCAGCAATGCTATCGTTGGTTTCTGTCTCCTAATCGCAGTAAGGACCAACCCCCGTTTAACCTTGTCCCCCAGCCCTCTCACGTTCCAGGACATGATACTCAATGCAGAGCAGTGTGTTTCTTCATCTACCTCACTCCTCTCAGGAAGTAAAACATCCGCCATTGGATATTCTGGGGCTAATAGTGTAATGATGGGGAAGTGTGGTTCGGGTGCCGGGCGTATAATTGCCCACGAGGGATTTAGAAGACCAAATGAAAGAGTCCTCTACCCGTCCTCCCTTCCCCCCTTGGGTTGCTCCATTGTCCAATGTTCTGCTGGGAGCCGTACCCTCTTGCTCACTGCTCCTGCCTAGTCTAGATTCACATGGAAGTCTAGGTACCTTCCTTGACCGTGAAAGTGTGTTCCTAACTGTAACAAAACCATCCCCCCCAACTCCCCCTCCCTGCATCCCTGCCTAACGGACTTTCAACTGCCCGCCTCCCCAACTGAGCAGAGCGCTTTACCCATCCCGCAACCAGAGTACTTGCGTGTAAGGGGGAGAGTGTCTCCCCGAGCAGGCGGCATCCCTGCGTGCTTCCGGGATAGTGTCGCCAGAGTCCAAATGCAGCTGTAGAGTGATGCGTCGACGATCAGCAATCTTCACCAAAGCCCTTTTCCGAGTAGGGGTCATTCCTCACCGCCAGCTCCTGCAAATCCATGTGAGGGCGATCCCTCCGCTCCACCTCGACTGGAAGACTGTGAGCCTGTCCCGTTGTACCCTCCGCGTTCGTGATGTTGTCTGGGTGGTTTCCGCTGTCGGTCCACAGTATGCCATCCCTCCAACCAATCCCGGGCAGCGTCAGGGGTGTCGAAAAACCACACTTTTTTGTCTGCTACCACTCGCAATCGGGCTGGAAATTGCATAGAGTACTGTAATTCCTTTTCCCGCAATGTTTTTTTACCTCCAAAAACGTCTTCCTCCTCCTAGCGACCTCCGCCGTGTAGTCCGGGAAGAATGCTATTTTTGAGTTTTGGACCTGAATGGCCGGTGCCACTCTTGCGCCTGAAGGATGGCGTCGCGGTCTCTGAAATTGAATAGCCTTGCCAATATCGGCCGAGGTGGCCCTCCAGTCTTAGGCTTCCCCCCCGGCACCCCGTGGGCCCGTTCAACTGAGAAGAAATGTGAGAGCCCCTTAGGTTGGAGCCTGGTTTTAATCAGTTCCTACACATAGAGGTCCATTGCCCCCGTGTCCTCCGATTCCGGTACCCCCAAAATTCGGACATTGTTGCGCCGGGAGCGCCCTTCCTGGTCATCCAACTTGTCACGAAGCAGTTTGTTGTCCGTCTGCAGACGCTCCATTGCCGTCTGCAGTTCGGACACATCCTCGACCAAGGATTTGGTAACAACTTCCACCTGTTTGACCCTTTCGGATATTTTGTGGAGGTCCGCCCGGATCAGGGTGACCTCGGTAGCCGTAGCCCCCACTGTCGCTTGTACCTGCGCCAGAGCCGCCAAGACGTCTTCGATAGTGGCCTTCTTGGCCCCCTCCGTCTCCGTCATTTTCCCGGCCGTCTTACGTTGTTCCTGGGGTGGAGAGTGCCTGTCGTAGGCGAATTTGTCCAGCTTGGCCTGGGTGGCTGTGGGGTGTGGGCTTCGGCGGGCTGGAATAACAAGCGGGGAGGCCTGATATAGTGCGCTATGTTTAAGTGGTTTTATTGTTGACACAGTCCAGAGGAAACAGAGTCACAGGAAGGGGCCACGGGGGATCCTCGAGGGGCTCCGGAGAAGAGAAGAAGTTGGGTCGGGAAGGGTGGTGGACGGCTTCTGACTGCTGGGCTGACGTCGTCCGGGCGGTGTGCGTCTTCCCTCTCAGCTGCTCCGTCGTGTCTGGGATGTTCGTTGGTGGGCCTCGGAGGTTTGGGGAGAGAGAAAACACAGAGCCGTTAGTCTGTCGCTCTCGGCAGTGGTAACTGCCACCGACACCGGGACGTGAAGCTACGGAAGAGGTGATAGTGAGGGAGGGTAGGATGGGGAGGTGGAAGAGACCGAAGGATAGGGGGGAAAAAGGGGTGACAGGGTGCTCTCTGTGTGAACGGGGCCTATATATATATTTATAGTGTTATGGTGCTCAGGGTTGTGCGGCTTTACAATTATTTACAGCTATCTACAAGAGGCACACGGAAACGGATGGTGGTTACTCACGTGGCCCGCCGCAACTCCCTGGTGAGTTGCGGCCGCGCTCCAGCCACCTCCTGGGGACTCCACCAGTCCTCAGTCCACACGTCGCCGTCGGCATCCTCCTCCTCTTCTTCAGTTCGGCTCTCGTTCTCCTCTCTTCTCTCTCTCCGCTCCGGTTCCGTCCTTGCTGTCTCCTGCCACGAGTCCGCGGGTTGGAACCCCGTTCCATGAGGTTCGATGGTTTTTCTACCTTCCGGGGCGTAGCCGAGGCCGGAGCTTCCGGGGTCAGGGAGGACTGCTTCCGGGTTCCCGACTTCCGTATTCGAACCCTGGCGTACCTGTAGAGGATGAGAGACGGAAGAACTCCTAGGGAGAGGAAACAAGGCACATTCTGGGTTAGACGAGCCCGCCCCCGCGCGAGGATGCCTCCCCGTTAAGGTAGGGACCGTGTCCTTTTCACATCGGCGTTTTGTCGGGGGCCTCTATGTGACATTCTGTGGAGCATGTCCTGGGCCGGGCCGCCCAATTACGCCTCGAATGGTATGGCCTGTCCTGAGGATATGCGGCAATTCCGTTCGTGTCCGTGATTGCTGGCCCCGTCTACCGCCGCCAACCCGGGTAATGCAGGGCGCTACGTCCACAACAGCAATTGGCGCGATTTCTCTCCTCACCTTTGATCAAGGCCCGTTGTTCACAGCTCCCGCGGCCAGCGGGGCTCAGTGGATCCAAGCAGGTTCTGGTGTGTGATCCCGAGTGCCTCTTTCATGAGGCGTACCCTCTGGCGTGGGTATCGCCGATGGACTCAGTGCCCTGGATAGAGTCTTAGTAGGAAGTGGGGGGGGGGAGAATGTTCGTCCCCCGCCATTCGCGGCCGCCGTTGGTCGTCCGCCGTCAGGGGTGCGATATTTGATGCGGCGGAGCCTCTTGTAACCACCCGGGACCCCGGCCCGACCACCGCCAAGCTGGGGCCGCTGCCGCAGGGCCGTAACGCACGTCTGATGCTGAAAGATGGCGGCACTGTTTTATCTGGCCCGTGACGTAGGTGGAGGCCCTGGGCCCGCTACTACGGCCCCCTCGGTCGGTGCCAGGGGACGCGGGGCGCCGCCCGTGTCACTGGTCTCCCGGGGAGAAGGCCGCGTATGCCTCGGCAACTCTCCCGATGAGCCGGCACTTCCGGCCAGGCGCGGCCGGTGAGAGTCGATTTCCGGTCGGACTCCAAGGCTACCACAGCTCCGCTGCTTCCCGGCTGTTGTCAGGCCCCACCTCTCCTCAGGCTTTGTCCGTTCTCCGCGTCTACAGCCTCGCCGTTTCCGATTCAAAATTGCAGCGCTGAATGCCGCAGGGACTCCGGGTCCATTCCACCCCTTCTGACACTATCAATTGCAGGATTAATGATCCGGATGAGTGCGGGAAGCCACCACCGCTCGGGAGCCTCTCTAGGCTGCGGCCGCCATCGTCGATCGCTAGCCACGCCCCCTCTGGATCATCCATTTTGATACCACCTCCATACAATTCCTGAAGTTCAGGGCAGAGTCCTTCACAGACTGGGTAAGGGAAACCCTGATTTGGGTGTCGTCGGCATACGACAACACCTCAAGCCCAAAGGATCTCACGACCCTGGCAAGTGGGGCCACATAGATGTTGAAAAGTGTGGGGCTTAAAGCGGAGCCCTGGGGGACCCCACATTGCACAGGTTTAGGAAGAGAGAGGAACTCGCCCAGCTTCACTCTTTGTTCTCTTTGGCTGAGAAAGGAGGCCAGGAGGCTTAAGGCTGGACCTCCGACTCCTATCTCCCTAAGGCGAGTGACCAAGATGTATGGAGACAGGGTATTGAAGGCCGCCGTGAGGTCAAGCAGGACCAGAAGAGTGGTGTAGCCCTTGTCAACCTTCAAGCGGATGTTATTTATGACCATGGTGAGGGCAGATTCAGTGCTATGTGATTTTCGAAAGCCGTGTTGCGACGCATCTAAAAGAGAGGAGTCATCCAAAAAGGAACTAAGGTGGCGATTAAGATGTGACTCAAGGATTTTAGCCGGGGCAGGTAAAAGGGAGATAGGCCGAAAATTCTTTAATACCCCAGGGTCCAAAGTGGCCTTTTTCAAGAGGGGTTTGACAACCGCCATTTTCCAAGAGAGAGGGAAAATTCCCTCTGTAATTGCAGAGTTCATCACTTCCAAAAGAGGCGGGATAACCACTTCCCTACAAGCCTTCAGGACCCTAAGCGGACAGGGATCTAAAGGGGAGCCGGATTTAGTAGTGTCAAGAAGCTGACTAATCCGTTCCAAAGTGAGGAGAGGAAAATTCAGGAGACTGGGAGCGGGTTCATCAGCCTGGCGCCCAACCGTGGGAAAACAGGGGAAAGAGGGGATCCCAGCTCAAGATTGAGAGATTCAAGAGTATCATAGATATCCACAATTTTAGAATGAAAAAAGGACGATATTCCATCACATAACTCCTTGGTTTCCACTACAGGGTCAACAGCCTGAGGAGTAGAAAATGAATCTATAATCTTGAAAAGGTCTCTGGGAGAGTTAAGGTAAGCAGTCAGATTAGCAAAATGGATCCTCTTTCTCTCAATGATCGCTAACTTGTATTCTTTTAAGAGACGTTTGTGTTGTTCCTTCTCTGCTGGATCAAGCCGCGCCCGCCACAACCTCTCCTGTTTTCGACAACCCTGCCTCAACAGCCTAAGACTGTCTGAGAACCAGGGTGCAGAGGGGCTCTTTCTAGCAGAATAAATGCAGAGAATTATCCATCCTGAGATGGCCCTTTTCTGCACAGTCTTTCCTTTCTTGCCCTGACATACCCTACCAAGAGTTGCTTGTCCACCCAGAAATCTTTTGTATGTGAAGGTAGAACAACAATGCTCTTTTTTGGTCCAGGCAGTGGAGTCTGTCTTCTTCTTTAGAAGGGTGAGGCAGAGCAAAGAAGGTAGGAAAAATTGTGTTTTTAGCTGCAAGAAAAGGTGTCACAACGTTCGAGTGGAAGGAAACACTGCTCCTTGGAACCAGCTTGTCTGATTAAAAAGTGGTATACAGGGGTTGCTCAAAGGCTGTCTGCAATTCGCTGACCCTCCTGGCCATTTTATGGGCACTAGAAAAGTCATCTTGATGGTTAGCAGGCGAAGCAGGCAGTTGTGGAGCAGCTCAAAAGGCATGCACATAGGAAAGGTTAGGAGCAAATTAAGATTCCATTGGGGCACAATCAATTAATCAATCATAACATTTGTAAAGTGCGCTACTCGCCCGTGAGGGTCTCAAGGAACTGGGGGAGGGGGGGAGATGCTACTGCTCGAATAGCCAGGTCTTGAGTAGTCTTCTGATGGCTAGCAGGTCCTGGGTCTGCCGTAGGAGGATGGGGAGGGTGTTCCAGGTCTTGGCGGCGAGGTGGGAGAACGATCTGCCGCCGAAGGTCGCTCTACGGATGAGGGGGACGGTGGTGAGGGCGCGGTTGGCAGAGTCGAGCTGGCGGTTGGGGGTGTAGAAGGTTAGTCATCCATTGAGGTATGCTGGTCCGGTGTTGTGGAGAGCCTTGTGTGCGTGGGTGAGGAGCTGGAAAGTGATCCTCTTGGGAGCCAGTGCAGGTCTCTAAGGTGGGGTGTGATGTGGCTGCGGCGAGGGATGTCGAGGATCAGGTGTGCGGAGGCGTTCTGAATACGTTGTAGTCTTTCACGAGTTTGGCAGAGGTTCCTGTGTAAAGGGTGTTTCCGTAGTCCAGCCTGCTGCTGACGAGGGCCTGAGTGATCGTTCTTCTTGGCTCGGTGGGGACCCACCTGTAGATCTTGCGGAGCATGCAGAGGGTGTCGAAGCAGGAGGACGAGACGGCATTTACCTGCTTTGCCATGGAGAGAGTAGAGTTGAGGATGAATCCCAGGTTGCGTGCATGGTCGGTTGATGTTGGGGCTGTTCCCAGTGTGGTCGGCCACCAGGAGTCGTCCCAGGCTGAGGGGGTGGACCCGAGGATGAGGACCTCTGTCTTTTCCGTGTTCAGCTTCAGCTGGCTGTTCTTCATCCACTCGGCGACGGCTTTCATTCCTTTGTGGAGGTTGGTTTTGGCGGTGAGGGGGTCTTTGGTGAGTGATAGGATCAGCTGGGTGTCGTCTGCAAAGGAGATGATGTTGAGGTCATGTAGTCGGACGACGTGGGCAAGTGGTGCCATGTAGATGTTGAACAGCGTCGGGCTGAGGGATGAGCCCTGGGGTACGCCGCAGATGATCCCAGTGGATATGGAGTGGAAAGGGGGAGGTGGATGCTCTGGGTTCTGCCGGAGAGGAAGGAGGGGGTCCAGTTCAGTGCCTTGTCTCGGGTCCCAGCGTTGTAGAGGCTTGTGTGTAGGGAGCGGTGGCAGACAGTGTCGAAGGTGGCTGACAGATCAAGGAGGATGAGGGCTTCGGTTTCGCCGTTGTCCAGCAGGGCCCTGATGCCATCTGTGGCGGCGATGAGTGCAGTTTCGGTGCTGTGGTTGCTGCGGAACCCAGGCTGGGACGGGCCCAGGATGCTGTTCTCCTCAAAGTAGTGGGTCAGTTGTCGGTCTTCCTGATGACCTTCGCCGGGAACGGGAGCAGGGAGAAGGGCTGGAAGTTCTTGAGGTCCTTGGGGTCAGCTCTGGGTTTTTTGAGCAAGGCATCCTTCCAGCTCTCCGGGAAGGTCACTGTTTCGAAGGAGATGTTTATGGCTTTTCGGAGATGGGTGCGATGGGGGCCCTGGCTTTGTTGAAGATGTGGTGTGGGCATGGGTCTGACGGAGATCCGGCGTGGATGGTGTTCATGATTTTGATGGCGTCGTCTTCGCTTATGTTGGTCCAGGAGAGCAGGGGATCGGTGCGGATGGTGGCTGTGGGGACAGAGGTCTCAGTGGTTGTCGGGGTGGTCGTGACGTTGAGTCTATCGCGGATGTCTGCGATCTAGCGATGGAAGAAGGTGGCAAGGGAGTCGCACAGGTCTTGCGAAGGTGGGATGTCATTGGTGTTGGAGCTGGGGTTGGAGAGTTCCTTCACAATGTTGAAGAGCTCTTTGCTGTTGTATGTGTTGTCATCTATTAGAGATAATGGGGTATCCCAGTGACCCTCAGAACCTGGGTATCAAAGTTAAATAAGAACAATTGGTTCTGTCGGATATGTGTCAATTTCTTTGCTATATTGTGAATATACTAATTCTTTATATACTTCACACAGTCCGCATTTGCGGTATGATGCGTAAGGACACACACAAAAATTTTCAATTTTGAAGAAGTTCTTCTTATTATGGAAATTTTACAAGTATAAATCAATTTATGAACAGTGGCTGTCAAGGACAATAAAAGCAAAGAAGCGCATACAGAGTGAAATATTTAGTGACTAATAGTGACAAGTGGTGGTCGTGCTATAAATGAATCAGTGAAGATGACGTATTTACAATTATAGAAAAATATAGAATTTCATCAGTCCATATTTGAAAACTTTAGGTCACAACAATCATATTATTTTCTTTTTTCACGTTGTGGCTTAAGATGAACCAATTGATGAAAGTAACGTCGACGTTTCGACCCTAGACGTTAGTGCAGAATTATTTGCATCTGGGGCGGGTCTTCATCAGGACAATAAGAGAGTGACAGCCTGTGGACGTGGACAGCTAGAGGATTCTTCAGTAGCCGTTTGGAGGTTTCGGTGTCAGCCGACACCCTGTTTGGAGATATCCTGACTTAGAGGATTCTTATGTAATTAATACAGGTTTTCTTCACCAGCCGGTGAAGAGATATGAGGTATGTGCCGCCTGAGCGATCACTTGTACGAGTTTAGCTGGGACGTCTGAATCCGTCTCGGTGCGGCCTTGAATGTGT